>NC_092412.1:16850321-17185321 GCF_040894005.1 Engystomops pustulosus | reverse complement strand
AGGTTCTACACAGATAAGTCTAAGGTTCTACACAGATTAGTCTAAGGTTCTACACTCATCCATAGTACATACTTCATGTTCATGACATGGTGCTTCAAAGGATGAGACTAAAGGTAGGTTCTCCCATCATCAAGGCCACCTCAGTAGATAGCTCCCTAGAAGATATTTTTGTTGGATTGTAGATTCACAGGAGAAAGAGAGGAGGGATTTGGGGCACAAAATTGAGGGCTCTAGGTATTTTGTAATTTAGGTAAATATTGTAACTTAAGAGAGAAACACAAAGAAGAGTTATCTTGGTCATTAAGATTGCACGGCCTAGTCCACCATTGTCACGTCCAAGTACTTTATGGTCACCTTGTTGCCTATGGCCAAATTTAGAAGTTAAACATTTCTATATAAAAATGTATGCATTTCCGTGAAATATTGTATTCTACAGTTACCAAGTCTTCTCGTCCATGTCCATACATAAGATACAGTCAGATATCAGCCAGGTGATCTGGATCTTCGCTGGAAGGGTGGGTTTAAGGGGGATTTTTTTTCCAATGTTTGATAGAAATCTTTTTTATATCTATATTCAGGATCCTATGTTTAAACTTCTCTGGTGTGAAACAAGGAAGAAAACATGGAAAACGAATTCAACATCAGCAAAAATCTGGTCCTCCTGGGACTTGTGGAGATGGAAGGACTCAAGTATCTGTACTGTGCCCTGTCTATTGTCCTATATTTATTCATTGTATTCTTAAGTATTATTATTGTGGTTGTCATATTCTCAGATACAAGGTTACATGAACCTATGTACATCCTCATCAGTAATCTGGTCCTCAATGGAATTTTCGGCAGTTCATCATTTTTTCCCAAGTTGATAGTTGACCTCATCACCTCATCCACGACCATCACTCATGGTAACTGCATTGCTCAAGCTGTGTGTCTAATGTTATTTGCTATCTATGAATTGAGCACTATCACCATAATGGCGTATGACCGGTATTTGGCTGTTTGTCACCCGCTTCGTTATGGCACCTTGATCACCAATGAGAAGGTCATCACCCTCAGTGTTGGATCATTAATAGTGACCTTCTTACTTGTCCTCACAGCTCTGCTCCTCACATGGACGCTTCCTCTTTGTGGAAACAAAATTAACAATATATTTTGTGACAATATGTCCATGATTGTCCTCTCCTGTGTGGACTCCTCTGTCAGTCGACTCTACTCTGCTGCTTTGATTGCCGTCTACTTGTGCATCACCATCTTCGTCACCATTTTCTCTTACCTGCAGATATTTGTTGTCTGCTTAAAAGTCACCGGAGAATCTCGACAGAAAGCTGTCCATACCCTGGTCACCCATCTACTCAACTTCTCCATTTATTTAGTTGGTTTCTTATTTGTTTTTATCAGATACAGGTTGGGCAATATCAACCTCCCCATTGTCATCCATGTTCTCCTCTCTGTAACTACTATTATTGTTCCACCATTGTTTAACCCATTGATATATGGAGTCCGCACACATGCCATAGAGTCCAGGGTGATTTATTATTTACAAAAAATAGACATATGGCCAGAGATGACTAATATACAGAAGATCTTTGGACCTATACCTGTTATCAGTGGCATACATAGCCAATAAAAGCAGAATAAGTAGAAGGAAACTCTTCTATTCCCACTTGAAGACTCCAACTAGTGGTGAGTCTTGATTGGGTTGGGTTGAATCTATTCTTTAGTTCAACCAAGATCCAGCTGACAACAAACTGGTCCATTTTAGCAAATATGGACGACGTACTCAATTTTGAAAAGTTAACCCTTTGCCAGAATGGTAAAGACCACGTCAGGTCTTGGTGAACCAATACTCTGTACAAAGCACC
Organism: Engystomops pustulosus; assembly: GCF_040894005.1. Classification (NCBI taxonomy): domain Eukaryota; kingdom Metazoa; phylum Chordata; class Amphibia; order Anura; family Leptodactylidae; genus Engystomops; species Engystomops pustulosus. The sequence goes on along the minus strand of NC_092412.1, from coordinate 17,183,462 downwards.
AAATTTAGCTAAGATGATTATTTTCACCAATTTCTATCTAATTTTGCTACTGACATGTATTGTTGCATGAAAATATGTTGAAAGGTTTTCGATCTGTAATCTTGAGTTTTGACTTTATATTGAGAGGTTGTAAAACTGGGATAAAACTATTAAATGTCACGTTCCTTTAAACATGGCCAACATCACAGGTGTCTGACAAAGGTTTGTATTTTCTTACATGTGATATTTTTCACCATTATTGTCCATCCTCTATCGAAGTTATTTTTGTATCATGTTTTTTCCCCCAATTTTGGAATATTTTGCACTGTACTTAAATAAATCTAAATGAAATTCATTATTGAATGTCTTCAAATAATTGGAAAAAGTAAAACATGCATTTTCTGTTCATCAAGTAATATGGTTTACTTATACCAAAGCTGGATGTCTTTAAGTCAGAAATATTTAGAGGATTTTTTACTTTTCATCTAAATTGGAATGATATAAATATTTGAAAACCTCAGTACTGATCTTTGTTTGTCCTCATCTGATTAGATCAAACTCTTCCTCTTATGAACCTTAATTGACCCTTTTAGAAATGTAATTTCTATCTTATTTTACATCTGGGAACGAACAGACAAAGACAGTGGGCCCTGAGAGTAAATCCCCTTCCCATCTGTCCCTGCCTAATAGCTCTAAGCGGTAGCAGATAACTGGTCAATGTTCCCTTCCTTTTCCAAAGTGCAAGCAGGGGCATAACTAGGAGAGGCAGGGCCCCTTAGTAGACTTCTCAGTGGGGTCCTGTCCCCATTCTTAAAAAAACATACATATTTGAATACTCACCAATGAGAGTTACAATCACAGTTCTTCACTCCCACACATTTATACACTTATGTATACACACATGTGCAGCATAACATGTATATAATTGTGCACATCCTCCATTCCTTATTGTGTCAGGTCTGCTCCCATGGGCCCCCTGACACTGAGGGCCCCATAGAAGCTGCTACCTTTGTAATTCCTCCCCTGTACAGAGACGAGGACAAGACATTACAAATCAGTAATCACCAAATATGGGTCTGAACCAGGAGAACAAAGTGGTATAAAATCACTAGGAAAACAGATAGTCAGAGAAACAGGAAAAAGGTTCAATATACCAGAAAAATGGCATTAAGACATAAAAAACAGGTACAAGAGGCAAAGAGCAGAACACTTACCAAACATACCAAAGCCCCAGTCCAGAAGATGAATGGATCAGTTCTCTTACATAACACAGGGAAACAATGAGAGTGGGGAGAATTTCTTTTAATCACAGCAAATTTACTGTTGATGAACCAAGCCAGAGTTTTCAGGAGACAGATGGGTGGAAATCACTAATTTTATTATAAAATTTGCACACTTTGTATGAGTTTGTAGACCAGGGTTTGTAAGCTAAAATCATTACAAAGTGTATAAAAAATTCTTCTTTTTGTAGCTAGATTTTAAGAAAGTAGGTTCTAATAGTAAATTCATTACACTGGTTTAGATCGACAAAGCAACTTTTGGAATTCAAGTCCAGTAGTTAAATTAAACCAATAGTTTTCATCCTCATCATTAGCAATTAATGAAAAGTTTATTATTTTTAGGATTTCTCACTCTTTTTCCCTCCTCCTACATTGGTTTGGCTTTTGGGATCTTTTACTTTTACATTATGTGTATATACATAACAGCAGATGTAATATAATCACACAGAACATAATAAAAACTTTTTATTATATAATCAATGTTTTTGTGTTTGTGCTATCATGGATCGACATTCGAGGCAGATTTGTGCTTCTTCACCACAATCTCACAGTATTCGGCTATAGCCAAGGAGGAGTTTCAGGAGACAAGGAGCCATATCTAGTCCTCTAGACTGCTAGAAGCCATAATTTGCCGTAACCTATCTGTTACCCATATGGCACTGAGATAAGGGCTTCAATAGGAAGAGTCAGGGTCCTGCTCACAATTGATGAGGAGATACAAGAGGAGTGAAGGCTTTGATCACCATCTATGACGAGATGAGAGACCTCAAAAGGAGTTACGGCCCTGATCACAATCTATGAGGAGATACAAGAGGAGTGAAGGCTTTGATCACCATCTATGATGAGATGAAAGACCTCAAGAGGAGTTAGGGTCCTGATCACAATCTGTAAGGAGATGGAAGACCTCAAGAGGAGTTAGGGCCCTGATCATAATCCATGAGGAGATGGAAGACCTCAAAGGGAGTTAGGGCCCTGATCATAATCCATGAGGAGATGAAAGTCCTCAGGAGGAGCCCCTCTGATGGACCCAGGCTCTAACCCAAGAATGGGTCTCACAGGTGCAGAAGACAACACTACTTGGACTGCTAGAAGCCATAATTTGCCATAACCTATCTGTTACCCATATGGCACTGAGATAAGGGCTTCAATAGGAAGAGTCAGGGTCCTGCTCACAATCGATGAGGAGATACAAGAGGAGTGAAGGCTTTGATCACCATCTATGACGAGATGGAAGACCTCAAAAGAAGTTACGGCCCTAATAACAATCTATGAGGAGATACAAAAAGGGTGAAGGCTTTGATCACCATCTATGATGAGATGAAAGACCTCAAGAGGAGTTAGGGCCCTGATCACAATCTATAAGGAGATGGAAGACCTCAAAAGGAGTTAGGGCCCTGATCACAATCTATAAGGAGATGGAAGACCTCAAAAGGAGTTAGGGCCCTGATCATAATCCATGAGGAGATGAAAGTCCTCAGGAGGAGCCCCTCTGATGGACCCAGGCTCTAACCCAAGAATGGGTCTCAAAGGTGCAGAAGACAACACTGCTTGGAAACTTCCTGGGTCTATTTCCTAGGACTGATGAAGTAATCCCAGACCAATACTGGGTGTGGTGAAGGAAGCATTGAGGGAAGGTTTTCAGGAGTCAAGTGGTTTAGAATTTCTTTTAATCACAGCAAGTTTACTGTTGATGAACCAAGGCAGAGTTTTCAGGAGACAGATGGGTGGAAATCACTAATTTTATTATAAAATTTGCACACTTTGTATGAGTTTGTAGACCAGGGTTTGTAAGCTAAAATCATTACAAAGTGTATAAAAAATTCTTCTTTTTGTAGCTAGATTTTAAGTCTTTAGAAAGTAGGTTCTAATAGTAAATTCATTACACTGGTTTAGATCGACAAAGCAACTTTTGGAATTCAAGTCCAGTAGTTAAATTAAACCAATAGTTTTCATCCTTATCATTAGCAATTAATGAAAAGTTTTTTATTTTTAGGATTTCTCACTCTTTTTCCCTCCTCCTACATTGGTTTGGCTTTTGGGATCACCATCTATGACGAGATGGAAGACCTCAAAAGAAGTTACGGCCCTAATCACAATCTATGAGGAGATACAAGAGGAGTGAAGGCTTTGATCACCATCTATGACGAGATGGGAGACCTCAAGAGGAGTTAGGGCCCTGATCACAATCTATAAGGAGATGGAAGACCTCAAAAGGAGTTAAGGCCCTGATCATAATCCATGAGGAGATGAAAGTCCTCAGTGGAGCCCCTCTGATGGACCCAGGCTCTAACCCAAGAATGGGTCTCAAAGGTGCAGAAGACAACACTGCTTGGAAACTTCCTGGGTCTATTTCCTAGGACTGATGAAGTAATCCCAGACCAATACTGAGGGAAGGTTTTCAGGAGTCAAGTGGTTTAGGAGTCATGAAGGACTGGGGCAACTTTACGGTAAGGATGGTCTTCACCTCAATAAGGGGATGTTCACATGGAAGATTTTACTACAAATTTTCAGCCAGAAAAATCTGTCAAAATCCACAATCATTACAATAGGACGTCTGTCTATACATTTTACATACATTTTACATACATTGTTTAGGTTTGTTCTTAAATTGAATTTGTATGTAATTCAGAACATGTATATTTTATAACTGTACCTCCAGACAGATTTTATTGTCCCTGAGACAATTGGATTTTCAAAATGTTGTGCTAGCAAGGGTCCAAGGATTATAAATAAAGCTTCATCACAGACACCTTACAGCTGATCATTGCAGTCTGGGACTAAAGTAACATCCAGAGACTTCACCAGAGGTCACAGTGAGCAGAGAGGTCCGTCTTTAACTAGGGGTTGTCTGTAAGTCGGGTGTCCTTAAGTTGGGACTGCCTGTAGTTAACTGTATGTTTACAAGGAGAAAATGAAACCTCATTTAATATTCCTATGCAGCTTTTTAGCGGATATTGGGGGTCATTTACTAAGGGCTGATTTGCGTTTTCCCGACGTGTTACCCGAATATTTCCGATTTGCGCCGATTTTCCCTGAATTGCCCCAGGTTTTTGGCGCACACGATGGGATTGTGGCGCATCGGCGCCGGCATGCACGCGACGGAAATCGGGGGGCGTGGCCAAACGAAAACCTGACAGATTCGGAGAAACCGCCGCATTTAAAAAAAAAAAGTGTCGCTGGACACGTGCTTACCTTCACCAAGAATAGTATCGTGAACTCCGGCGGACCTCGGCAGACTTCAGCGCAGCAGCGACACCTGGTGGACGTCAGAACTGCCTTAGTAAATCGCCGGAAGACCCGAATCCACCGCAGAAAACGCGTCGCTGGATCGGGAATGGGCCGGGTAAGTAAATCTGCCCCATTGTTCAAGGGAACCTTTCAGCAGAATTATGGTGCTGTGATCAAGGGCAAAATTAAAAACAGATGGGCCCCTTATTATGGTTCAATAACAATGTATCGGACCTTTATTACAAAGAAAATGTGCAATTACAGGTCCAGAGACTGAGGGTACAGGAGGGTAAGTGAGAGCACTAACCGCAGTAATGACTGCATGATGGTATAAGGCGACACATAACGTGTAACAATGATGTTCAAATACGGTACTTACATGAGCAACCAAAGAAAAGACAACAAAGACAAAGGAAGGGTGGGTTTGGGGGAAGGAGGTTAAGGGGGGCTTATGGGGATGAGTAGGAGGATCGCTTAGATTTTGGGGCTCATTTACTTACCCAGTCCTGTCGCGATCCCACGGCGCGTTGTCCGACGAGGATTCGGAGCTTGCCGGGAGATTCACTAAGGTCGTGCGCCCGATATCCACTAGGTGTCGCTACTGCACCGTGGTCCACCGGAGCTCACCATCCTCTTCCTGGTGCAGGTAAGTGCGTGTCAAGCGACACTTTTTTTAAAAAAATTGCGCGATTTTTCCAAATCCGTTGGGTTTTCTGACGGCCATGGCCCCGATTTCCGTTGCATGCAAGCCGGCGCCAATGCGACACGATCCGATCGCGTGCACCAAAAACCCGGGGCAATTTATCGCAAAACAGTAAAGTTCAGAAAACCCTTAGTAGATGTGCCCCTTTAAGTGCAAGACAATGGGGCACATTTACTAAGGGTCCGAATTGCGCATTTCTGAGGGGTTTTCCGAATTTTACTGTTTTGCGCCGAATTGCCCCGGGTTTTTGGCGCATGCGATCGGATTTTGTCTCATCGGTGCCGGCTTGCATGCGGCGGAATCTGTGGGGCGTGGCCATCGGAAAACCCAACGAATTTGGAAAAACCGCTGTATTTAAAAAAAAAATTGTGTCGCTTGACACGCACTTACATGCACCAGGAAGAAGATGGTGAACTCCGGCGGACCTCGACGCAGCAGCGACACCTGGTGGATATCGGGCGCACGACCTTAGTGAATCCCGGCAGGACGCAAATTCACGTCGGACAACGCGCCGCAGGATCGCAAATGGACCGGGTAAGTAAATGTGCCCCAGTGGGGCTCATTTACCAAGGGTCGCTTGCTGCACTTTCGCCGGACTTTGCACCTTTTTCGGGGTTTGAAAAAGTGTTTAACAGGTTTCTGCACTGGACATTTCATTAAAGGGGGCTCTGCTATGGACATGTCTTTAAAGGGGGGCTCTGCTGTGGACATTTCTCTAAAGGGGGGCTCTGTTGTTGACAATTATCTAAAGGAGGACTCTGCTGTGGACATTTCTCTAAAGGGGGGCTCTGCTGTGGATATTTCTCTAAAGGAGGCTTTGCTGTGGATATTTCTTTAAGGGGGGCTCTGCTGTGGACATTTCTCTAAAGGGGGGCTCTGCTGTGGGCATTTCATTAAAGAGGCTCTACTGTGCACATTTCTTTAAAGGGGGCTCTGCTGTGGACATTTCGCTAAAGGGGGGCTCTGCTGTTGACAATTCTATAAAGGGGGCTCTGCTGTGGACATTTCTCTAAAGGGGGCTCTGCTGTGTAAATTTCTCTAAAGGGGGCTTATGCTTGAGTCAATAACTGCCAATTGCTATGGCAGAGCCCAGTGTACTGGAGATTGCAATGGCAGACACTAAGTCCACCAAATGAAATTATACCAGCAACATTAAAGGAACACTCAGTCAATGCAAAATCATTAAGCCATTGTATAATGCACGGTGCCGGGTTCATTGTATACCTGGAACCTGGTGTCCTGCTCCTCCCTTCAGCCCCTGCACCAGGTACAATTCAATAAATCGCCTGTGACAGAAGAATTCCTTTAAAAATGATCTCTCTATAAATATGACATCACAAATACTCAGGATTTACAAATACATTTCTGGGCATAAAAGTAATCAAAACACTAAGAAATTAAAATTAAAAATATATACATTTAAAAAGGTTCCATTGATAAATGCAAACTATCCTGCAAAAAAGCCCCCCCCCCCTTACAGAAGAATGAATAAAAATGTATAGAAAGTTCTTAGAAATTAGTGATGAAAAAGTGTAAAAAATATGATATGACATGACAGGTTAGAGATAGATCGTAAACAGGAAGAAATAACAACCAGAAGACAAATTCTCCATAGATACGCCCGAGCCGGAGCATCGCGAAGAGACTTGTTAATGTTGTACAGATGTTTCTTCTCCGCGGAGCCTCCCCCAGGACCATAGACACTATATAAGCGGCGGTCACATCCAATCCTACATCTGCCGGGGATACCTGGATACAAGGTACAGTACATACAGGAGACGCATCTATTGTCAGAGCCGGGGCAGTGGAGACCATCATGTAATAGGACAATGGGGGTCATTTATCTTATCTCTGTATATTTTGGCTAGTTTTATGGTTTTTCCTTTTGCTTCTTTGGTGACTTATGAATCTCACTGTTTTCCTTGTGTTAAATGGGGGATTTTTTTCAGATATGTTTTTGAGACATTTGTTACAAATGTCTCAAAAATGTCACACAAATGTCTCAAGTCACTTCTTCCCATTTCCTAAGTTTTCCTTAAGTATTGTTTAGTCTGGAGTTTTTTTAGCCAAAAAATGTTGCAAATTTGAGACAATTTGAAATGATAAAGGTCATTTGCGAAACTTGTACATCTGGAATAGAAAAATAAAGATAAATGTGTCTTTCTGACAAAATGTCCCCAAAAATGTGCCAAAAATGTGTCTCAAAAAAGACAGAAAAAACCTTGATAATGTCAGCTCTTGTCTTGTCTTACTGTGGGACTTTGAGAGGTTATCAGAGTCTATATGCTAAAAGTAGGCATCCCCTGATGGCCAAGAACAGTTCCACATCTCCATGGTGTATGCTTAGCTACTAACTTTTTTGGAAACCCATTCACTGAGATTGAATTTACCCCAGATATAGTGCCCATCACCAGAGTATAGCACCAGACACCATACGGAGTCATTTTGGAAGAGGTGTTGTCTATATTAAAGACTGCCCCATGTGTAATGCCCTGAATCAGAGGAGCATTGAACTTATTTCCCCTATACAAAGTCATTACTGCTTACTTTATTTTACATCAAGGCTTAACTTGCATTAATCTATAGTGTTAAAGTGTTTATTAGTATTGTAGAAAGGGTTAATGAACATTGAGACATTTCTAACTAAAGAGAAACTAGTAAATTACCACAGCTATAGAAGAATTTTTTATGTAAGAAATGTTTTACTGTAAAAAAAAAACAGATTTGTTCACCATAAAAGCAGACAGCCATTAGAGCGACAGGCGCTGTCTGGAAAGTTGTTTACCACCTTAGAACCTGCCTACAATAGAATATTATGAGGACTCAATGTAAATCTATGGGAGCACACATTGGGGGTCATTTACTAAGGGCCCGATTCGCGTTTTCCCGACGTGTTACCCGAATATTTCCGATTTGCGCCGCTTGTACATGAATTGCCCCGGGTTTTTGGCGCACGCGATCGGATTGTGGCGCATCGGGGCCGGCATGCGCGCGACAGAAATCGGGGGGGCGTGGCCGAACGAAAACCCAACGTATTCGGAAAAACCGCCGCATTTAAAAACCGAAAATGTGTCGCTTGGGGAGCGCTCACCTTCACCTTCTATGGGATGGTGCATTCCGGGGCGTTAAGATTATTTTCGGCGCTGCAGCGCCACCTGGTGGACGGCGGAGGAACTACCATCTTAAATCCCAGCCGGACCCGAATCCTGTGCAGAGAACGCGCCGCTGGATCGCGAATGGGCCGGGTAAGTAAATGTGCCCCATTGTCATTGTTTGGGCTGAAATAGATGGTATATGAAGAGAGCAGACCCAGTCTTTAGTGTCTTTCAGTTAGGGAACTTAGCTTGGAAGATAAGACTAGTCTATCTGAACAACTAGAAGGAACTGAGACAGGGATATTCTGCTATTTACACTTTGCTTTTAGCCAATGTACCAACCTTCTGAGAAAGAGAGGGATAGACAGCCAAGGCCTTTCCTCAGCATTAACCCTTCTTCTGCCAGGGAGGAGATCGGAGAAGTCAGACCCTTCTGATTTCCTTATATTGTTTACACCTGAATCTCTTTACTAACTAAGGAAACTGTCCACTGCAGACCTTGACTCTCTGGACTTATTTCTCATTGGGGTGCACCACACATTACCATCCCTCCAAGAGAGCAGCAACACATGTTGACACCTTGACGGTGCCTGGCAGACCCAGTATGGCACTGGAGTGACCCCTAACCAGGGCACTACATTTGTAACTTCCAAAAAGAATGCCTATTGTAAACCAGAATACAATGCATTCTGTAATGTAGGGGAGAGATGGGTCACTGGTCACAATAAGCTCCTTCATGACCCACGGGTCCAGTCCTGATCCAGATTGGATCATTTCTCTGACATCAGATAAGGAAAGATTTTGAACTGTTAGAGAACCAGAGCAGAGTTCACAGGAGACAGATAGGGATGGTGCAAATCAATGAAGGCTGCTAGGAAAGGAATACACCAGTGTTCTGACTACTAAGGACAGAATTGAACAAGATCTCATTACTAATTGTTCTCTATAAAACAATCCCTGTCCAATCTATCTATTGAGTTAGATGTTTCTGCTCTGTGCCCACCTTAATCCAGTGTAATCTACTCTTGATCTTTATGACTTTTAGTGTTGTCTGTGCCCAAATCGTAGTTACTGAGATATCCTCCCAATTTTGGTTTCAGTTTTTTTGTGGTCACCTACATCTATCTCATCGTTTCCCCTCTCCCCTGTTCTCTTCAGACTTACCTTTTCCAGTTCGAGTTAAGCGTTCTCAAAATATGTCCATAATTTGGTTTGACGTTTGTTCTGATGAAATTAAGGATTAAGCCAAATTCATCTAAATTTATAGTGACTAGAGGTTCTTGTCTTCGCCTGGGCTCATGGTTATTGTAGTTGTCTCCATCCATCTTATTGTTGGTGTTTGTCATTTTTTGAGCATGATCCTCTAATCCATTGAGTTGGGTCTTTGCGACAAATAATAATAACTCTTCCACAGGTCATTTTTAGAAAGTCAGGGACTCAAATCTCATCCCAAGTTTTTAAAACTTGTATCTTCTTCTTTCCTTCAGGGTCCTATGTTTAAACATCATTTGAAACACACACATGGAAAATGCCTTCAATATCAGCAATAATCTGGTTCTCCTGGGACTTGTGGAGATGGAAGGACTCAAGTATCTGTACTGCGCCCTGTCTATTGTCCTATATTTATTCATCGTATTCTTAAGTATTATTATTGTGTTTGTCGTATTCTCAGATACAAGGTTACATGAACCTATGTACATCCTCATCAGTAATCTGGTCCTCAATGGAATTTTCGGCAGTTCAACATTTTTCCCAAAGTTAATAGTTGACCTCATCACTTCATCCACGACCATCACTCATGGTAACTGCATGGTTCAAGCTCTGTGTGTTGCATTATTTTCTTTATTAGAATTATGTGCCTTCACCATAATGGCTTATGACCGATATTTGGCTGTTTGCCACCCTCTGCGTTATGTCGTCTTACTCACTAATGAGAAGGTCATCAAACTCATTATTGGGTCATTTATAGTGACCTTCATACTTGTAGTCATAGGATTAATCCTCACTTGGAGGCTTCCTCTTTGTGGAGACAGTATTAACAATGTATTTTGCGACAATATGTCTCTGGTTGTCCTCTCCTGTGTGGACTCTTCTGTCAGTCGACTCTTCTCTGCTTCTGGGACTATCCTCTACTTGTGTGTCACCATCATTGTCACTATTCTCTCTTATCTCCAGATATTTGTTGTTTGCTTGAAGGCCTCAAGAGAATCTCGTCAGAAAGCCGTCCACACCCTGGTCACCCATCTACTCAACTTCTCCATCTATTTAGTTGGTTTCTTATTTGTGTTTATCAGATACAGGTTGGGCAGTATTGACTTACCAATTGTCATCCATGTTTTCCTCTCTGTAACTCCTATCATTGTACCTCCATTGTTTAACCCCTTGATATATGGAGTCCGCACACATGCCATAAAGGCAAGTGTTATTCATTATTTACAAAAAATGGACATGTGGCCAAAGTGGTCTAATCCATGGAAGCATTCTGCACCTGTATCTGTTATCAGTGACAACTGGAATCAATAGATACTGAAGATTTGGAAGGATTCTTCTTTTGGTACATCATCTGGTAGAGATTCCTAACTTATATATTGTGCCCCCGGAATGAACTTATATGCAGCATCTAACTAATTTATGAGTTGACATTCTTTCACCCTTAATGAAATAAAAAAATACTTGTGTACAAGTGATTCCACACCTTTCCGTTCTGGGCCTTTCATCTTTCATAAACTTGCTGTAAATAGTTTCCAATATGCATCCTGTATTTGACCATAGAGCAAAGAAATAAGTCAAGACTAGTGACCCATCAGTATTCAGTTCCAGCAAGTTTGTGGACCCAATCTGAACACCCGCAGTTGGAGTTCGCACCGATCTTGGATTTTAACTCTCACGCAGCAGTTATCCTTAACACATGCAACATCCCCCTGCCTTGGGGCTTGGGGCCTGGAGGCAGCCGGGGCCCAGAATACCGGAGTGGCTGGCTAGTGCGGTCTAGGTCATGCTGATGTTTTAGTGCTTGGTATGGGAGCCGGAGGGCTGACCCACAGCCTGGCAGGTCTCCAGCAGGTGTTGTGTGCAAGAAATATGGAGGGAGAGGCTGATGTACTGGTTTCTCCCTGGGGCAACCCCTGAGTGTCTGTAGGATGAGTTCCTGGGTAATGGATGGGAAAGCCCGTGGTAGATAGCCGTACCCAGGGATCAGACAGAGGCAACGTTGTACAAATCAACTCATGGTTCTTTATTGTACAACAGGTAGCAGTTAATGGGCCAAAACGGTCAATCAACAGATTCAGATTCTGCTACTGGAGTAGTCGTGGAGAGTGGTCCACAGGAATAGTGCACCAGCCTGATAGTAGATGCAGACTGGGAGAATTGAGATGGAGCGGTGTCCGAATTGTGGAAGCTGCAGCTCTGGGTTAGAGTCTCCTGACTCAGATCCTGGGATTGGTTTCTGTGACATCACTAAAGATGTGCTGCACACTCTGTCTCTCTGTTCACTCTGATCATGTGCTAAGACCTGAGATCAGACTGCTGACAGGCAAAGATCATGTTCTCCCACTGCACAGGGGTTTTAAACTCCCCTTGGTCAGGTGGTAGCACCTCTCCAATCACACTCCAGCTTACAATACAGCTACATAATTGGATAACATTGTACACCCAATTAACTATTGACTTTCTAGGCTGAATCTACAGCTTCTATTTTTCTCGAACCTTCATAGAGAGTTTGCGACTCCCCCTAACAGCTGCTGACCTAGAGAGGGTGCTATTCGTAACTACCAGCCTCTCGATGTATTGGCAGGGGTGTTGCATACCACCTTGGTAATTGAAAGAGGCCCCCATGGCTCGGCTACAGACCGGATGGGAAGGTGTAAGCTAATGTTTATTTTTGCCCTCCAGAAAGTCATCCAGGCCTCTCTTGAACATGTACATAGAGTCCGCCATAACAACCTCCTGCGGCAGAGAGTTCCACAGTCTCACTGCTCGTACAGTAAAGAACCTTTGTCTATGACGAGGGTAGAACCTCCTCTCCTCTAGGTGTAGAGGATGCCTCCTGTCTATGATGATGGTAGAACCTCCTCTCCTCTAGGCGCAGAGGATGCCCCCTTGTCCTGGTCACAGGTCTAGGTATAAAAAGATCTTTGGAGAGATCCTTGTACTGTCAATTCAGGTATTTGTACATTGCAATGAGGTCTCCCCTCAGTTGTCTTTTTTCTAAATTGAATAATCCCAAATTTTTGAATATTTCATTGTATTCTAGTCTCTCCATTCCCCTAATAATCCTGGTTGCTCTCCTCTGCACCCGTTCCAGCTCTACTATATCCTTTTTATACACTGGTGCCCAAAACTGTACACAATATTCCATGTGTGGTCTGACCAGGGATTTGTATAAGGGCAAAACTATGTCTTTATCATGAGAATCTATTCCTCTCTTCAGTGGGGTAACTTGAAGCTGATGGGCCCTGGTGCCAAGTCTGTGCCAGGCCCCCGACTATATTGTATGGTTTATAATACTAGTCTTCTCATATGGGAAAAAGCCACCTTATGGGCTCCCTAAGCCTCTTGGGCCCCCTAAGGTTATGCCCCTGCCTCTCTTGATACATTCCATAATTGTATTTGCTTTAGCAGCAGCTACCTGGCTCTGGTCACTAAAATTAAGTTTACCATCCACTAATACCCCAAAGTCTTTTTCAGCTCCACTTTTACCAAGTAATTGACTGTTTAGAACATAATTATACTTTTTCTTTCCATGACCCAAGTGCAGAACTTTACATTTATCTACATTAAACCTCATCAAACATTTCTCTGCCCACTCCTCAAGCTTCCACAAATCCCTCTGTAATGCTAAACTATCGACCTCAGTATTTATTACTTTACACAGCTTAGTATCATCTGCAAATATTGAAACTTGACTGTAAACCCACTAAAAGGTCATTAATAAAAATATTAAAAAGAAGTGTCCCCAATACTGACCCCTGTGCCCTCCACTGGTAACATCAACCCTATCTGAGAATGTGCCATTAATGATGACCCTCTGTTTTCTATCACTAAGCCAATTACTTACCCAAATACACAGATTTTCCCCTGGTTCCAGCAGTCTCATTTTATATACCAACCTTTTATGTGGCACGGTGTCAAATGCCTTTAAAAAGTCCAGATATACAACATCTACAGCGTCTCCCAGGTCCAGTCTGGAACTTACCTCCTCGTAGAAACCAATCAGATTAGTCTGACAGGACTGATCTCTCATAAACACAGTTTATGCACAGTGAGATACTCCAGGATAGCATCTCTAAAAAAAACCCTCAGATATATTCCCCACCACAGAAGTTAGACTCACAGGTCCGTAGTTTCTAGGATCGCTTTATGATTCTTTTTTGTATACTGGTACCACATTTGCTCTGCGCCAGTCCTCTAGAACATAACCAGTCCTCAGTGAATCTTCAAACAGACATGCTATCACAGTACATAGTTCATGCAGAACCCGGGTATGCCATCTGGCCCCGGTTATTTATCTATCTTAGTGGTTGCGAGGCGGCGCCGTACCTCTTCCTGGGTTAAACTGTTGGCATTCCAAAAAGAATTTACGTCATTACTCATCTAGTCTTCCACCAGGAGATTTTCCTGGGTAAAGACAGTTAAGAAGGCAACATTCAGTAGATTGGCCCTTTCCTCATCTTCTTCCACCATGACCCCCATGTTATTCCTAAGGGGGCCACACTCTCCGTTTTTAGTTTCTTATCATTTATATACTTGAAAATTAATTGGAATTATTTGTGCTCTCCTTGGCAATATTTCTCTCGGTCTCTATTTTTGCGGCCTTTATCTGCTTTTTTTAGGATTTATTTTTCTCTCTATAATCCTGTAATGCCTCATAGCTTCCATCGCGGTTTAACACCTTACAAGAATAGTTAGCCACATTGGCTTTTTCTTGTTCCTCTTATGCTTTTTCCCATATGGTATGTGTTTCTCACTGGTTTTTTTTTAGAATATATGAGAAAAAGTTCCATTTTTGGAGGTGTGGGGGCTTTTGTGTTTGAGAACATTGTCCCAGTCTATGTCTATAAGATCTTCCCTTAGTTGCTGAAAATTTGCCCTCCTGAAGTTCAGAGTGTTCGTTGGCCCTCCACTAACGCTCTTAGTAAAGCTTAATACAAAATCAATGATATTATGATCACTATTACCCAGGTACCCACCAACCTGTAATTTTGATATCCTATCAGGTCTGTTGGCTAGGATAAGGTCCTGCAGTGCCCCCCCTCTTATTGGCTCCAGGACTAGCTGAGACAGGTAATTGTCTTTTGTTGTCGACAAAAACCTGCTGCCTTTGAAGGACCTGTCAATATCTGGGTAATTGAAGTCCCCCATGATAAGTACATCACCATGCTTTGAAGCCGCATCCATTTGACTTATCAGCATTTCCTCTGCTGCCTCCATTATATTTGGAGCCTTATAACAAACCCCTAGTAATATTTTATTATTCTTTTTCCCTCCCCTTATCTCCACCCATAGGGACTCCACATTTTTATTTGCCTCACCGATGTCATCTCGCAGGACAGGCTTGAGGCAAGAATTCACATATAAACAAACTCCTCCCCCTTTTTAATTTATACGATCTTTTCTAAAAAGACTATAACCATCTATAGTAACAGCCCAGTCATAGCTACTGTCCAGCCATGTCTCGCTGATACCCACTATATTATATTTCCACTCCAACATCAAAAGTTCCAGTTCCTCCATTTCGTTTGTAAGGCTTCTGGCATTTCTGTACATGCACTTTATATGGTGGTCTCTATTCATTTTGTTCTTATTCCCCAATCTCATTCCAGCCCCCCTACCTCCCCCATCGACTATGACTCTTCCCAGCTCTCTATCTACACTGCCTTTTTATCCTGCACAAGTGTATTTGCCCTCCCCCCAGGTCTCTAGTTTAAACACTCCTCCAACCATCTAGCCATTTTCCCCCCAAAACAGCTGCACCATTCCCATTGACATGCAGCCCATCCGTACCGTAGAGCCTGCAGCCGAGGTTAGCCCAGTTCTCCATGAACCCGAAGCCCTCCTTCTTACACCAACTTTTGAGCCACTTATTTACCTCCCTTATCTCCCGCTGCTTTTTTGGTGTGGCACGTGCTACAGGTAATATTTCAGAGAAAACTACCTTTGAGGTCCTTGCACTGAGCTTATGGCCTTAATCCCTGAAATCATTTTTAAGGACCTTCCACCCACCTTTTACTTTGTCATTAGTGCCAATGTGGACCATGACTGCTGGTTCCTCACCAGCCCCTCCCAGTAATCTGATAACCCGATCCACAACATGCCGAACCACTTTGGACACTGCACACACTTAGGATCAATGCACACTCGCCAACAAGCTTGCACACTCGATTTTCTGATTGCTCTTAAAAAGGTTATTTTGCACACTAAGCAACATAAGTCTCTCAGAGAGCTCTTGTAGACAGAGTCCATCCTCTGGGCACAGTCCTTGATGCAGGAAAAAGCAGGGAAATAATATCAAACAAAGGGTCTCCTCCTGAGGTGAGGGACACAGTCCCTTGTTGAAGGGAGTTTCTCTGTGTCAGCAGAGAAGGTGGCTTTTATAGCACAACTGGGGGAAAGTTCAGAAGAGTTTCTTGTAATAAATAAGGGAATCCAGGAAAGTCTCTGGCCCTTTAGGGATAATGGGCCCAGTCCAACTGGGAGAAAAATCTGCAAAAAAATATTTACAAGGCAGATAATTGGCTTCAGCCCATCAGGGGATTACTCACAGTCTGAGTCAGCCACAGGGTTTGGGGTTTTGACCCTTGCGCTGGGACAGCTAGTGCTCCTGCAGGTATGCAGGAGCCTTTCCCCTTGTCTCCTGTTGAGACCTTTGGATTGCCTGTTGGGAAAAGATCACTGTCTTGTTGTCATCATCCTCAGAGTCAGGCACTGGAGCTGAAGACGCAGTTGCCTTGGGTGCGATGGGGCCAACAGGTTCAGGAACTAGGTCATCCTACAGGGGCAGCAGTATCGGGGACTACTGCAGGGATGGTGGCCTCTCACTTGGGTAGAGACCATAGCACAAAACAGCACAAGGTCAACAAAACTGGAGGTTGGTGAACACAGGGGGTCTCTTGGACTGGGTGGTGAGATCAGGGGACTTGACACAGGGGTGAAGGGTCAAAGACATCTCTTAAGCCAGTTCCTGTACCCAGAATATTGGACGGTCTCCTCTTGAAATCTCGTAGACTTCAGGAAAGAGACTGTCCCTAACTATCCCAACGTCCATCTAATTTACTGGTGGGATGGTTGTTCCATAGCCACCCTCATTCCCACGGGGCAAGAGGCTCTGCAAAGACTCTCTTTTGTTTGTCCCGGGCCTCCTCTACCTATAGATCCAATTTCCCTGGCATTCACCAGGCGCCTCTGGTGTTCCTGGACCCAATCAGTTTGGGGGAGCAGAGACTGGGAGTCAGGGGCTTCCATGTCCAAGGCCATATCAGCAGAGAGATGGCCATGCCTCCCGAGCATGAGATAGTATGGGGTGTATCTGGTAGAGCAATGGGTGGTGTTGTTGTATAGATATACCAGCTCCGGTAGCAGCTTTGGCCAGTCAGCCCTATTTACAGGGGTCAGAGTTCTCAACATGTTGATGAGGGTCTGGTTCATTTTCTCACAAAGTTTGTTACCCTGCGTGTGGTAGGCTGTGGTCCTCAACTTTTTACTGCCATAGAGGGTACACAGTTCTTGGAACATATGGGATTCAAACACCATCCCCTGGTCCATTAGGATTTTATCCGGACAGCCATATGGGAGGATGAAACTCTTCAACAGGACTGCCGCTGTCGTTCTTGCAGACAAGTCTCTGACTGGCACTGCAACTCCAAATTTGGTATAATGGTCTTTTATAGTCATTGCAGTGTATGAGTGGACCTGCTGGACATCAGCTTCATGTGGTCTATGGCCACAATCTCCAGATTGCGTTGGCTCACAATGGGGTGTAGAGGAGCCCTTTGATTACGTCGCTCTCCCCGAGTGATGGCACAGGATGGGCACTTCTGACACCAGGCCTCCATGTCGGGTTTCATGTTCACTCAGTAAAACCCCTTTTGGAGGGTAGTTTCAGTCTTTGAGCGCCAAAGTGTCCAGACTGGTCGTGATACATATCCAGCATATCCATCTTGGCATCCATCCTAGGGATCATGATCTGGAACACTGCACTCGCCCACTAGAGAGATAGTTCATCAATTCTCCTATTGCACGGCTTTCGGCATGAAGACTCAACCAGAGATCCTTCTCTGCGAGTGGCACAGACTTTTCTTGTTGTGGAGCAGGTGACGCTTCAGAGGGCAAGGAGTAAACTCTCTGGGCGTCTTGATGGACGAAGTCGGCATTAATGTCTTCCCACTGAGCATCCATGGAGGGTCCATTCCACTGGTCAGGGAGACAGAACAGAGCATACTTGATGGTGAAGTTAAAGTTGGCCAGTCTGGAGACCCACCGCTGCTCCAGTGCTCCAAGCTGGGCGGGGTTCAGATTCGCCAAGTGGTTGTTGTCTGTGAAGACGGTCAAGAAGGAAGCAGACAGATAGTCTTTGAACTTTTCGGTCACAGCCCAGACTAATGCCAGGAACTTCAACTTGAATGATCTGTAATTCTGGTCGTTCTGTTCCTTTCAGTTCCATTCTGCCTCTAGACCCTGTTTGCTGTTATCGGTGTACAGTATAAAAGGCAGATTATATTCTGTATATCCTAGCATCTGAGGCTCAGTCAGCCTTTGTTTTAGCGTCTGGAATGCAGCTTCTCGTTCTACTGTCCAGTCGAGGGGCGCTTGTGACCATTGGCCGTCTTTAGGGAGTCCCCTTAGAAGTTCTTGCAGGGGTGCTGCTAGCTGGGCAAACTTCGGTATAAACTGTCTATAGTAGCTGGCAAATTCAACTGAGCTCTTGACATACCGGATGGTAGATGATTTAGGGGGTAGGTCATTTATGGACAGCTGCGACCTTCTCTAGATCTGGCTCAATTACATCAGCGTTCACCACATGTCCTAGGTATTTTACACTAGGCCAGTGATGGCAAACCTTTTAGAGGCCGAGTGCCCAAACTACAACAAAGACCCGCTTATTTATCGCAAAGTGCCAACAAAGAAATTTAATTTAATGTGTCATTGATACCAGCCCCTGAGGACACCAATAAAGCAGAAAATAGCCCCAGGTAGAGCTGTCACTTTAAAATATCTCTGTGCACAGCGAGTCCTGGGCTGTCTGGGACTGCAGGAAGATACCTGGAGTCATCTCTGGTGATGGCCTGAGTGCCCACAGAAAGGGCTCTGAGTGCCACCTCTGGCACCAGTGCCATAGGTTAGCCATCACTGCACTAGGCTGTAACAGATGGCACTTAGTCTGCTTAACCTTCAGCCCATGCTGGGTCAGAATTCAGACTTCAGCCAGATGTTGGAGATGATCCTCATAGGTCTTGGAGCGGATGATGATATTGTCCAAGTATAGTAGGAGGGTCTCGAAGTTTCAATGTCCCAAACATCTCTCCACATCTGGAACGTGCTCGGGGCGTTGCATAGGGTATGTTGTTGAACTCAATCAGGCCCATTGGGGTGGTGAAGGCCGTCTTTTCCATAACTTCAGGTGCCATGGCGGATTGCCAGCAGCCACTGATCAGATCAAGAGTGGAGAAGAAGGCAGCCGACCCTATGGCTGCAAGGGGTTCCTTGATTCAAGGCTGCGGATAGGCGCCCTTGTGGGTGATATTGTTGATCTTCCTGTAGTCAACACAGAAGCAAAGGGTTCCATCCTTCTTCACAAGGATGAGGAGGGCAGCCTACAGGCTGTGGCTCTCCTGGATAACATTGGCTGTCTTCAACTCTTGTACCATCCTCTTCACCTCTTGTTAATGGGCTGGAAGAAATGGCCAATACCTCTCCTTGATAGGAGGATTAGAGCCAGTAATGATGGTGTGGTGGATCACAGTAGTCTGCCCAAAGTCCAGCAGATGTTTGCTGAAGGCCTGGTGGTGCTGCATGACGACTTCCAGGATACTGTGTACTTGGTCTGCAGGATTGATATCGTCTTCTCCAATATTGAGCTCAGGCCACCAGGATTGCTCGGCAGGCTCACCTTCAGTACTTTGGTTAACCTGTTGGGAGGCAGACAGGGAGGTTTCCACTAAGTCTTCAGGATGGATGCTGAAGAGAGTGGCTACAGCTTGGTAACTTCTCAGATCCACTGGGGAGCCCCCCACATTTAGTTGTCTGATGGGTACTTGTCCTCGAGATACTGTGTATGGCTCCTGGCTATCAGAAGGGGTAGGTCTTCATCAGCTGGTAGAGGTTCTACCATGGCCTGGTAGTCTTGACCTTGAGCACCCATGCAGGCCCAGTCCCAGGTTGAAGGTGGACAGGTTGAGGATCTTTGATCTGGACTCTCCAAATTTCTCTGTTGGGGCCGGCAAACTTCTGTTGTGCCACCATGACTTGCATGGTCTCTTCAATCACCTTCCGAGAATCACTGGTCATCTGGAGAGCCTTCAGAACTTCAGGATAGCAGTGGCGGAGGAGTACCCAACACCAGGGAGAAGGTACTGTCTTCAGGCACTTGCGTTACCTCTAGGCTCTGTCTGCTTAACTCGGTATCTCCGATGATTACTGTGGGTTCCCAGTAGCCATGGATGGGTACAGTTTTCTCATTAGTAGCAATAATGTTCAAATAGGCCGTTGGAGATTGTAACAGGGATGCTCCTCTTCGGCGTTTCTCAAAGGTAGCACTGCAGATGGTGGTCACTTGAGAGCCAGTATCAATTAAGGCCGGTAGGGTTACTCCATTGATGGCCACAGGAACCATGGGGCGAGTCCCCACAAACCTCGGCATCCCAGTGGAAGCCTTGGGACTTAGAGGTTCTTCCCTTGGAGGTCGTCCCATAGCTTCAAGGTTTGTTGCTTAACCAACGACATTCACACTCCCGGTGTTTAGGGATTTTGCTGTAGTCGGATGCTGTTTGGCCTGAGAGTCATGGGGAGTGGCTGGCTGTAAGGAACTATGAGGTGGCTTTTTCCCCCTGAATGGGGCAGCTACTTGCAACTGCGCCAGTCACTCAAGCATTTTGCTCATGGTGTCTGCCAGGATGGTGACCTGCTCTGCAGTGTTGCCAGTTGCGGTAGAGGAAAGGCTAGTGCAGCATCTTCCAGATCCACCGGCTCTGACGCCTGCTGAGGTTCAGCAGGCAGGCGTTCTCCCAAGATGTCAATGGCAATCTCCTTGAACTCAAGAAAGGAAGCCTGGGCGTGTTGAAGATACAGCATTTTTAACTGGCATTTATGATGCTTATCCAGTAGCCCATTAATAAATTGTTCCCACAGGGTTTGGTTGGAATTTTCAGCCTCTTTAGGGTCAAGGCGGCCTTCCATGTCTACCTGTAGGGAAAGGGCAAAGTCTCTAAGAGATTCTTGGGGCTTCTGTCTTTTCCTAAAGAATTTCTGTTCAGCTCAGAGGCAGTAAACTTTTCAAAGGTGGAGCATAGCCTATTGAGGATTTGGGCCACATTCTGGCGTTCCGCTCAGGGCCAAGACTTGACTTCCCGGAGAGTGGGTCCCTTTAACTGCCCGGTTAGAATGCCCGCTTTCTGTTCTTCTGTGAGCGGGTACAGAGGGAAGGTAGCTAGCATCTTAGCTCTAAATTTGGAGGGAGTATGTAACTTCCTTTATAGTGGGGCAACCAGGGAACCCCAAGATAGAAGGGCATAGACAGTGGCTTATCTGTGGTGGCACTGGTTGCAGTAGAATTGGATGGACTTTCTGGGATGTTTGGCATGCTCTAATAGCCTTAGGAGGGCCCGGGTGACAGGAGGTGCTCCAGCTTAGTGTCTTCTTCCTGGGCCGACATAGTTGGGCTGGTCTTTCTGAGTCCGAGGGGCTTGAAGGCTTAACAATGTCCATTACTATGGGCGATGGCCGGTAATGGGGACATTATCCCTTTAAGGCAGTCACTATTCCCTGGGAGCTGAGCCAATATACACCTAGCTTTGCAAACAATCTCTTAATTTCCCCAGCGCTACTCATTTAGGATCAGCCGCGATGACGGGACAGCTGCGGTGCTCGATGATCTCCTTTGCAGACATCCGGCAGGTGGAAGGTGCTCAGCACGGATCACCGGTGCTCCTTTTCGGTGGCAGGACACACGTGTCAGCACTCTGGCTGGTGCGGACCCGGTCTGCAGTTTCGGCCACGACCTGGGCCGGAATCCAAGGTGGCCGATTAAATCTCGTGGGTGCTGGAGCGGTGTTTGACAGCACGTGCCGATAAAATTACACAGTCTATGTTGCAGATCACAATCACTTGGCCCTTAACCTCGGATGGCAGCACGGTTAGGTAGTACAATCTTTAGAAACGATAGTTCAAAGTGTCAGTATAAGGCACGGAAGTAAATATCCTGTTCGTGACGCCACTTGCAACATCCCCCACCGGGGCCTAGCCCTTTCTTGGGGCCAGGAGGCAGCCGGGGGCCCAGACTACCGGAGTGGCTGGCGGTTTCGGTCTAGGTACACTGATGTCACGGTGCTTGGTATCGGGTCTGGAGGGTTGTCCTACAGCCTGGCAGGTCTCCAGCAGGTGGTGTGTGCAAGAAATATGGAGGGAGAGGCTAATGTACTGGTTCTCCTTGGGGCAACCCCTGAGTGTCTGTAAGATAAGTCCCTGGCTAATGGATGGGGAAGCCCGTGGTGATAGACTGCCATATCCAGGGATCAGACAGAGCCAACGTTGTGCAAATCAACTCACAGTTCTTTATTGAACAACAGGTAGCAGGCAACGAGCCAGAATGGTCAAACAGCAGATCTGTATTCTGATACTAGAGTGGTCGTGGAGAGTGGGCCGCAGGAATAGTGGACCAGACTGATGGGATATGCAGGCTGGGATAATTGAGAGTGAGCTGTGTCCAAATTGTGGAAGCTGCAGCTCTGGGTTAGAGTCTCCTGACTGAGATCCTGGGATTGGCTTCTGTGACAGCACTTAATGTGTGCTACACACTCTGTCTTTTTGTTCAATCTGACCATGTGCTAAGACCTGAGACTGCGGACAGACAGCTGACAGCCAAAGATCATGTGCTCCCACTGCACTGGGGTTTTATACTCCTCTTGGTCAGGTGGTAGCACCTCTCCAATCATACTCCAGTTTACAATACAGCCACATAATTGGATAACATCATACACTTATTTAACATTTGCCATTCTAAGCAGAATCTATATCTGCAATTACATAATGTCCAGATTCTAGAACCTTCATAGAGGGTTCGCGACTCCCCTGAACAGCTCCTGACCTGGAGAGGGAGCTATTCACAACTACCAGCCTGCATGTATTGGCCGGTTGTGTTGTAAAGGAAAACACTCACAGTTGGTGCCAGCACCCATTGGGGACTGTACTGTTGGGAAGTGATCCAAACATGGACTTCTGTCTAAAGTCCAGGTTTGTGCCCTGTGGAAACTAACATGTAATGTTGCATATGAACCTGAACGGGACCTGATTATTGCACTTTGGGAACTCTCATGACTAGTCCAGGGGTGCTGGTTACCAATCACATGCGTTTCACATGTGCCCCCATGCACAGCATGTACTTCTTAACTGAATCAAAGAGGTACATGTAGCCTCACCCTAAGACTCACTCCAAGCACGTACCGGACCAACCCTTCAGAGGAACAAAATTTTGGTGCTGCGCCTCCTTGGATCATTGTAGTGTAGTGTAGAGTATTCCCTTTTTCCAAACTGATTCTCTAGGCCTGGGGTGTATAAAAATACTTCAGAGAGATGTCGCTGCTGCGCTGAATTCCATCGGAATGCACTGAAGTTTACCAAGCGACACATTTTTTTTTCTAAATGCGGCGGTTTTTCCGAATCCGTCGGGTTTTCATACGGCCGCACCCCCCGATTTCCGTCGTGTGCACGTCGTCGCCGATGCGCCACAATCAGATGGCGTGCGCCAAAAACCTGGGGCAATTCACGGAAAATTGGCGCAAAATGGAAAAATTCGGGTAACCTGCTGTAAAAAAACGCGATTCGGGCCCTTAGTAAATGACTGAGGGTACAGGAGGATAAGTGAGAGCAATACCCACAGTAATGACTGCATGTTGGTACAAGGCGATACATAACGTGTAACAATGATGTACAAAAACGCTATTAACTGAACATGAGCAACCAAATAAGAGTCAGACATGACATAAGAAGGGTGGGTTTGGGGGAAGAGGGTTAAGAGGGGGCTTATGAGGATGAGTAGCCCACATTTTAAGTGCAAGACATGGTGCCACCAGCGATCAGCTAGCCATCTATAGTGGGTGGGGTATAAAAAGTAGGCCAAATGGACCAGATCTTGTGAAATTTCACCAGAGCCCCACTTTAAAGGAAGGTGTGCACATCTTCTCCCCTCCCCCATTAATGACTCTGCTGTGGACATTTCTCTAAAGGGGGCTTATACTCGAGGCAATACGTTTTTTCCAGTTTTTCTGTGGTAAAATTAGGTGCCTGGGCTAGGGAGTAATGTAGGTGTGTGGGGCAACAGAACAATAGACCAGGGCTGCTGTAAATGCCACATTATAAGGGTTGGGATTAGATATGGGATAATTATGGGGCAACCATTTTTGTTCCAAGGGATCATGGTTAATGACTGGTCCCTGGAAAACAATTTTAGTTGCCGCCGGTCCCTAAATACAAAAATGTTGGGGACCGCTGCTCTACATGAACTGTATGATCTGCATGTTTGGGCTCTATATATCAGGGGTGTACATCTTTTATTACAGCACAAAATACCACCCCAGCAGCCAAATACTGCATGTAAATGATCATTACAGACCTCAGATCAGGCAATAAATAGTCAAAGAAAGTCCAAAGCGGAAAATAAATATTAGAGATCTCAGAACAGACAATAATGATAATGGAGACCACAGAGAATAGACAAATAATGGAGAATCTCCCAGGACAGACAATAATAATGGGGGTGACCCCGGAGCTGATAATAATAATGGAGATCCAGAGCAGATAATAATCGTTATGGAGCCATCAGAGCAGTGAAATAATAAGGGATAACCCAGGAGCAGACAAATATCAATGGACACCCTAGAGCAGACAATAATAATACTGGAGACCCCAGAGCGAACATAAATACAATTAAAAAAACTTACCTTTTGTTGCTCATTATTATGCTCTCTGCACCAAAGTCTATGTTGTTCTATGCCGTTTGGTCTCTGCTTTGCTTTGGGACATGACTAATTCTGCCATTGTCAGGACCAGTGATGAGCGGCACTTGGTGCAGGGAGGGATTCAGGGGTTCCCATCAGAATCTAATATATAAAGCTGAATGTATGTCTATTAGAGATGAGCGAACATGCTCGTCCGAGCTTGATGCTCGGTCGAGCATTAGGGTACTCGAGACGGCTCGTTGCTCGGACGAGTATTTCCCCTGCTCGAGATCGAGCATTTAATTAAAAAAACACAGTGAAGAACAATGAAGAATAGAATAAAAACAGTGAACACAGGATCATTTAAGATAAAAACACAGTGCAGAACACAGTGCAGAATAGATTACAGATGTTCGGCACATCTGCTTACTTGTCGGGAGATACGCGCGGAACGGCGCGAACAAAATAGCATGTGAAGAACAATATATATGTGTGAAGAACACATTGCAGATGTATTTAAACATCTGCAATGTGTTCTTCACACACATATATATTGTTCTTCACATGCTATTTTGTTCGCGCCGTTCCGCGCGTATCTCCCGACAAGTAAGCAGATGTGCCGAACATCTGTAATCTATTCTGCACTGTGTTCTGCACTGTGTTTTTATCTTAAATGATCCTGTGTTCACTGTGTTCACTGTGTTCACTGTTTTTATTCTATTCTTCACTGTTCTTTACATCTGCTAACTTGTCGGGAGATAATATACGCGCGGAACAGTGAAGAATAGATCGCAGATGTTTGCAAATTATCAGAAGACATTCTTTTTCAATTAAATAACACATTTTATTCCCGAACCATGGTCCCTTTGAAAAATGCTCGGGTCTCCCATTGACTTCAATGGGGCTCGTTACTCGAAACGAGCACTCGAGCATCTGGAAATGTTCGGCTCGAGTAACGAGCACCCGAGCATTTTAGTGCTCGCTCATCTCTAATGTCTATGTGTGTATGTATGTGTATGTATGTATGTATGTATGTATGTGTGTATATATGGTAAAGGCATCTGCAGCGTCGCATTTTCAATCACCAAATTTTGCACAGTTGTTGCCTGTGACTCAGGGAACGTCTTAGACCACGTTTTGAGCCGAAATTTTTACCCTGCACTTTCCTAAATCCACTTATTACCCACCATATTACAGGAGCCATTGTCTGCTGCTGCTGCTGTGGCAGTTGGAAGCTGAGCCGCGATTGGTTGCTGTTCTGTCACAGGTCATTAATATGAGCTCTGAGCAGTGATTGGTTACTATAGGCAATAATATAAGACAACTTATGTGTGAGGTAAAATGGAGAGGGATACAGAGAAAGGGGGAGATTTATCAGAAGTTTCTGAGGTAAAACTGTTCCAGTTGCCCATGGAAACCAATTAGAGATCAGCTGTCATTTTATAAACAGCTGTGCAAAAATGAAACTTGAGCTCTGATTGGTTGCCATGAGCAACTAGAGCAGTTCTGATAAATCTCTCCATAGACAAAGTGACAGTCGGGGACAGAGACAGTGGCTGGAATGAAAGTGTCAGAGACACAGACAGACACTGGAACGAGTGTGCCTGACACTGACAGTCACTAGAATTAGAGTTCCCAAGACCGACAGTCACTGGAATGAGAGTGCCCGAGACAGACAGTCACTGGAATAAGAGTGCACAAGACAGACAGTCACTGGAATGAGAGAGCCCAAGACAGACAGTCACTGGAATGAGTATGCCCAAGAAAGACAGCCACTGGAATGAGAGAGCCCAAGACAGACAGTCACTGGAATGAGCGTGCCTGAGACAGACAGTCACTGGAATGAGAGTGCCCGAGACAGACAGTCATTGGAATGAGAGTTCCCGAGACAGACAGTCAATGAATTGAGAGTGCCTGAGACAGTCACTGGAATGAGAGTGCCCAAGACAGACAGTCACAGGAATGAGAGTGCCCGAGACAGACAGTCAATGAATTGAGAGTGTCTGAGACAGTCACTGGAATGAGAGTGCCCAAGACAGACAGTCACAGGAATGAGAGTGCCTGAGACAGACAATTACTGGAATGAGATTGCACAGGGCAGACAGTCACTAGAATAAGAGTGCTCAAGACACAGTCACTGAAAGAGACCACCAGAGACAGACAGTGTTAGTGACAGTCAGAGACAGTCTAGAGATACATATAAAATATTTTTGTTAACCCATTCTATTTTGTTGCAGCTAAGAGCAGTTATTTACTATCCCAGGCAACGCCGGGAGCTACAGCTAGTATGAAAATAAAATATAAAATGACCGGGCTCCTTCTACACCTTTACAGGTGAAGAGCCCAGTGTACTGGAGGTTGGTATATCAGACACTAAGTCCACCAAATTATACCTACAACATTAAAGGAACAGTCCAGGCAAAGCGAATTCATTAAGCCATTGAATAATGCACAGTGCCGGGTTCATTATATACCTAAAACCTGGTGTCCTGCTCCTCCCTTCAGGCCCTGCACAAGGTACAATTCAATAAATCGCCTGTGACTGGAAAGTTCCTTTAAAAATTATCTCTCTATAAATATGACATCACAAATTCTCAGGATTTACAAATACATTTCTGGGCGCTAAATTGATCAAAACACTAAGAAATTATAATTAAAAATATATACATTTAAAAAGGTTCCATTGATAAATGCAAACTATCCTGCAAAAAAGCCCCCCCCCTTACAGAAGAATGAATAAAACGGTATAAAAAGTTCTTAGTGATGAAAAAAGTGTAAAAATATGATATGACATGACAGGTTAGAGATAGATCGTAAACAGGAAGAAAAAACAACCAAAAGACAAATTCTCCATAGATGCGCCCGAGCCGGAGTATCGCGAAGAGACTTGTTAATGTTGTACAGATGTTTCTTCTCTGCGGAGCCTCCCCCAGGACCATAGACACTATATAAGCGGCGGTCACATCCAATCCTACATCTGCCGGGGATACCTGGATACAAGGTACAGTACATACAGGAGACACATCTATTGTCAGAGCCTGGGCAGTGGAGACCATCATGCAATAGGACAATGGGGGTCATTTATCTTATCTTTCTATGTTTTGGATAGTTTTGTTGTTTTTTCATCTGCTTCTTTGGTAATTGATCAATCTCAATTTTTTCCTTGTGTTAAATAGGGGATTTTTTTTCAGATATCTTTTTGAGACATTGGGGCAGATTGATCACCTTTTTTGCAACTTTTTGTTGTGTTTTTGAGACTTTTTTTGTCCTAAAATGTATATGTACCATATCTGTGTCTGTTTTTGAGACTTCTTTTGAGACTTTCCAAAAGTAAGCGGCCCATGAATTTTAGCCATGTTCGCCTTATATTTACCTTAGGAATCCCGATGTTTTCCCTAATTGCGACTTTATGCGACTTTATAAAATTGTCATAAAAAGTCTCAAAAGTGCCTCCTCTACAGAGCAGGCACAGATAAGCAAAAAAAAAAAATCAGACACATTTGATAAATCAACTTTCTTCTTTTTTTCGTTTTAAAAAACCTTACAAATGTTACAAATGCTGCACAAATGTCTTAAGTCACTTCTTCCCATTTTCTAAGTTTTCCTTAAGTATTGATTCATCTGGAGTTTTTTGCGCCAAAAAATGTTGCAAATTTGAGACAATTTGAAACGATAAAGGTCATTTGCGACATTTAGCACAACTGGAATAGAAGATAAATGTGTCTTACTGACAAAATGTCCCCAAAAAGGAGCCAAAAAATGTCTCAAAAATGACCCCCAATGATTTTTATATAGTCACTTATCACATAGAGATGACAGGAGGAGGGTCTCTTTTTATTGAGTGATTTTTTCTGGGCTCTGAGGTGCAACCTAGATACTGTCAGCTCTTGACTTGTCTTTCTGTGGGACTTTGAGAAGCTACCAGTGCCTATATGATAGAAGTATATGGTGTATGCTTAGCTACTAATGTTTTTGGAAACCCATTCGCTGAAATTGAATGTACCCTAGATACATAGTGCCCATCACCAGAGTAAAGCATCAAGGGTTAACTTGCATTAATCTATATTGTTATATTGTTTTATACATTCTGTGTATTAGTATTGTATAGAGATGTAGAAAGGGTTTATGAACACTGAGATGTTTCTAACTGTGTATCTCTAACTAAAGAGAAGCTAGTAATTTGCCTCAGCTATAGAAGAAATTGTTTTACAGGAGAAGAACAGACTTGTTTACCTGAAAAGCAAACAGCCGGACCATTAGAATGACAGGTTCTGTCTGGAAAGTTGTTTACCACCTTAGAACCTGCCTGCACTAGAATATTATGGGGACTCAATGTAAATCTATGGGAGCACACGTTGTCATTGTTTGGGCTGAAATAGAT
Source organism: Engystomops pustulosus (assembly GCF_040894005.1). NCBI lineage: Eukaryota > Metazoa > Chordata > Amphibia > Anura > Leptodactylidae > Engystomops > Engystomops pustulosus. Next base: position 17,154,648 of record NC_092412.1, on the reverse strand, counting down.
GGTATAAAAAGAGAATAGTCTCAGTCCTTAGTGTCTTGCATTTAGGGAACTTAGCTTGAAAGAAAAGACTAGTCTATCTGAACAACCAGAAGAAACTGAGACAGGGATATTCTGCTATTTACACTTGGCTTTTAGCCAATGTACCAACCTTCTGAGAAAGAGAGGGATGGACAGCCAAGGCCTTTCCTCAGCATTAACCCTTCTTCTGCCAGGGAGGAGATTGGAGAAGTCAGACCCTTAGATTTCCTTATATTGTTTTGAAACTGAGTTTCTTCAGTGAAGAAGGAAACTGTCCACTGCAGACCTTGACTCCCTGGACTTATTTCCCATTGGGGTGCACCACACCTTACCATCCCTTCCAGAGAACAGCAACACATGTTGACACCTTGACGGTGTCTGGCAGACCCAGTATGGCACTGGAGTGACCCCTAACCAGGGCACTACATTTGTAACTTCCAAAAATGTCTATTGTAAACCAGAATACAATGCATTCTGTAATGTAGGGGAGAGATGGGTCATTGGTTACAATAAGCTCCTTCATGACCCACAGGTTCAGTCCTGGTCCAGATGATGATTGGATCATTTCTCTGACATCAGAAAGGGATAGATTCTGTCAATCATTGTGGGTGAACTGTTACAGAACGAGAGCAGAGTTCACAGGAGACAGAAAGGCGTGGTGCAAATCAATTGAGGCTGTTAGGAAAGGAATACACCAGTGTTCAGAGTAGCAAGTACAGAATTGAACAATTTTTAATTTTTAATTGTTCTCTTTAAAACGCTCCCTGTCCAGTCTATCTATTGAGCCAGATGTTTCTGCTTTCTACTTTTCTATGCCCAAATCGTAGTTAGTGAAAATGTCCTCCCAATTCTGGTTTCAGTTTTATGTGGTCACCTACATGTATCTCATCGTTTCCCCTCTCCCCTGTTCTTGTCAGACTTACCTTTTCCAGTTCCAGTTGAGCATTCTCAAAAAATGTCCATAATTTGGTTTGATGTTCGTTCTGATGATTTTGCCTTTCAGTTTGAGGTCTGGCTTGATGAAATTAAGGATTAAACCAAATTCACCTAAGTGGATAGTGACTGACTAGAGCTTCTTGTCTTCGTCTGGGGTCTTCAGTGATAAGCTCATGGTTATTGTAGTTGTTTCCATCCATCTTATTGTTGGTGTTTGTCATTTTTTGAGCATGATCCTCTAATCCATTGAGTTGGGTCTTTGCGACAAATAATATTAACTCTTCCACAGGTAATTTTTAGTAAGTTAGGAACTCAAATCATCTCATCCCGAGTTTTTAAATTCGATGCTTTAACTTGTATCTTCTTCTTTCCTTCAGGGTCCTATGTTTAAACATCATTTGAAACACACACATGGAAAATGTCTTCAACATCAGCAATAATCTGGTCCTCCAGGGACTTGTGGAGATGGAAAGACTCAAGTATCTGTACTGCGCCCTGTCTATTGTCCTATATTTATTCATCGTATTCTTAAGTATTATTATTGTGTTTGTCGTATTCTCAGATACAAGGTTACATGAACCTATGTACATCCTCATCAGTAATCTGGTCCTTAATGGAATTTTCGGCAGTTCAACATTTTTCCCAAAGTTAATAGTTGACCTCATCACCTCATCCACGACCATCACTCATGGTAACTGCATGGTTCAATCTGTGTGTGTTGCATTGTTTGCTCTATCAGAAATATGTATCTTCACCATAATGGCGTATGACCGATATTTGGCCGTTTGCCACCCTCTGCGTTATGTCGTCTTACTCACTAATGAGAAGGTCATCAAACTCATTATTGGGTCATTTATAGTGACCTTCATACTTGTAGTCATTGGATTGAACTTCACATGGAGGCTTCCTCTTTGTGGAGACAGAATTAACAATGTATTTTGTGAGCATATGTCTCTGGTTGTCCTCTCCTGTGTGGACTCTTCTGTCAGTCGACTCTTCTCTGCTTCTGGGGCCATCACCTATGTGTGTGTCACCATCATTGTCACTATTTTCTCTTATCTCCAGATATTTGTTGTTTGCTTGAAGGCCTCAAGAGAATCTCGTCAGAAAGCCGTCCACACCCTGGTCACCCATCTACTCAACTTCTCCATCTATTTAGTTGGTTTCTTATTTGTGTTTATCAGATACAGGTTGGGCAGTATTGACTTTCCAATTGTCATCCATGTTTTCCTCTCTGCAACTTCTATCATTTTACCTCCATTCTTTAACCCCTTGATATATGGAGTCCGCACTCATGCCATAAAGGCAAATGTTATTCATTATTTACAAAAAATGGACCTTTGGCCAAAGTGGTCTAATCCACGGAAGCATTCTGCACCTGTATCTGTTATCAGCGACAACTGGAATCAATAGATACAGAAGATTTAGAAGGAAGCCTTCAATTCTTCCTTTGGTACTTCAACTTGTAGAGATTCCTAACTTATATATTGTGCCCCCGGAATGAACTTATAAGCAGCATCTAACTAATTTATGAGTTGATGTTCCTCAACCCTTAATGAAATAAAAAAATACTTGTCTACAAGTGATTCCACACTTTTTTTTTAAAATCAGACGTATCTTTATTAAGATTTTTCTAGTTTTAACAAAGCAAACCAACCCCATCCCCACCATGGTCAGTTTAGTCGAAATAGTTTCAAATATGAATTCTGGAGTTGACCATAGAGCAAAGTAATAAGTCCAGACTAGTGATGAGCGGACCCATCAGTATTTAGGTCTGACAGGTTTGTGGACCTAGACCAGAATCTGAACATCCGCAATTGGTGCTTGCAACAATTATGGATTTAAACTCTTACCCAGCGGTTAGCCTTTACATTCACAGCCATTTTGGCAGAGACCTTGTTGCTCTCCTTAGCCCGTGGCGTGTAAAGGAAAATGCTCAAAGTTGGTGCCAGCACCCATCGAGAACTATACTGATGGGAGGTGAACCAAACATGGACTTCTGGCTAAAGTCCAGGTTTGTGCTCTGTGGACCCAAATGTGCAATGTTCAATATGAACCTGAACGGGAGCGGAACATTGCAGTTGGGCCCTCACAGTGCGATCTAGAGTTTGGAATAGATTTACTGGTTTGGCTTTAATCCCACATCATGTCATTGGGCTTCTTGAAAGCTATGCTTGATATTAAGGGGGCTGCCTTACATGGTAGCTAAGAGGTAAAGTTTTCCTTATCTTGTCATGGAAAACTTATTTACATATTTGCCCCAATTGTAGGAGCGTAAGAACGGGATCACGTGTGTTTCACATGTGCCCCCATGCACTTTTATTGCACTTCTTAACTGAATCAAAGAAGTACATGTGACCGCACCCTAAGGCTCACTTCATGCACATACAGGAATGACTTATGGGCCAACCTTGTAGATGAGAAACAAGCTACAGGATCAACCCTTCAGAGGAGAAAAATTTCAAAAATGTTGGCACTTTCACACCAAAAAGTAGATTCTGGCAAGGGAAGATGGCGGCACACAGATCTTAGATCAGAGTTCACCAGGAGAGACAGAAGTCTTAACCCTTGGTCCAGAGCAGAGGTTGCAGCGTTCCAGCAGTAGAGCGCAGTTCAGATTGCCGACTGAAACACACCGAATAGAATTTAGCCAAATAGTAAAAGACTGTGATTTTGCTCACAAAAAGATTTAAGGGGTTGGACACTTTTCAATAAATCTCTTCCATTAGACATGTCTCTGCATGTATATGTACCCATGTCTATGATTGAGCCTTTCTCTGTTCTCTCCATGTTGACCCCTGCATATAAACACAGCTTCCTCTCTCACTGCTCCAGCCCATCCTCATGGCATCTCGCACTGTAACTTTCTTCCCTCTGTTAGGACAGTTATAGTTATAATCTCCTGCTACAGCTCGTCCTATTCAGCAAGACTCAGACCTGTAAACAAAGAATCATTGAGAGTCTACACACAGTTCAAAAGTAAATAGCTGGACTGCTGAATCACTCGATGTACATTCAGGGATTGTCCACAAGGCAGTAGGGTGTAAGAGAGTGGCCAACCCCTTCAAGATGGGGAATAATAATGATCAATTTATAGTTTATAACATTTGAGGAAACCTGCACCCCAAGATATAAAACCCCCTAAATGTATATATAAATGTCTGAGGGCAGAACTGCTCTAGTTGCCCATGACCACCAATGAGAGCTCAACTTTCATTTTCCAACAGCTGTTTTAGCTGAGCTCTGATACTTACATGTGTATAAATGTATGAATGTGTATACACATGTATGTGTGTATAAATGATTGGGATTGTGTAAACATGTGTGTACAAATAGGGCCCTGCCTCCGCTGTTACAGCCCTGCTGATAACGTTCATAGTGGGTGTCAAGGAGACGATTGAGTCACCCAAAAAAAATATCATCCATGTACAGCACAATTATCTCCCTCTGCTGTGCATATTGGAAGGCCTATATAAGCCGGATATCTCTTACAATCTGGGCTAAAGGTTCCACTGCAGAGCAAACAAGGGGGACAAAGGGTACCCCTGCCGAGTTCTCCTCTTAAGCACAAAGGATGGGGATAGGATACCATTAGCTCTTCTCAAAATCTAGGTATAAAGAAGTTTTCTACTATTTATAAAGTTAGGACCCAGGCCAACCCCTACTAGCACTGCCCACAGGTGCTCCCACTCTGTGCTTTTGGAAGCATTGCCCATCACACACACAGGTCTATACAGCCCAAGTGTGGACACTTGTTTCCACCTGCTTCATCAGATGTATGAATCCAGAGGTGAGAGGACTGGTGACCACACACACTTCTAGGTGGAGTCTTTTTGGAAAGGGAAATGGAAAATGTCATTACCAAAATGGATGCCTATTGTTTTACAGAACACAATCGTTAATGTAGAGCAAAAGCTCATCAGTCTTACTTTTCTCATTAGACCACCTACTATACAAACTGGCATGGCACCATTCATAAAATATGCAATGTGTGGGAATCTAGAAGGCATAAATCCAGATTGGTCATTGTGGACTAGCTGTGTTATTACTCCCATCTCACCAGGGCCTTAGCTCATATAGGAGAGAAAAGGGGCAATAATAATCTGCCAAATGGGTCTCCATTCCTGGTGTAAGAATCACAAAAATTGCAGCTTCTTTCATTGAATCTGGACATTTCGAAGGCATCCCGATGAACCTCAAGTAGTTTAGTCAGTAGGATATCCCCCTTGTCTTGATATAGTTCTAGGGGCAGACTATCTTACATATCTTATAGTTTCTAGGGGCAGGCGACTTATTGTTTTGAAAGAAATCTAAAGCCTCACACAACTCTTCCACAGTTAAGGGAGAGTCCAGAACATCCCTTAAAGACTCCAGAGTCAGTCAGAAGGTTCAGTCAGAAAGTCTGATATTTCTTCAGTACTTTTCAGAAGGTTAGAGGAATACACCACTTTAAAATAATTATAGAAATTCACTAATGATAGCTGAAGAATCAGTCAACTGGGTTCCAGACCTAGAATGTAATAAATAAATATGAAAACACCTGTGCACCCTCTTGCTATTTGTGAAGCCCCTTAGCTGCTCCTTGCTATGCCGGTCCACATTATTATTACAGAAGCAGGGTAATACTTGAAGAACCTAGTAAAACCTCAATCACACCAGCTAGGTTGGATCAGACAAAGCCTTCTTTATTAGGGCAAGAGATAAAAGCCAGAGATACAGTCAGGTAGGAACATGATGACCAGTATTGGACTGGGTTTCCTTAGGCCCACCAGAGAAAATCAATCTGGGGGCCCACTCTTCATTATCCCCCGGGAAATATACTCCAACAGCCTTCAAATTGTGTTGTTTTCTGATGGACCTCTGTGGTTCAGTATTGGGTGGAGCAAGGGCCCACCGGAGGATCCTCTGGTACTCTGGTGGGCCAGTCCGACCCTGATGATGACCAACGTGTTTCAGCTTGACCTAAGAAGCTATAATCATGGTCTTGTTAGGCCCATTCTGTCTCATTCACTCTTTTTATTAACTCAACAATGAGGACTGAATTCTTATTCTTAATTCTGGATATGTTATTAATAAATAGGCCTGGTGGTTTTAGAAGAGTCCCAGAACATGTTGGTAGTGTAGAGGAGCCTATACTGTCTTCAGTTAAAGCCACTGCAATACTTGGGGTACTTTTTAGAACTGGCACCCAAAACGGGCTTAACTTCCATATTTGTCATCTGGTTTCAGTAAAGTCAACCAATAACAATGCCACTTGGAGAGGACACCTGAGGACTGAGCAACTTCCTTAGGCCAGTTTTATATCAATGTGTGCTACACCTGGGCCAGTACGCAGCACATGTTCCGCTGGAGAGGGGGTGGGATGAGAGCTGCTCACGTCTCCCCTCACCATGGCGAAGGCATGTCACCCGACCATAAAGACCAAAAAACATAGAGCATGATCTATCTTTTTCCTGTGGCCGGTGCAGTACACTGACGGTGTACGGACTCATTTGGGGACAGTTTGCAACTGGATATGAGTCTTTGACTTTCGTGTGAAAGTTGGAGTGATTGAGTAGGTACTTGCACAAATCAAGTGACAACCAATTAAGGCAAGAAATCTGTGATTCTGACCCCCAAAGAGATAGATATCTTGACAGTTTACCTACAAAGGACATGTATAACAGGAGCTATAAACAGCATAAACTACAACAAGTCTTATCTATTGCCCATAGCATTTCCACAGTGGCAGCTGGATCGGTGGAGCAATCGATCAGGGTGTGGGTGGGGCCTGAGGATGGCATTTTGGTCTAACCATAATGAGGCATCGGACTCAACACAGCGTTTGACATCCAAAGCAGCAAACATGCAATTGTGCAGGATAAAACATGGCATACGAGAGGTTCAACTCATGGAGCCACCTCTTATTTTGTTAGAATTGTGCTCCTTTTATCCTGAACCTCGGCTGAAAATCAGGAAACAACTTCACATTTCCATCTTTTTTTCGAAGTTGAGGTTCATACCTGGCTAGCGGAGAAGTGCAGTACACAAACCAGTATAGGTCTTGGGGGATATCTCGGTGTTAAAGGGCGAGTGGACATTCTCTATGGACCTTCTCCACTGCGAGGAGGGGTGTAAGGGATTCAGGAGCCAATTTTCCCAATAATACCTGGGTTGTTGCCTTTGGATGTCTCCGGGACCCCAATTATGGGGATACTATTTTGGCACATATGACTTACAAAGTCATTTGACTTAGCAAAGCAGTAACCTGGTCAGATGTCCGTTCCCCATCTCTGTGAAGAGATAGCACTACTATATCTTCAGCCGCTGACAATCTTTCTCTAACCTTCATGTCTTATAAGTGAGACATCAGCCTTCATGGACCCCACATGATCTGTAAGTCTTCAGGGAGCCATTGCACTGCCGTATAGCTTTAAAAACACCAGTGAGAGTGGACTCCTCTTCTCCATCCTCACTCACCGTATCATGCGCTGCAGCGGAAGAAGGAATTGCTGCAGCAGATGTAGGAGCAGTGTCTGGATCTACACCACCATCTTGGATTGCGGGTGGTACCTCTTTTTCTTCCTGTATTTCGTTACAGCTTGGGCAGTTGATGGTTGGCGCTTGGGAGGGAGAAATGATTCCTTATGCCACGCAATAGCCTTTGGTAGGTCCATACTTTTTGTTTCTGTTCTTCCTATGGAGAAGTTGTTATAGCACTTGGGTCATAGATCTGGTCTACCAGAAAATGTGACAAAATACAACCCATTTCACAAAAGAAACCCCCATTACACCCTTATAAAAGATAAATAAAAAGTTTTTGTTGAAATCAGGAATAGAAAAGCCGGCATAACATAACATCAAGGGGTTAAAAGTAGATTGTAAATAGAAGTAAAAAACAACCAAAAGACAAATTCTCCATAGATGCACCTGACCCGGAGTATCGAGAAGAGACTTGTTAATTTTGTGCAGATGTTTCATCTGAGAATCGTCTTCTCTGTGGAGCCTCCCCCAGGACCAAGTCTTGTCAGCACTAGACTATATAAGCTGAGGTGACTTCCAATCCTACATCTGCCGGGGATACCTGGATACAAGGTACTGTACATACAGGAGATGGATCTGTTGTCAGAACCGGGGCAGTGGAGACCATCATGATGCATCACAATGCAGCTACAGTTAGGAAATACAATTTTTTGCTGACTTTTTTGAGTAGTGTTTTTTTGGTATCTGATTGGCTTCTTAGTATGTTTGAGGTTTCCTCTTGCTCTGGGTCTTTCGGAGGGTTATCCTCTGCCACAGTCTATATGCTTCACATAGGGCTGCCCCGGTCACATAGATTGGCACTGTCCTGTCCCATTCATGGGTGGATGTCACTGAGTATGACCCAGACAGCTGGTGGCCACAGACTCTTCTACCTGGACTCTTTTTGGAACGGGATGTCAACTCTACAAGGAATCTCTAAATGTCATTGCCAAAATGGATGCCTACTCTTTTACAGAACACAATTGTTAATGTAGAGCAAAAGTCTTATATTTCTCATTAGACCACCTACTATACAAACGGACTTGGCACCATTAATAAAAAATATAATGGGGGGGAATTCATTCCTCCTTCTGGCGCCCATTAAAGAGGCTCCGGTGCAATCTCGGCCAGATCGGACATAAGACCACGTCTGACCTGGTGGTAGTCTCTGCTCTAGTCTCCTCTGGTTTTCTAGTGGGAACTATAATGAATGCGGCAGAATGGCCCTGCCTACCCCCCACACGCCCCACTCCCCAACATGTTAAAAAGAGGTGTGTTGTTTCGAAAAAGAAAGAAAAATGGTGAAGATGGTGAGATTTATTGGCCTTCTCCACGAGAAAACTCCACCATGAACCTCCCCTTATATTCCCAAGCTCTCTTATGGCTGACTCCGTAGCTCACCAACCTGATTCATGGTTGCCATATTGGATAACACCACTCCTAAAACTTCTTCATCTCTGTCTCTAACATGTCACCTCTCTCCCTTTGTTCTTCTGCTTCTACTTTTCTGGTTCACCAGTTTCTGGATCCCACTCAATATTCTGTCAATTACAAAAGAAAACTCATGAACTTGTGTCTTGCACTGCCCAAGTCTCATCTCCCCCTTGTCTATAAATTACTGGAGTACTTGGTCCCCTTTGCTGAATCCATTATAGTCTCCATTGATCAATAATCTGCACCAGTTTTCAAACCCAATTTGTGCAAAAAGTTTTGAGTTTTTTTCAATTCCCTTTTTGCTTTCTCAAAGAACGCATCAAAAGATCATGATATAACTTTGGAAAATGGGAACCGCAGGTTATAGAAAAAAACATAAATTGGCAAAAAAATGGCATATTTACCCCAAAAATGTATGAATAAAAACAACTCATAACACAAAAATAAAGCCCTTAACTCGCTTGGTAGATGAAAAAATAATTACATTACAAATAATAACATTAGCAAGAATAAAAAAATATCAAAATGTATAAATATCTCTCATTGTATATAAAATGAGCGTGACTGTAACTGTACTGACCTCCAGAATAATACAGTTGGTGTGAATAACATTGAATCTCCCCAAAATTACACCATTAAAAATGCAAAAAACAAGCCCCCATTTCACTTCATGTATGAAAAAATAATAAAGCACTGACTTTTAGAATTCAACAATGAAAGAAATGAAAAATGTTGAGTCCTTAAATGATAAAAAAATTTGTTTTTTATTTATGTACTGACCCATATCCAATCTACTTTGCATACATGCTACACGCCCTACTCTAACCTATGTCACTGGTTGCGCATCCATTGTAGAATACAATTTGCACTTTTCACTTTCAGCCACAAATCTCTTCACAGTCCCACCTCTCCCTCATCAAAAGTCAAAGCAAGTATTGTTTTTTTTAAGTTGAGTTCAATTTTCTATTTGCACAATTTAAGTTACATCGAAGTTTTTTACATTCTTAATTTATTTTTAAAGTTTTCATGTCACGATAGCTTATATAATGTTATTTTTCCACCTACGGACCTGTGTTTGGCATGGTTTATTGTGGGTCAAGTTGTAGTTTTTATTGGTTCCATTTTGGGACTGAATTTTCAATGAAAAAATATTTATTTAGCATTTTATTTTTTTTCTAAATTTCATTATTATAACTTATTTTACAATTTTAGTTAGTCTCACATGGGGGTTTGACCATTTGAGTGATTGTATAATGCCCTGCACCACTCTTAGGACTTTCATTAGTCCTCAGCTGCCCTGCAATACAGACAGACACCCCATCATAGGTAGGTGCTTAGGGGGAATCCAAAGAGTAAACTGACAGCTCCACCCTTTCAACTAGACCCCAGTATAGTACTAGCAGTGGGTACGGAGTCTGAAACTCATGTGGAGCAGCCAATCAGAAAGCAAGCATTGCAGTTGAAGTGTAATGGCCCAGTAAATGGGGTCATTACAAAATATTGTGACTAGAGATGAGCGAACATGCTCGTCCGAGCTTGATGCTCGGTCGAGCATTAGGGTACTCGAAACTGCTCGTTGCTCGGACGAATACTTCGCCCGCTCGAGAAAATGGCAGCTCCCGCCGTTTTGCTTTTTGGCGGCCAGAAACAGAGCCAATCACAAGCCAGGAGACTCTGCCCTCCACCCAGCATGACGTGGTACCCTTACACGTCGATAGCAGTGGTTGGCTGGCCAGATCAGGTGACCCTGGGATAGACTAGCCGCTGCCCGCGCTGCTCGGATCATTCTGTGTCTGGATGCCGCTAGGGAGAGAGCTGCTGCTGGTCAGGGAAAGCGTTAGGGTGTTCTATTAGCTTACTGTTAGGCAGGAGTGATTCTCAAAGAACCCAACAGCCCTTCTTAGGGCTACAATAACGTTCTACTTTTTTTATTTTAATTTGCATCTAGTACCATTTTGTGAGGAATTAGCAGGGGGACTTGCTACCGTTGTGTTTAGCTCTTAGTGGCACACATATCCATAGCAAAGACCGAAGTGGGAAAATTCAGTAGGGGTTGGATTTCAATTAGGCACTAACTCAGTGTCATCTCATCTGGCATAGTAGTGTGCTTTGATACTTGGCTAGAAAATAGCCATAGGAGAATACAAAGAGCTTACTTACGCGTACAGTAGCGTTCTATATATTTGATTTCTGGTTGATCTGCTGGTGGCTGTACTTTCTGCAGTGCATGTACTAGCCAATTCTGAGCAATTTGTAGTGAGACTTGCGACCGCTGTGTTCTGCGCTTAGTGACGCACATATCCATAGCAAAGACCGAAGTGGGAAAATTTAGTAGGGGTTGGATTTCAATTAGGCACTAACTCAGTGTCATCTCATCTGGCATAGTAGTGTGCTTTGATACTTGGCTAGAAAATAGCCATAGGAGAATACAAAGAGCTTACTTACGCGTACAGTAGCGTTCTATATATTTGATTTCTGGTTGATCTGCTGGTGGCTGTACTTTCTGCAGTGCATCTACTAGCCAATTCTGAGCAATTTGTAGTGAGACTTGCGACCGCTGTGTTCTGCGCTTAGTGACGCACATATCCATAGCAAAGACCGAAGTGGGAAAATTTAGTAGGGGTTGGATTTCAATTAGGCACTAACTCAGTGTCATCTCATCTGGCATAGTAGTGTGCTTTGATACTTGGCTAGAAAATAGCCATAGGAGAATACAAAGAGCTTACTTACGCGTACAGTAGCGTTCTATATATTTGATTTCTGGTTGATCTGCTGGTGGCTGTACTTTCTGCAGTGCATGTACTAGCCAATTCTGAGCAATTTGTAGTGAGACTTGCGACCGCTGTGTTCTGCACTTAGTGACGCACATATCCATAGCAAAGACCGAAGTGGGAAAATTTAGTAGGGGTTGGATTTCAATTAGGCACTAACTCAGTGTCATCTCATCTGGCATAGTAGTGTGCTTTGATACTTGGCTAGAAAATAGCCATAGCAATAGGATAGCATTGTTTGGTTTTAAAAACTCAAAAAAAAAAAAAAAACACAAAAAAAAACAAAAAACACAAAAAAAAACAAAAAACACAAAAAAAAACAAAAAAAAGTTAAAAAAAAAATAAAGTTATAACTCTCATTTTAAAAATGTTTAACCCGAGGGCTAGGGGTAGAGGACGAGGGCGGGGACGTGGGCGTCCAACTACTGCAGGGGTCAGAGGCCGTGGTCCTGGGCGGGGTGAGACACCACCTGCTGATGAGGGAGCAGGGGAACGCCGCAGAGCTACACTCCCTAGGTTCATGTCTGAAGTTACTGGGACTCGTGGTAGAGCACTGTTGAGGCCAGAACAGTGCGAACAGGTGATGTCGTGGATTGCTGACAATGCTTCGAGCAATTTGTCCACCACCAGTCAGTCTTCCACGCAGTCCACCCATGTCACCGAAATCGCCACTCCTCCAGCTCCTGCACCTCAGCCTCCTCCCCCCCAGTCTGCCCCCTCCCAGGAAAATTTGCCATTTGAACCGGCATACTCTGAGGAACTGTTTTCTGGACCCTTCCCACAGTCACAAACCACTTGTCCGGTTGCTGCTGAGCAATTTTCCGATGCCCAGGTTTTCCACCAGTCACAGTCTGTGGGTGATGATGACCTTCTTGACGTAGTGGAAGCGTGTAAAGAGGTGTCCGACGATGAGGAGACACGGTTGTCAGACAGTGGGGAAGTTGTTGTCAGGGCAGGAAGTCCGAGGGGGGAGCAGACTGAGGGATCGGAGGATGATGAGGTGACAGACCCAAGCTGGGTTGAGAGGCCGGGTGAACACAGTGCTTCTGAGATGGAGGAGAGTCCTCGACCAGAACAGGTTGGAAGAGGCAGTGGTGGGGCCAGACGGAGAGGCAGGGCCAGAGCTGGTGCATCAGCGCCAAATGTGTCAACTAGTGAAGCTCCCGTGGCGAGGGCTCTTGCGGCGAGGGCTAGATCTTCAGAAGTCTGGAGGTTCTTTAAGGAAACACCGGATGCCCGACGGACTGTGGTGTGCAACATTTGCCAAACCAGGCTCAGCAGGGGTTCCACCACTACTAGCTTAACTACCACCAGTATGCGCAGGCATATGAATGCTAAGCACCCCACTCAGTGGCAACAAGCCCGTTCACCTCCGGCCGTGCACACCACTGCTCCTTCCCCTGTGTCAGCTGCTAGTCAGCCCCCTGCCCAGGACCCTGCCACAAAAACCCCATCGTCGCCTCCACGATCCTCCACAGCATCCACCAGTGTTCAGCTCTCCATACCCCAGACGCTGGAGCGGAAACGCAAATATAGTGCAACCCACCCGCACGCCCAAGCCCTTAATGTGCACATCTCCAGATTGCTTAGCCTGGAGATGCTGCCCTATAGGCTAGTAGAGACCGAGGCCTTTCGCAACCTCATGGCGGCGGCCGCCCCTCGGTATTCGGTCCCCAGCCGCCACTACTTTTCCCGATGTGCCGTCCCAGCCCTGCACCAGCACGTGTCAGACAACATCATCCGTGCCCTGACCAACGCCGTTTCTGACAAGGTCCACCTGACCACGGACACGTGGACGAGTGCTGCCGGGCAGGGCCACTATATATCGCTGACGGCACATTGGGTTAACTTGGTGGAGGCTGGGACCGAGTCTGACCCTGGGGCTGCTCATATACTGCCGACGCCGAGGATTGCGGGGCCTACCTCGGTCCAGGTGTTTCAGGCCTACTATGCCTCCTCCTCCTCCCACCCCTCCTCCACCTCCTCCTCCGAACTACCATCCGTGGGCACGGCGACATCAGTCGGTAGCTCTAGGCACAGCAGCAGTGCCGTCGCTAAGCGACAGCAGGCGGTGCTCAAACTGCTGAGCCTAGGCGACAAAAGGCACACCGCCCAAGAGCTATTACAGGGCATCACGGCGCAGACTGATCTGTGGCTGGCACCGCTGAACCTCAAGCCGGGAATGGTTGTGTGTGACAACGGCCGTAACCTGGTGGCGGCTCTGCAACTCGGCAGACTGACACATGTGCCATGCCTGGCCCATGTGTTAAATCTGATAGTTCAGCGTTTCCTCAAGACATACCCCAATCTGTCTGATTTGCTCACGAAGGTGCGCCGCATCTGTGCGCATTTCAGGAAGTCCAGCCCAGATGCTGCCACTCTCAGGGCAGCGCAGCGCCGCCTCCAACTGCCCGCTCACCGACTGTTGTGCGACGTGCCCACGAGGTGGAATTCAACACTGACCATGTTATCCAGAGTTTACCAGCAGCGCAGAGCGATTGTAGACTGCCAGATGTCAACTTCCACCAGAACTGGTAGTCAGGTCAGTCAGCTTCCTCAAGTCTACAATGAGGAGTGGACGTGGATGTCTGATATCTGTCAGGTGCTGAGTAACTTTGAGGAGTCAACACAGATGGTCAGTGGCGATGCCGCCATCATCAGCCTCACCATCCCGCTGCTTGGCCTGTTGAAAAACTCTCTGGTCAGCATGAAGTCGGAAGCTTTGCGCTCGTCACAAGAGACAGGGGAAGAATATTCCCTTGTTGATAGCCAAAGCACCCTCAGGTCTGTTTCTCAGCGCATATCGGAGGAGGTGGAGGTGGAGGAGGATGAGGAGGAAGAGGAGTAGAATGTTGGCGAGACACAAGAGGGGAGCATTGCTCAGACCTTCACTGTTCAGCGTGTATGGGCAGAAGAAGAGGAGTTGGAGGAGTTGGAGGAGGAGGAAATGGACAGTCAGGCCAGTGAGGGGAGTGAATTCTTACGCGTTGGTACTCTGGCGCATATGGCAGATTTCATGCTAGGCTGCCTATCCCGTGACCCTCGCGTTCAAAGAATTTATTCCAGCACCGATTACTGGGTGTTCACTCTCCTGGACCCACGGTACAAGCAAAATCTTCCCACTCTCATCCCTGCAGAGGAAAGGAGTGTGAGAATGCATGAATACCAGCAGGCCCTGGTGCACAAGCTGAAACAGTATTTCCCTTCTGACAGCGCTAGCGGCAGAGTGCGTAGTTCTGCGGGACAAGTAGCGAGGGAGAGTAGGCGAGCAGGCAGCTTGTCCAGCACTGGCAAGGGTACGCTTTACAAGGCTTTTGCCAGCTTTATGTCACCCCAGCAAGACACTGTCACCTGTCCCCAGTCTCGGCAGAGTAGGGCTGATCTTTACAGAAAGATGGTGAGGGAGTACGTAGCTGACCATACCATCGTCCTAAATGATCACACAGCTCCCTACAACTACTGGGTTTCAAAGCTGGACATGTGGCACGAACTGGCGCTGTACGCCTTGGAGGTTCTTGCCTGCCCTGCCGCTAGCGTCTTGTCCGAGCGGGTTTTCAGTGCAGCTGGTGGCATCATCACCGATAAGCGTACACGCCTGTCGACTGACAGCGCTGACAGGCTGACGCTTATTAAAATGAATAAAGGCTGGATTTCTCAGAATTTCCAATCTCCACCAGGTGAAGGAAGCTCAACCTGAATAATTGATCCACTCCTCCTCCTCCTCCTCATTTTCCTCCTTCTCCTCCTCTTTGTACAGTAAAGCAGAGGAAAATGGCTATTTTTTGACAGGGCCCACTGGCTCTTGCTATAGTACTTCATGCATTTAATTTTTCTGGAGGGCCACCTACCCGGTCCTCTGTTTGAAACAATTTTTGTGAGTGCCACATACAGGCACTCAATCTATTCCATTTTTCTGGAGGGCCACCTACCCGGTCCTCTGTTTTAAAAAATTTTTGGGACTGCCACATACAGGCACTCAATCTATTCCATTTTACTGGAGGGCCACCTACCTGCTCCTCTGGTTTGAACAATTTTTGGGACTGCCACATACAGGCACTCAATCTATTCCATTTTACTGCAGGGCCACCTACCTGCTCCTCTGGTTTGAACAATTTTTGGGACTGCCACATACAGGCACTCAATCTATTCCATTTTACTGGAGGGCCACCTACCTGCTCCTCTGGTTTGAAAAATGTTTGGGACTGCCACATACAGGCACTCAATCTATTCCATTTTACTGGAGGGCCACCTACCTGCTCCTCTGGTTTGAAACATTTTTGGGACTGCCACATACAGGCACTCAATCTATTCCATTTTACTGGAGGGCCACCTACCTGCTCCTCTGGTTTGAACAATTTTTGGGACTGCCACATACAGGCACTCAATCTATTCCATTTTACTGGAGGGCCACCTACCTGCTCCTCTGGTTTGAACAATTTTTGGGACTGCCACATACAGGCACTCAATCTATTCCATTTTACTGGAGGGCCACCTACCTGCTCCTCTGGTTTGAAAAATGTTTGGGACTGCCACATACAGGCACTATCCAAATTAAATTGTCTCCATAGCAGCCTCCACACGTTGTCTCCATTGCTACCTCCAAAAGTCGTCCATATAGCTGCCTCCATACATCGTCCCTTTATCTAACGAGGTGTGTCAGGCAGAAATTTGGGTTGTTTTCATGGATTCCACATCAAAGTTGTTAACTTTGTCGCCACCCTGCTGTGTTATCCACAAAATATACTAGCAAACTTTTACCATTTACGGATATTATTTCAGCGCTTCTTGCGCAGCTGTTTACATTCCCCTCACCCGGCATATCCTAAACTTATAAGAACGCTACTACACTTGATCTTATACAAAAGGTTCTTAGAAGTGCTGTTTGGGGAGTAGCCTATAGACAGGGGCTTGGATTGGCGAAAGCTCGCCTGGCAGTTGAGCGCCAGCTCCATGCCAAGATCCAACTAACATAGTTTTAACTGCAGCACCTTTAATCTACTACTAGTTCACTGCCTCCATACATGGTCCCCTTATCAAACGAGCTGTGTCAGGCAGAATTTTGGGTTGTTTTCATGGCTTCCATGTTAACTTTGTCGCCACCCTGCTGTGTAATCCACAAAATATACTGGCAAACTTTTATCATGTACCGATATTATTTGAGCGCTTCTTGCTCACCTCCTTTGGTTCCTCTCTGCCACCCATTGGTTTGAAGCCTGAGTCCAATTAGGGTATGTCGCCATGCCACTCTCTAGCCTGCTGCCGCTGCCTCTGCATGCCGTCCCCTATAGTGTCAGGGTCAATTATTGGATGTTTTAGATGCTATCTAGCTTCATTCTGTCACTCTGTCATGGCCATGCTGTTGCCCATAATTTTGGCATAATGGTGCGATTAAGCAGCCTCAGAGGCATCCATGCATGCTGCCCCTGCTGTTTCCTGTCCATTTCCGTGGTGTTTCCATCCTTTTCTGAGGTTCCCAGGTGTTTGGCCAAGCTTCCCTGTGCAGAGCCTTGGTCCCCTTGAAAAATGCTCGAGTCTCCCATTGACTTCAATGGGGTTCGTTATTCGAGACGAGCACTCGAGCATCGGGAAAAGTTCGTCTCAAATAACGAGCACCCGAGCATTTTAGTGTTCGCTCATCTCTAATTGTGACCCTTTTAGATTTCTATATGTCCATAGAGCCTGATCACCTCTGTACGCCATCACCTATCTTTGATTAGTTGATGCAGTTTAATGCAGTTGATTAATATCTGCTTGGGAAGGGACGGTTTACATGTTAAAAATTATACTCGTAGGTTGTGCTTCACCATTGTCATTCGTGTTCTTCCCTAGAATTTTTACTGATACTCCCTATGTCTAAAGTTCCAGCTTGATTTTCTCCATCTTGTCTTTACGTGTGATTCCTGGCTGATGCTAACATCACTGGCCTAACCTCTACCATCTACCTGGGACCTACCTACATCACACATACACCAAGAGTTCCGCCGGGGGAATCCTTCCACTTCATTGCTGCTCCCCCTCTTCTGGCATTCCTCTTGCTGGACCTGCCCGGCGTGGACGAGGCCTGCTTCGCCTGGACCAAAAGACTGTGGCGCTATGCTACGCCAAGAGCAGACACTCAAGTAGAAGGGGAATCCAGCTGCCCCAGGCCATTAGGTCAGGCCCCAGTAGGAGTATGTTGCAGAAGCATATGGTCAACCAGTTCTAGTCGTTAGATTGCCATTCCCGGGTTTCAGGTAGTCGTCTTGCATGCCTGGAGTTTGTGATTGTACCCATAAATGTTTTGATGGCAGCACAGCAGACCCCTCACTTCTCCACCCTGTCAGATTTCTCCTGAAATCGTGCCTTGTCCATCATGTTCTGTAAAGTGCTTACTATGGTGTCCAAAACTTCAAATTGAGCCTCACCTTCACATGATACATTGGAAAAAGGTTGTCCACAGTGGATAACCCATCTGGATGACCTTGAGTCAGTTTGGCTGTTCAAAACTTTCTGATTTCTTTATGGTTCATCCTTTTCAGTTATGTGTGGTTAACTATGTCCAAATCATAGTTAGACATAGTTTTGTACTTTCCACTTCAGTTCTTCTTGGGAAACATATTAGTCAGTCGAGTCTTCTCAAGAGATGTCCATAATTAAGATTGATTGTCACTGCTTTTGGTTTAAAGTGTGGTTTTGGTCTAGCAAATTTAGATAGATAATCGTTGACTTGAACTTATTGAGGCACATTTACTTACCCGGTCCTGTCGCGTTCCATTGGAGCGGTCTATGACAAGGATTCGGGTCTTTCGGCGATTCACTAAGGTCGTGCGCCTGATGTCCACCAGGTGTTGTTGCTGCACCGAGGTCCGCCGGAGTTCACCAACCTATTCCTGGTGCATGTGAGTGATTGATTTTGCAACACAATGGGGCAAATTTACTTACCCGGTCCATTCGCGTTCCAGCGGCGGCTTCTCTGAAGAGCATTCGGGTCTTCCGGCGATTCATCAAGGTCCTGCGCCCGATGTCCACCAGGTGGCGCTGCTGCGCCGATGTCCGCCGAGTTGCCCGGGAGTTCATCCTCTTCATCGTGGTGCATGTGAGTATGGGTCGTGCGACCATTTTTTTTTTTAAATGCGGCGGTTTTTCCGAATCCTTCGGGTTACCGTTCGGCCACGCCCCCCGATTTCCGTCGCGTGCATGCCAGCGTCGATGCGCCACAATCCGATCGCGTGCGCCAAAATCCCGGGGCAATTCAAGTACAATCGGCGCAAATCGGAAATATTCGGGTAACACGTCGGGAAAACGCGAATCGGGCCCTTAGTAAATGACCCCCTATATGTTTTTAAAATTGTGCGTTTTTTTCGAATCCCTCGGGTTTTCCGACGGCCAAGCCCCCCGATTTCTGCCGCGTGTAATCCGATTGCATGCGCCAAAATCCCGGTGGAATTCCGCGCAAAACGGAACAATTCTAGCAACCCGACGAAAGTGCGGCCGCGGAGCCCTTAATAAATGAGCCCCATTGTCTTCTCCTTGGTTCTTCAGCCTACTCAATCAAAAGTTCATGTTTATTGTGGTTGCCCAATCCATTTTATTGTGACTGTTTGTCTTTTACTATGAGTTCTTCTAAGCATGATCCTCTACTCCATGGAATTGGGTCTAACGGTATAGTTATGACCTATACACAACTCATTGTACCCAATAATAGAACTTGTATCTTTCTCTTTCATGCAGGGCCCTATGCTTGAACATCTCCACTTTGGAAAAACCCAACATGGAATATGCCTTCAACATCAGCAATAACCTTGTCCTCCTAGGATTTGGGGAAACGGAAGAACTTAAATATTTATATTGTGTCCTGTCTATTGTTGTATATTTATTCATTTTATTCTTAAGTATTATTATTGTGTTTGTTGTATTCTCAGATACGAGGTTACATGAACCTATGTACATCCTCATCGGTAATCTGGTCCTCAATGGAATTTTTGGCAGTTCAACATTTTTCCCCAAGTTTATAGTTGACCTCATCACTTCTTCCAGGACAATCACTTATGGTAACTGTATTGGTCAAGCTCTTTGTGTTACATTATATGCTCTGTATGAAATGAGCACTTTCACCATAATGGCGTATGACCGATATTTGGCCGTTTGTCACCCGTTGCGCTATGGGATCTTGATCACCAATGAGAAGGTCGTGAACCTCATTGTTGGGTCATTTATAGTGACCTTCATACTTGTCCTCACAGCTATGCTCCTCACATGGAAACTTCCTCTTTGTGGAGATAGAATTAACAATGTATTTTGTGACAATATGTCTCTGGTTGTCCTCTCCTGTGTGGACTCTTCTGTCAGTCGACTCTTCTCTGCTTCTGCAACCATCATCTACCTCAGTATTACCATCCTTGTCACCTTGTTCTCTTATGTCCAAATAATTGTCATCTGCTCGAAGATCTCAGGAGAATCTCGCCAGAAAGCCATCCACACCCTGGTCACCCATCTACTCAACTTCTCCATCTTTTTGATTGGTTTCTTTTTTGTCTTTGTCAGATACAGGTTGGGCAATATTAAACTCCCAGTTGTTGTCCATGTTCTTCTTACCACCCCGTCTCTTATTGTCCCCTCATTGTTTAATCCCTTGATCTATGGGGTACGGACCCATGTTCTGAGGAGTAAGATTACTCATTATTTACAGAGACTACAAACCCTGCCAAAATTGGATAATATGCCAATGCCTTTTAGACCTGTAACAGTTTTACATACCACATGACACAAATAACACTTTTTGATACCATGTTTTATTGGCTTCTGATGGGGTCATGGATGAATAGTGGTGCGATACCATTCAAATACAAAATGTGCTCTGGTGCTTCTCTGGAAACACTTTTCAACAATTTGCATGAACTACCTATTATTCTATCACTTGAAATAAGTATTTTATACAATGGAAAAACAGTATGTTTGTTAAAAAAAACAAAGTTTGCTCACATTGCAGCATCGATGTTGGCCCACTGCTCCTTACCGATGTTCTCCAGATCTTTCAGGGTTCAGAGCTTTTACGGGGCAAGTTTCAGCTCCCTCCAAAGTTTTTGAATTGGGTTCAGTTCTAGAGATACTCTAGGACCATGAAATGCTTGTTATGGAGCCGCTCCGTAATTGTCCTGGCTGTGTGTTTCAGGTCATTGTCAGGCTGAAAGACCCAACAACAACCCATCTTCTTGCCCCTATTCATCCTGCCTTCAATACAGTGCAGTTGTCCTGTCCCCTTTCTAGAATAACTCCCCCAAAGTTTGATGTCTCCACCCGCTGTTGTGTTCTTGAGATTGTACTCATCCATCTTCTTCCTCCATATATGTCCAGTGGAGCTCGTTCCGGGTCTCATCTGACCACATGACCTTCTCCTATGCTTCCTCTGGATCATCTTGGTGGTCAGTGGTGAACTTCAAATGGTCAAATGGGTCTGGACATATTCTGGTGTGAGTGTGGGGGGAACATGTGTGCCGTGCAGGATTTTAAAGGGGTTGTCCGAGTTCTGAAAATAAAACTAAGGGAGGCCGGGAGGGCGCTGCTTAAAAAAAGAAAGTCCTACTTACCTTCCGGTGCCCTCCGGTATCGCCTATCCGTCCCTATACACAGCATTGTGTATGGGGGCCGGAAGGCTGAGTCCAGCGCAGCTCCGGCGGCCATGTTTGTTTACATGGCGCCTGGACCGGAGTGACAGCAGCACTAGATATAGGAGGGCACCGGAAGGTAAGCAGGACTTTCTTTTTTTAAGCAGCGCCCTCCCAGCCTCCCTTAGTTTTTTTTTCAGAACTCGGACATCCCCTTTAACCCTGACAACATAGTGGGACAGATGTAATATTGTCTCTGCGCCTAAAAAATGATGGGATCTTTTTTTTTTTTGGCACAGAATTGTTGCGGATCATTTATTATGAGTTTGCGCCAGAAAGAACAGATGTTTCCGGTTATCCCAACTCCTTCATCTTTTTATTGGCGCAAGTGGGCGTGGTCTAACTTTTCCACATTATACGTTTATTTTATACATTTATGTGTATTTTGTTGGCATTTCTAGGTGCAATTTTTGGCGCACAATAGACCAAGAAAAAAATGGTCAGAGAGCAAAATTAAGGCGCAGTCCATGTAAGATTTTGGCACACATCTCATTGATGTCGGCATTTTTATGGCGCCCGAATGATTATTACCGTCTACCCATTATTTACTTACAGCCACTTTACTTGCGCCACTTTAAAACATCGGGCTGTGCTTTCCAGAGACTGATCTCTGATGCCGACAGTCGTGCTTGCGCCAGAATTAGTAAATCCCCCCCAGTGTGTTACAAACGGTAATCAATGAGTGCCTGGTAACTTCAGGTGTAGTTATGTGTAGCTCTAGGCTGATTCATGACTTTTCTCAAAATCATCCGAGCCCCAAAAGGTGAGATCCTACATGGCGTTACAGACCGAGGAAGGTAGACAATCTTCTTGTGTTTCTTCAATTTTTCAGCAGTTAGTTTTTTGTCTTGGCCATGGTGGAGAGGTTCGAGTGTAATCAGGTGGATTTTATACAAGATTTCAAACAGGTGCAATTAAAACGTAATAAGAGTAGGAGGAGCTATGGGACATGTGTGCATTGTAGGAGGAGCTTTTTACAGAAACTAACGGGTCTATGGGGTAGAATTCTTGCTTGTTGGGAGGGGATCAAATGCTTAACTCGTGCAATAAAATCTGAATTATTCATAAATCATAGACCATGATGCATTTGGTCTTTTGTTTTTATTATTGTCTGATTGTGTAAAAACTCTATTAGTTCTGTATTTTTCCTGATTTCTTCCCACACTAATCACCATGATACATGAACTCTCTTTTGCCTACACTTTTAGAAGCTTCATTTTGTACTATATGAAGGAAGTACATGGCATTAAAAAATTAGATTTGTAATGGCCCACAATTATCATAGAGTCCAGAGCCCTTGGCGGTCTTACTTCCCCCCTTGCATACCATATAGGCTGCTCTCATTTCTTACTACTTCTTTTACAACCCCGTGGGGTCAAGATGTTTCTGAGAAAAGTCAGGAATCAGCACAGAACTACACAGAAGGACCTGGTCAATGACCTGGAGCCACAGTCTCTAAAATTGCCAGTAGCAACACACTATGCCAGTGACGGCGAACCTTTTAGAGACCGAGTGCCCAAAATGCAAACTGGACCCTCTTATTTATTTCAAAGTGCCAACACGGCAATTCTAGCAATAAATTATTAAAATCTTCTTGCTCCATGCTATACCACAGCTTTCAAGGGTCCTGAGGACACCAATATCGTTGACAGAAGGTGGGAAAATTCAGATTACCATTGGAGCTTCCCTGAACATAAAAGATTGTGGGGCCAAGAGCAGGAGCTTTAATGGCTCCAATGTTAATCTGACCATGTCCTCACCTTCTCTTCCTGCAGTCTCAGGTAGACCAAGATGCTTCACGTTTTGGGTTACCTGGGCCTGCAGGAGGATCCCTCAAGTCCTGTCTGGTGAATTCTGTGCTGGGGCAACAACCTGAGTGCCCACTGAGAGGGCTCAGAGTGCCACCTCTGGCACCCGTGCCATAGGTTCGCCACCACTGCACTACGCCGTCATGGATAAAAGTCGTGCAGGCCTTGCAAGATTCCTCTGCTCATACCAACACTTGTCCCGGACATTCGAAGTTCCTCACTGACTATCTGGATGATACAGAGGAGGCATGGGAGAAGGTCATGAGGTCAGATGAGACCAAAATTGAACTTTTTAGTATCAACTCCACTTGCTGGGTTTTGAGGAACAGGAAGGATGAGGACAACCCTAAGAACACTGTCCCAAACATGAAGCATGGGGATGGAAACATAATACTTTGGTGGTGGTTTTCTGCAAAGGGGACAGGATGACTGCCCCGTATTGAAGTGAGGATGAATAAAGCCATTTTTTAAACAAAATCCCTCTTTCTCTCAGAAATAGCACTGAAGATGGGTCTTCCAGTATGACAGTGACCTAAAACACATAGGGGGTCATTTACTAAGGGCCCGATTCGCGTTTTCCCAACGTGTTACCCAAATATTTCCGATTTGCGGCAATTTTCCCTGAATTGTCCCGGGTTTTTGGCCCACGCGATCGGATTGTGGCACATCGGCGTCGGCATGGGGGTGTGACCGAACGAAAACCCGACGGATTCGGAAAAACCGCCACATTTAAAAAAAAAAAAAAAGTGTCGCTGGACACGCACTTACCTTCACCAAGTATAGGAGCGTGTACTCCGGCGGGCCTCAGCGGACTTCAGCGCATCAGCGACACCTGGTGGACGTCGGAGGAACTACCATAGTGAATCGCCGGAAGACCCGAATCCACCGCAGAGAACGCGCCGCTGGATCGCGAATAGACCGGGTAAGTAAATCTGCCCCATAGACTGGACAACTAAGGAGCAGCTCTGTATGAAGCATTTCAAGGTCCTGGAGTGGTCTGGCCAGTCTCTAGACCTGAACCCAATCAGAAATTTGGAGGGACCTGAAGCTCAACATTGTCCATCGACAGCCTTGAAACCTGAAACATCTTGAGAAGATCTATATGGAGAACCAGGCCAAAATCCCTGCCGCAGTGTGTGCAAACTTGGTCAAGAAATATGTTTTACCTCTGTAATTTGTTCCTGTACCAAATTTTATTATTTCATGCAAATGCTATTTAATTATTTAATCACCATAAAATGTGATTTTCTGGATTTTTTTGGTTAGATTCCGTTTCTCACAGTTGAAGTGGCCTACAATAAAAATCACACGCCTTTCCATTCTTTGTAGTTGGAAAACTTACAAAATTGGCCTGGGATCAAATACTTATTTCCCCCACTGTATGTGGTGGGCATTGTGTGGTCAGTTGTGGCATGAGGGGTATATATGATATATGTGGGAGCACAGTGTGGTCAGTTGTGGTGTGAGGGGTATATATGATATATGTGTGGGCACAGTGTGGTCAATTGTAGTGTGAGGGGTATATGATATATGTAGGGGCACAGTGCGATCTGTTGTTTTGTGAGGGGTATATGATATATGTTAGGGGCATAGTGTGGTCAGTTGTGGTGTGAGGGGTATATATGCTATATTTGGGGGCACAGTGTGGTCAGTTGTGGTGTGAGGGGTATATATGATATGTGGGGGTAAAGTGTGGTCAGTTGTGGTGTGAGGGGTATATATGATATATGTGTGGGCACAGTATGGTCAATTGTAGTGTGAGGGGTATATATGATATATGTGGGGGCACAGTGTGGTAGTTGTGGTGTGAGGGGTATATAAGATATATGTGTGGGCACAGTATGGTCAATTGTAGTGTGAGGGGTATATATGATATATATAGGGGCACAGTGTGGTCAGTTGTGGTGTGAGGGGTATATATGCTATATTTGGTGGCACAGTGTGGTCAATTGTAGTGTGAGGGGTATTTATGATATATGTAGGGGCACAGTACGATCTGTTGTTTTGTGAGGGGTATATGATATATGTTGGGGGCACAGTGTGGTCAGTTGTGGCATGAGAGATATATTTGGTATGTGTGGGGGCACAGTGTGGTCAGTTGTGGCATGAGAGATATATTTGGTATGTGTGGGGGCACAGTGTGGTCAGTTGTGTGTCCAATAATTACTTAAGTCCAATGCACTATGGTAAACTATAATGTGCCCTGGAATGGACGGGACTAGAGACGTAATGATCAGAACCGGGCCCACAGAGAGAGGGAGGCCTTTGGCTGTCAGTGGTGGGATCCGTTTGGAAAGAAGTCAGGCCCTGGACAGGATCCCACCCTTTAGTTGTGGCAGCGAAACATGGGAATTTTCAGCTTCCCCGCCTCTGCCAGAGTGCCAGATGTGGGATGGAGGAGACACAGCACAAGATGTAAGTAATGACACGTACACCAGCACTGGGGTTGTTGAGGCCAATGATCGGACTTGACATCATCACAAGTCATTTGCGCCACATCTTCTGAATCTGGGGAAGAAGAAAGGAGGGGAAAGAGGTAAGTATTTTAATTATTTTCCTTAATCTATGGATGCACTGTTACTTTTAGGGGGTTGGGCACTAGTGGCTATTGTGAGGGGGCACTTGGACCATTGGCTGCCTAATTTATCATCCAAAATCAGACAATACTGCAATACAAGGCTGTCTGTCTCACTCTGCTTGGTTCTTGTGCTGTATCTATGCAGTTATATTGTTTCTGCTCTTGTATTGACGTAATATTCTTGGTTCCCGTGCTGTATCAAAGATCCCCCTGGCCAATCAAACCCATGGCTAGTTGCGAGGTGCGTCACACAGACGAACCCCAATGGGAACGCCATGTTCGGTCAAACATGTCCTTTACTGCCTCTCATTGTGAACCAGGCAACTTTTTTCGGTTAACATCGGCAGTGTAAACAGTGTTCACTGCCAATTACGGACTGGGGTTTCTTGAGCCACTAAATAAAATTACTATGGGTGCCCACTTTTCATCATCCCTTAGGAAGAACACCCTACTTGGTTGTTTATTTTTTGAAGATGGTATCTTTGGGGTCCAATATTTGGTCAAACCCTGGTACTCTGGTGGGCCAGTCTGACACTAGTAGTTTTCAATGCTTTTGGTTATAATGAGAGGGGAGCCCCCTTAGGAATTTTGAACCGGGCCCAAAGGACTCTATTTACGCCACTGGTGGGACCTGTGTTGGGTCCATAAATCTTGATGGTAGCAATGAGTTTAGGGTCAGATCAGAGTTGCGAGGGGTCCCTTGGTACCTCTTCAGTGGTAGTGAAACATGAAACCTGAGAAATACATACACGTGATCTGCTAAAATATAATATCCCTAATGTTTGAAGAAACAAGGGAAGGCTGTTTTGTTTTGTACTATTCTCCTCTCTCAATGTCCATTAGATGGAGCACCACAACTGTTTTTGGAGACCTGTAGGCAATCTCTGCTCTAACTATAATCTTTTCCTGCCCATGTCCTGATGATATTTCTTGTGTGGGATCTATTCTCGATTATCTACAGACTTTGGAGAAATGGAGTTCCCAACCAAATGGCAAAAAGTTACTAATATGTGGGGCATACATTCTAAAAACATCACCCAGACCATCATACACATTACACACCTAACCAGATGGAGCCCCAGCGCAGCCTCTGTCCATGGTGCTGAATATCCAGATCTTATACATGGGGCTCTTCTTCTGTCATGTTCTACTTTGTAGTGACCTCTGGTCAACGATAATAAACATAACATAATAAAATGCTAAAAATACATTTCTGAGAAGTCATCAATGACCCCTGATCATATAGAGTTAATGATATCTCATCACATCTGTTGGATTTTTAACGCTGATGAACTCGATCCTTTGGGGTTTTGGAATCCGTGAAACTCCAGGGAAACATGTGTATATATAAGGAGCGTGTATGATAGAGCCGGATTATACAGGAGAGGGGGACTTACCTGAGGGGGGCGTCACAGGGTCTACAACCTTCAGGCCAGGTGCAGAGTTAGGTGAAGCCCCTCCTGGCATGGACCTCGCCTGCAGCACGGGAAGCTATGGAGGTAGGTGATGCTGGGAGAAGTCCATGATTGTTTTTGGCTGCTTTGGAAAAATAACTTTGGGAAGATAAATGAAATGGGTTTGAGGAGGAGAAGAAAGCAGGATTTGGTGGTAGGGAACATTTAAAGTGGCAAGAAAATAGGACTTGGAGGGTCTCACCGGAGGGTCTTCTGGTATTCAGATGGGTCAGTTTGTGCTGTACTCGCAATGCAATATATAAACACATTCAGCATATGCTACATAGAGCCTTAAAGGGATATTCAGGTCACAACAAGTTTCCCTCTACCCCCAGGCTGCATGTGCTAACATTTCTTATAATGGGATATTGGAGACAATGGATAGTGGAGAAAAAAGAAAGAGAAGACACAAGAAATCTGATGGCCGTATTCTTATCCCATGTGGGCTGTTTGCGGCAGTCGCATAAAAACACCATAAGTTGCAGCACATAGAACAGGTTGGGGACTGGAGTCAAATTAGGCCAAAACTGAACCAAAAGTACATAACATGGATAAAAGACCAATGACAACCTCCCCCCTCCCCCTTCGAAGAGTCTAACATTGGGATGAAAGGACTGCTTCGGGTGTTGTAAAAGCGCCATTCAACGCTGGAGTTCACTTTCCTATCTTGGGTGCAGGTAAGGGTGTGTCAAGCGGCACATTTTAAAAAAAAAATTCTGCGGTTTTTCCGAATCCGTCGGGTTTTCCGATGGCCACGCCACCCGATTTCCGTCGCATGCATGCCGGTGCCAATGCGCCACAAGCCGATCTCGTGCACCAAAAACCCAGGGCAATTCAGGGAAAAATCAGTAATATTCGGGAAACCCGATGAAAAATAGCGATTCGGGCCCTTAGTAAATGACCCTCTAAATGTTACATCTGGTGGAAAAATCAGGATGTAGAAAGTTGCGTCTTTCCATCCTGCAGCCTCCACCCGAGCGATGTATTCGCTCAGAGGAGGCAATGGACGGCTATGGGGAGCGGATGCAGTTTATTGTATCCCTCCTCCGGCCTCTGCTGAGTGGATACATTACTCAGGGGGGAGTACCCGGAGAGGTCACTGTCCATATAAGGACAATGACATCAATTGGGAAACACTGCATACATTTACACTTCTCCCCCAGAATTCCAGAGGGGTCCCTGGGCGGTGTATCGCACTGTTCAAGCCTATAGGGGTATACGTCTATGCCATACATTGTAACGACACGTCAGAATTCCCCAAACGTGTCCTTACAATGTATGGCAAAAAATTTGACTTAAACCCGGCCTTATACAGGTTTACTTTTAAAATTCAATATTTTATTTAGAATTTAACTCCAAATTTTATCAGAAATAGTTATATACCAATCTGTACAGATAACTTTACAAATCTGTATGTGGCAAATAAAATTTAAAGAAATGAAGGAATTTCAATTAGAAAACCTGCTCAGACCTTTCATAGACATGCATGAAGTGATACTGTATGTGAGACAGTGTATGTTATAAATCTGAGAACTGTGAAAGACACTTTAAGGCGGCTAGATCTAATACACATGTACAACGTCAGGAGAAGGGGGTGGATTTTTGTCCGCTTATCTCTTCCCACTTAATGCCCAGGCCAATTTTTATTTTTTCATCAATTTCTTCTACAAGCTTAATTTTTTTTTATTTTTCTATTCTTATAATGTACTTTTTAATAGCACAATTTTGGGATTCACATGTCTGACTGGTGAACTTTTATGAACCCTTTCTGTGCAGTATATTTAAAAAGGAATACAAATCTAATGTTTTTTCTAATCAAATTTAAATAACATAATGGGGCACATTTATTTATCCGGCCGAGGAGTTCATCCAAAGTTCATTGTTCCAACGATAATGCCCTGTGCCCAATTCACTAAGATGGTGCGCCCGATGTCCTGCATGCGTCGCTTCCCCCCTCAGGTCCGCCGGAGTTCACCTTCTTCTTCCTGGTGCATGTAAGTGCTTAGTCCTGCCACACAAATTGAAAGGTAAATTCCGCTCTCAGTCCGATCATCTGACGGCCCGCCCCCTGATTTCTGTATTTTTTTTTCATTTTTTTAAAATGACTTTCCTTTGCAAAATGAAACACTTTTGGAAAATTCAAAAAACTTTTTGCTTCTTCATCTTTCAAGCACCATAACTTTTGCAATTTGTTGTCAATGTGGCTGGTGTGAGGGCTGATATTTTTGCATATGAGGGTCCATAATGTTTTTTGATTGCTATAAACATAATTTATGTGTGATGGATAAGTAGAAAAAACAATTTGGGCATAAGTTTCTGTGGAACTGAATAATTCCTATCACAGTTTTGCAGCCTGGGTTTGGTACCGGTGTGGAGGTACAAAATGTGTCTGATTTCATTTTCCTTTTTTAAAGGAATTGTTAAGGGCTTGTTAAAAAAAAATGTACTCACCTCGTCCGGCGCTCCCGGAGTCCCGCGCTGTGCCCCTGTATGTTTACGCAGGCACAGAAGCTGAACTGTGACAGCGTCCGGGCGGCTGGGGACACCCACCCGGCACCTGGTCTCAGCACCTGATACACTTTTTTTGCATGAGGGGACACTCACATGAGGTCATTTGATCTCCTATATAATGTACAAATGATGTTCATTATATCTTCCCTGCCTCAGGCCTGACTTAGTAGATAGTTGGCATAGGCTTACCACTGGTCCAGAGGCGGCAGTGTGACACCATTGGCACCCTGTAATTGCAGCTGTGGGGTGTCAAAGGGTGGAAGATGGGAGTTTGCTCCTTCTGTACCTGCTTAGACACCAACAACAAACATGGACTAAGGGGTTAAACTGCCGGGTCAGAGTTTTTCCGATGCAGGGTTTTAGCGCCGTGGATGTCAACACCATGTGATGTCCTACAAACTTCTTCTGATACGGCGCTGTAGGAAGGTGTTCCATCAGAAAAAGTGCCCTTGTTGCCTGACGTAGAATCCCGAGAGGTCACTAAGGGGTTAAAGAACCCCTTTAAAATGTTGTTGTTTTTGTCAACAAACAGCATCACCCCTCTGCATAGGTAGTTTACAGTATTGAACATCAGTCCCACTCACATAGAGCCAACCTACAATACCCAACTCAACTCAAGAACTGATGTGGTGCAGATTTCTGGATAAACATGTCCATGATTTTCTTATCCCAGAGAACCCCTTTAAAATGTCCTATGAATACAAGAAAATTCCATGTGCATATACATGTGCATTAAATTTAGCACATCCAGATCTGTCTTTCCGTCCTTGCATATGGTTTCTTTCAATACCTCCTAAAATGGTGGACTCTTCTTAAGTGCCAATCTGATCCCTTTACTCTGCAGCTCCTTCTCCTCTCTCACAGCCTCCGGTCTCAGATTTATTGAGAGATATTTTATAGCCCTCAT
Organism: Engystomops pustulosus; assembly: GCF_040894005.1. Classification (NCBI taxonomy): domain Eukaryota; kingdom Metazoa; phylum Chordata; class Amphibia; order Anura; family Leptodactylidae; genus Engystomops; species Engystomops pustulosus. Next base: position 17,124,086 of record NC_092412.1, on the reverse strand, counting down.
CACTCTCATTGATTCTTTTAATTGCATTACACTAGATTTTTTATTGATGGAGATGGGCAGAAGGACGATAAAGAAACTAGAAGCGATTCTACCATCATCATAGACAAAGGTTCTTTACTGTACGAGCAGTGAGACTGTGGAACTCTCTGCCGCAGGAGGTTGTTATGGCGGACTCTATGTACATGTTCAAGAGAGGCCTGGATGCCTTTCTGGAGAGAAAAAATATCACGGGTTATGGGGATAAAACATTTATTTAATTCTTAAAGGTTGGACTTGATGGACTTGCGTCTTTTTCCAGCCTTATATACTATGATACTATGATGATACTATGAAAGGGGGTTAAAGGCAGTGGAAAGATGTAAGACATTAAAACCCTGATGTGTAACCCTGTTCCATATCTCATCCTCAACAGAGTCAATCTAAGGATTGTAGCAGAACCACAATGGAAAATGGATCTTCAATGGACATCACCCTCGAGCTCTTGGGCCTACTGGAGATGGAAAGTCATAGATTCCTCTATGGCATCTTGTCTCTCCTTCTATACATCACCATCATCTCCTTGAGCAGTTTCATTGTATATTTAATCCTGACGGAGGAATCTCTCCACAAACCTATGTACCTCCTCATATGTAACTTGCTCTGTAATGGGATATTTGGCAGCTCCTCATTCCTCCCGAAGCTATTAGTGGACCTGTTGACGTCTTCTAAGACCATCTCCAGAAATGGCTGCCTTGTTCAGTCATTGAGCGTCTCATTTTTTGCCTTCTGTGAAATGTGCACATTAACTATCATGGCCTATGACCAATACCTGGCCGTGTGTCACCCCTTACAATACGTCACCCTCATGACAAATAAGAAGGCCGCCTACCTCCTCACCACATCGCAGGTCATTTATTTTATCTTGATCCTGGTGGCAATTCTCCTGACCGAGAGGGTTCCTCTGTGTGGAACAGAAATCAAAAATATCTTCTGTGACAACATGTCCATCTTTATTCTGGCCTGCACGGACACTTCTGCTAATAATGTCTATGGAGGGGTTATGACAACTGCCTCTTTCCTCTTCTCCACAATCTTCATAATGTTCTCATATGTTCGGATCTATCTCATTTGCCTTAAGTTATCACCAGAGTCCAGTATAAAGACCATGAACACCCTGGTCACCCACCTCATCAACTTCTCCGCCTTCCTTGTCGGGGTCATATTTATCTTCGTTCGATACAGAGTAGGTATCATCAATCTTCCCATTAGTGGTCATGTCCTGTTGTCCACTCCCACCCTGGTGCTACCGCCACTTCTGAGCCCCCTGGTGTTTGGGGTAAGGACAAAGACTCTTAAAGTAAAAATGATCCATCGACTGAAAGAGCTAAAAAAGTGGAGATATTTATAATAATAATAATAAAAGAAAAAATATGTATCCTCTTTTACTTGCAGCCACCACTAGGAGGAGCTGACTACATACAGATTATACACCACCACTAGGAGGAGCTGACTACACACAGATTATACACCACCACTAGGGGGAGCTCACTACATACAGATTATACACCACTAGGGGGAGATCACTACATACAGATTATACACCACCACTAGGGGGAGCTCACTACATACAGATTATACAGCCACCAGTAGGAGGAGCTCACTACATACAGATTATACACCACCACTAGGGGGAGATCACTACATACAGATTATACACCACCACTAGGGGGAGCTCACTACATACATATTAAATACCACCACTAGGGGGAGCTCACTATATACAGATTATGCACCACCACTAGGGGGAGCTCACTACATACAGATTATACATCACCACTAGGGGGAGCTCACTACATACATATAATACATCCACCATGAGTAGGAATCTCACTACATACAGATTATATAGACACCGCTAGGAAGAGCTTACTACATGCAGCCACCACTGGGGGGAGCTCACTACATGCAAATTATACACCACCGCTAGGAGGAGTTTACTACATACAGATTATACAGCCACCACTAGGGGGAGCTCACTACATACAGATTATACACCACCACTAGGGGGAGCTCACTACATACAGATTATACACCACCACTAGGGGGAGCTCACTACATACTGATTGTACAGCTGCCACCAGGGGGAAATCACTACAAACAGTTTATACAGCCACCAGGAGGAGCTCACTACATTCAGGTTATACGCCACCACTAGGTGGAGCTCACTACATACAGATTATACATCACCACCAGGAGGAGCTCACTACATACAGATTGTACACCACCACTAGGTGGGAGCTCACTACATACAGATTACACACCACCACTAGGAGGAGCGCACTACATACAGATTATACAGCCACCACTAGGGGGAGCTCACTACATACAGAATATACAGCCACGACTAGGGGGAGCTCACTACATACAGAATATACAGCCACCACTAGGGGGAGCTCACTACATACAGATTATACATCACCACTAGGGGGAGCTCACTACATACATATAATACATCCACCATGAGTAGGAATCTCACTACATACAGATTATATAGACATCGCTAGGAAGAGCTTACTACATGCAGCCACCACTGGGGGGAGCTCACTACATGCAAATTATACACCACCGCTAGGAGGAGTTTACTACATACAGATTATACATCACCACCAGGAGGAGCTCACTACATACAGATTATACATCACCACCAGGAGGAGCTCACTACATACAGATTGTACACCACCACTAGGTGGGAGCTCACTACATAAGTATTACACACCACCACTAGGAGGAGCGCACTACATACAGATTATACAGCCACCACTAGGGGGAGCTCACTACATACAGAATATACAGCCACCACTAGGGGGAGCTCACTACATACAGAATATACAGCCACCACTAGGGGGAGCTCACTACATACAGATTATACATCACCACTAGGGGGAGCACACTACATACAGATTATACAGCCACCACTAGGAGGAGCTCAATACATACAGATTATACACCACCACTAGGGGGAGCTCACTGCATACAGATTATACATCACCACTAGGGGAACTCACTACATACGTATAATACATCCACCATGAGTAGGAATCTCAATACATACAGATTATACAGACACCGCTAGGAAGAGCTCACTACATACAGATTGTACAGCCACCACTAGGGGGAGCTCACTACATACTGATTATACAGCTGCCACCAGGGGGAAATCACTACAAACAGTTTATACAGCCACCACTAGGAGGAGCTCACTACATTCAGGTTATACGCCACCACTAGGGGGAGCTCACTACATACAGATTATACATCACCACCAGGAGGAGCTCACTACATACAGATTGTACACCACCACTAGGTGGGAGCTCACTACATACATATTACACACCACCACTAGGGGGTGTATCTGGAGTCTTCCATGTGTACAGTATTGCCTGCAGGGACCACTGTCATCTACAAACAGCCTCACCCCCAGTTATATATCTATATACAGCCACCAGCCCCCAGTAATACATCTATATACAGCCACCTCACCCCCAGTAATACATCTACATACAGCAGCCACCCCCCCAAGTAATACAGCTACATACAGCCGCCTCAACCCCAGTAATACATCTATATACAGCCGCCTCATCCCCCAGTAATACATCTTCATACAGCCGCCTCACCCCCAGTAATACATCTATATACACCCACCTTACCCCCTGTAATACACCTACATACAGCCTCCTCACCCCCAGTAATATATCTATGTACAGCCGCCAGCCCCCAGTAATACATCTATATACAGCCGCCTCACCCCCAGTAATACACCTACATACAGCTGCCAACCCCCGGTAATACAGCTACATACAGCCGCCTCAACCCCAGTAATACATCTATATACAGCCGCCTCACCCCCCCAGTAATACATCTACATACAGCCGCCAACTCTCCAATAATACATCTACATACAGCCTCCTCACCCCCAGTAATATATCTATATACAGCCGCCAGCCCCCAGTAATACATCTATATACAGCCGCCTCACCCCCAGTAATACACCTACATACAGCTGCCAACCCCCGGCAATACAGCTACATACAGCCGCCTCAACCCCAGTAATACACCTATATACAGCCGCCTCACCCCCCAGTAATACAGCTACATACAGCTGCGTCATCCCCAGTAACACATCTATATACAGCTGTCAACACCCCAGTAGTAAATCTATATACAGCCGCCTCGTCCCCAGTAATACATCTATATATGGCCGCCTCACCTCTAAGGAATACATCTGTATACAGCCGCCTCAACCCCCAGTAAAAAATCTACATACAGCCGGCTCACCCCCAGTAATACAGCTACATATAGCCGCCTCACACCCAGTAATACATCTATATACGGCCGCCTTACCCACAGTAACACAGCTACATACAGCCACCTCACCCCCAGTAATACATCTCCATACAGCCGCCTCCCCCCATTAATACATCTATATAAAGCCACCTCACCCCCAGTAATACATCTACATACAGCCACCTCACCCCCAGTAATACATCTTCATACAGCCGCCTCACCCCCAGTAATACATCTATATACACCCACCTCACCCCCAGTAATACACCTACATACAGCCACCAACTCCCCAATAATACATCTACATACAGCCTCCTCACCCCCAGTAATACATCTATATACAGCCGCCAACCCCCCAGTAATACATCTATATACAGCCACCTCACCCCCAGTAATACATCTATATACAGCTGCCATCCCCCAGCAATACATCTATATACAGCTTCCAACCCCCCAGTAATACAGCTACATACAGCTGCCTCAACCCCATTAATACATCTTTATACAGCCGCCTCACCCCCAGTAACACATCTATATACAGCTTTCAACACCTCAGTAGTACATCTATATACAGCCGCCTCGTCCCCAGTAATACATCTATATATGGCTGCCTCACCTCTAAGGAATACATCTGTATACAGCCGCCTCACCCCCCAGTAAAACATCTACATACAGCCGCCTCACCCCCAGTAATACAGCTACATATAGCCGCCTCACCCCCAGTAATACATCTATATATGACCTCCTTACCCCCAGTAACACAGCTACATACAGCCACCTCAACCCCAGTAATACATCTCCATACAGCCGCCTCCCCCAATTAATACATCTATATAGAGCCACCTCATTCCCAGTAATACATCTATATACAGCCACCTCACCCCCAGTAATACATCTTCATACAGCCGCCTCACCCTCAGTAATACAACTATATACACCCACCTCACCCCCAGTAATACATCTACATACAGCCGCCAACTCCCCAATAATACATCTACATACAGCTGCCTCACCCCCAGTAATACATCTATATACAGCTGCCAACCCCCCCACTAATACATCTATATACGGCCGGCTTACCCCCAGTAACACAGCTATATACAGCCACCTCACCCCCAGTAATACATCTCCATACAGCCGCCTCCCCCCATTAATACATCTATATAGAGCCACCTCATCCCCAGTAATACATCTACATACAGCCACCTCACCCCCAGTAATACATATTCATACAGCCGCCTCATCCCCAGTAATACATCTACATACAGCCACCTCACCCCCAGTAATACATCTACATACAGCCGCCAACTCCCCAATAATACAGCTACATACAGCCGCCTCACCCCCAGTAATACATCTATATACAGCCGCCAACCCCCCCAGTAATACATCTACATATAGCCGCCTCAATCGCAGTAAAACATCTATATACAGCCGCCTCACCCCCAATAATACATCTATATACAGCCGCCTCACCCCCCAGTTATACATGTATATACAGCCACCTCATCTCCAGTAATACATCTATATACAGCTGCCTCACCTCCAGTAATACATCTATATACAGCCACCTCACCCCAGTGATACATCTACATACAGCCGCCTCATCCCCAGTAATACATCTATATACTGCCGCCAACCCCCCAGTAATACATCTACCTTCAGCCTCCTCAACCCCCCAGTAATACATCTATATACAGCCGCAAACCCCCCAGTAATACATCTACAGACAGCTGCCTCAATCCCAGTAAAACATCTATTTACAGCCGCCTCACCCCCAGTAATACATCTATATACAGCCGCCTAACCCCCCAGTAATACATCTACATACAGCCACCTTATTCCCAGTAATACATCTATATACACCCACCTCACCCCCAGTGATACACCTAAATACAGCCGCCAACCCCCCACTAATACATCTACATACAGCCTCCTCACCCTCAGTAATACATCTATATACAGCCACCTTACCTCGAGTAATATATCTATATACAGCCACCTCACCTCCAGTAATACATCTTTATACATCCACCTCACCCCCAGTGATACATCTAAATACAGTCACCAACCCCCCAGTAATACATCTACATACAACTGCCTCAACCCCAGTAATTCATCTATATACAGCCACCAACCACCCAGTAATACATCTACATACAGCTGCTTCACCCCCAGTAATACATCTATATACACTGTGGGCCTCATAGGGGCTTCTATGGCTGCTACCGCCCCTTTCTCTTCCTATTAGATGTTGTATTGTTCTTCTTATACGGTAAAATTAATGGATGAAGATATTTTATGTACTCACAGTTGTCCCCTGACTCATGTATATTGCACATGTGGAATTAACTTACATTAGGTAAGAAAACGACATTCTTAAAAACATACATTTCTGAATCAGTACATTAGGGTTCTGCTCCCAGGTCCTGGAGCTCCACCATATGCGGTTCATTATAGGTTGTACCCAATCTACAAGAGCTGAGCCATCTCCATATTTTGAGGAAGATGGAATTTTATTCCCTTTTGATTTAGAAATGCACCAGACATCAAATTAATGTCTGACACTTGGGTACTTTTCTTTAAGGGTGCGGTCACACATTAGTGATGTATTTACAAACGCAGTGCTAGGTTACGAGGTGCATCTTGGCCCGGTTGCATATGCATTTCTATGGATTCTGGTTGCCGATGCTTATGTTTCCATAAAAACGGATATGCGATCGGCCAGGGTGGCCCCTGTACACAGTGGGGGTAATTTACTAAGGGCCCGAATCGCGGTTTTCCGACGGGTCACACGATTTGCGCCGATTTTCCCTGAATTGCCCCGGGATTTTGGCGCACGCGATCGGATTGTGTCGCATCGGCGCCGGATTGCACGCGACAGAAATCGGGGGTGCGTGGTTGTAAGAAAACCCAACGGATTCGGGAAAACCGTCAATTGACATGCGCTCACCTGCACCCAGCGTAGGGCGGTGAACTTTGATGCAATCCGACGGAATTCAGCGCAGCAGCGCCACCTGGTGGACATCGGGCGCACTACCTTAGTGAATCGCTGGAAGACCCGAATCCGCCGCAGAGAACGCGCCGCTGGATCGCGAATGGACCGGGTAAGTAAATGACCCCCAGTATTCTCCTTTGATTAATTGTACCAGTATCTTTAACATACCAGTACAGTTGATTACAGTACATACAGTCTGACATGCCCTCTCATCAGAGCTCAGGAGCCGATGCCTTCACCATAGCATACCATAGTAAAACGTGTCATCCTGAAGTCATCACTGTACTGCAATAAAGCCTAGATGTGAGTATTTTGTTTTTGTATTGACTACTGGGGTCCTATGACTATTAGCTACTTTGGGGGGCAATGTATCCATAGGCAACTGTGTGGCACTGTGACTATTGGCTTCAGTAGAGGCACTGTGACTATAGGCTACTGTGGTGGCACTGTAATTATTGGTTACTGGGGGTACTGTGACTAACAGCTACTGCAGCGCCCTGTGTGGGGGCACTGTTACTATATTGGCTACTGTGACAACTGTTATTACCACCAAGACCAATACTAATATCGCCAGACCATGACCACAACATAGTGACATTACCCCAACTAAAAGACATGTGACCGCCATGGAGTGCCCCTATATGCTGAAGTGACAAAATCCAATGCTCTTTTCCCCTCCAAATGGCCCTGAACGTAATGATGACCACCTACAAGCATAATATAAAATATGATTCACAGATCTTTCCTTTCTCCCTTTCCTTATTGTTCCACCTCATAGAAACCCTTAAACAAGTAAAAAGCCCCGTTTGGTCCCCCCAGAGTATGGAGTGCCCCATTTATCATCCACAAGTTGACAACGTACTTAACGTACCTGCACTTAAACTGACCGTTTTGTATTAGCTCCATATAGTAATAATGCCCCTATGTCATCAATATAGTATTAATACCCCCTGTGTTCAACATGTAGTAATTACACAAGGAGGCACTCTTAAAGGGATTCTGGATAGGGACTAACTTGTCACTGGAGAAGTCCTTTAACTTGAACCCAAAAACCATTGAAATACAAGTAAATGGAAAATAAGTCAAGGTTGTCTGAAGGTGTTTATTGTCATGTTAGCTACATTCTTACCTTTTATTTTCCCCCAAAATAGCAATAATGTCGCTCCATGTGTTCTCTTAGAGTAACAATGACATATGTAATATGTAATTTCTATAGTAATAATGTCCCTTTATGGCCCCATATTGTAATAATGCTATGTGCTTGTATACAGTAATGATTCCTTTTTTTTAACCCTGTGTAGTATTTATCCTCCAGTATGTCTCCTATAATAATAATGCCTTTCCATGTCTCCCATATGGTGATAATGCCGACCATATAGTAGTGATAGTCCGATGTCACTTACATTCCTTATATAAAGTTATTGATGCAAGTATAATCCTAGAGTGGGAAATGCAGCAGATACTGGTACATTTCAAAAATAAAAATATATACCAATAAAATTACATTAATTGAGGTATCAAGAGGCTGTGGTCTCCCCTCACTAATAAAATGTCAAGAAACCTCCCCTCATTAATGAAATGTCCAGCAGCAGGTTTCCCTCACTAATAAAATGTCCAAAAGAAGCTTCTTCTCATCAATGAGATATCCAGCATAAGCCTCCCCTCACTAATAAAATGTCCATTATCAGCCTCCCCTCATTTATAAAATGTCTAGCAGCCTTCCCTAATTAATGAAATGTCCAGCAGCCTTCCCTCATTAATGGAATGTCCAGCAGCAGCCTCCTCTCACTGATGAAATGTCCAGCAGCAGCCTCCACTCACTAATGAAATGTCCAGGATCCTTCTCTCGTTAATGAAATGTCCAGGAGCAGCTTCACCTCACTAATAAAATGTCCAACAGAAGCCTCCCCTCATTAAGCAGATGTCCAGCCTCAGCCTCCCCTCACTAATAAAATGTCCAGCAGCAGCCTCCCCTCATTAAAAAAAATGCCTAGGAGCCTTCCTTAATTAATGCAATGTCCAGCAGCCTTCCCTCATTAATTGAATGTCCAGCAGCAGCCTCACCTCATTAATAAAATGCCTAGCAGCCTTCCCTAATTAATGAAATGTCCAGCAGCCTTCCCTCATTAATTGAATGTCCAGCAGCAGCCTCCTCTCACTAATGAAATGTCCAGGATCCTTCTCTCGTTAATGAAATGTCCAGCAGCAGCTTCACCTCACTAATAAAATGTCCAACAGAAGCCTCCCCTCATTAAGGAGATGTCCAGCATCAGCCTCCCCTCACTAATAAAATGTCCAGCAGCAGCCTCCCCTCATTAATGAAATTTCCTGCAGCCTCCCCTCACTAATAAGAGCAGACCCTCATCATAAAAAAATTAAATAAATAGTACTTACAGCCTCTGTTCCTTGCAGCTGCTCTTCTCTCTCCAGGTCCTGTGTAACAGAATGGGTAGAGAAAGGTCCATTTGCTCTACCTGTGCACAGGGCTGGTATTGGACAAGTGCAGCCCTGGGCAAAACTAAAAGAGAGGCCCCAAAATAAAACTTTTTTATGAGCAGTCAGTAAGAGGCTCCTTTAGCCCTGTACAATAATAACACCTAGTAGTTACACACAGTAGTATATGTAATATGGGGCTGTATGATAATTACATAGGAGCCAGGGAGATGGATGATAGAAGATAAATATGAAAGATGATATATAGATTTATAGACAGATGAGTTATAGATGCAGAAATATAAAGTAGATTATATAGAGATAGAAGATAGATATGATAGAGATATAAGATGGATTGATAGATGGATAGTGAATAGATAGGAGATACATACAAAGCTAAATAGATAAATGATTAGATAAACAAATATTTAGATAGAAAATAGACAAATTATAGGAGATAGATAACTAGACGGATGGATGATAGATATGTCGACAGGAGAAAGATGAAAACCAAGGGGTATTCAAAGAGCAATACATCCTCTGCCAACAAAAATTCCACATGCAGGGGGTCCCGTTAGGACAGGGGGCCCTGGGAAAATGCCCAGTTTGCCAGCCTCTAACACCGGCCCTGCACACAATATGATGTCATCAGGCGGTGACACAGTTGGGTCATAGTTGGTGAGCAAGCAGAGTGCTTGGACCCTGAGCACCAGAAGAAAGTTCTAAGTTTATTTTCTTTTATACTCAAGTATATACTTAAATCTAAGTATAAGCCTAATTGGAGACACAAAAACGCAGCTTATACGGCACTAATAAAGCTTCTTTTATACCCCCATAAACTAATACTGCCCCAATGCCACCCATATAGCTATAATGCCTCCTATGATTCCTCCACATATGCTCTTTTATAGTAAAATACTCAGTATAAAAATGATACCAGAACCTTAACTCATCTCATTGACTTACTGTAATGTATGAAAAGTTTCATAAAAATGTTCTGAACTTTTCACCGAGAACTTAGGTACAACTTACTTCTCCACACTGGTAAAACTTGCAGTCACATTGTAGTTGAGTGCGGAAAGATTGTGACTACTAAGGTGTTTAGACATTTGCAATATACTTTTATTGATTCAGTGCATCTAAAATTAAAAAAAAAACATTGACTATAGGTCCTGCTCCTTCTATAAAGCTGGTGGGTGGCCATGGGCAACTAGAAGAGTTCTGCTCTAAGAGACTTCTGATAAATCTCCCCCATCAGTCTATGATAAGTGACGTCACAGATTTGGGTGTAATCCCTTAGTCCTGTGTGGCTTCATCTGTCATCATTAGTCATAATCTGAAATGAATATAGATACAATATTTCAGGACCAGAATGTGTTGGTCGGCCATAATTATGGAGACACATAGATATGCCTAAGGGCTGTATGCATAAAACGGGAAGAGAATTTTAGTCCAGATTGCACAGATGCAGGACGTACACAATTCTTTATCCAGATGATTGAACACTGTTACATTTGGCAACTCGTACATTGACATATACTGTATATATCAATGGCTTTAACTAATGTCCTCAGACCAAAAAAAACTTGAATAGAGCTTGACCTTGAATTTCTGATTTCATTTAATTTCCTTTAAAATATGAACCATTTTCATCCTCAAAGCTTCTGTTCTTATCCCATAGATGACAGGATTGAGGGTGAAAGAAACGCTCATAGCACACACAGAGATGGCAACGTGTGTCGCAGTAGATAGGGAACCACCGTTCAGTCTATAGCGAAAACTGACGAATAAAGTGGCTCCCATGAAAGTGGAGAAGGTGATGATGTGGGTCACCAGTGTATGGATGGCTTTCTGGTTGGCTTTCTTTGAGACCTTTAAGCAGGCAAGAATAGTCTGTATGTAGCAGTAGATCACAATCAACAATGGGCTTACAATCAATATCAGGGCCATTGTTGTCCCATAAGTATCGTTGACAATGGGACTGACACACGCCAGACGGGTAAGGGACATTGTTTCACAGAACACATTTTTGATGCTGTTACCGCATAGTCTTAACTTAACCACCAACGTGGCGCCTATCAACTGGGTTCCCGAGAGCACCAACCAGATGAAAGCCAAGGACAGCAGAGCCTTCCTGTTGGTCATCAGAGAGTGGTATCTCAAGGGAAATCCAACAGCCAAGTATCTATCATAGGCCATGATGGTAAAAGTTAGGATCTCTACAGTAGCAAAGGTCTGAATACAAAATGATTGGATCAGACATCCGACAAATGAGATCATGGAAGATCCTGAGAGCAAGTCTATGACCAGCTTGGGGAACAGCGCAGAACTACCAAATACATCATTCCACACTAGGTGACCTATGAAGATGTACATGGGTTCATGAAGAGACTGTTCTGTCCGTACCGCATACACAATTAGAGTACATAAGAAGATTGTGGTGAGATATATCAAGAGGGCAACCGTAGAGTAAAAGTATTTCAAATACTCCATCTCCTTGAGTCCTAAAAGAACATAGTCCTGGATGTTGAAGACCAAGGACTCATTCTCCATTGATCAGACTTTGGTCAGACAGATACAGATTTTACACAGTAATTTTCTTGATGACCCACAGGCCGTATCTGACCAAGAAACACCATCATTTATAGATCTACTATAAAGACAGTAGGGAATTTGATAGTATAAAATATGACAGATGAGCTACAAGAGACATCAGTGACTTCTTCCCAGTGGAATTGCACTCCAGACACTGACTGCTACTAATGAGCTCGTTAGTCACTTGTGTGTCTTCCCTAATTAACAAACTCATCAAGTTCTGCTGAGTTTCTGATGATGTTGTAAAAGAAAGTTCTTCTGCGGTGGACAATGGATGGTTCCTTGTATGTGTCGGCCGAGTGGACCTAGGAGAAAGTTTGTTGAGATGATAATGAGATAAGAGCTAAACCTTTTAGATGTATTTCAGAGTCTAATCTGTAGATTTGGGCCCCTGTATTGCATGTAGTGCTGTGCATGTCCGCCAATTAAAGGAGATGGGAGGAAATGTTGGTACCGTATATACTCGTGTATAAGCCGAGTTTTTCAGCACAAAAAAATAAATTTTTTGTGATTTTGTTGTCAGCACATTCAAGTATTCACTGAGAATATTTCATTCATTCAGATCTAGGATGTGTTACGTGAGTGTTCCCTTTATTTTTTTGAGCAGTGTATTTTGCATATGAGTAAAATTGCAGTATTTTAAGCAGGCATTGTATATTTTCTAAAGCACAGAATAAAAATGTAAGATGATTGTAAAAGACACTGATAAAAATTAGAGAACACTTTCAGATACCTGCAAGTGTTAACCTCTTTCCGCAAACAGTTAAATCCATCTTCTGAAATCAGCTCACAAGGGGAGCCAGCAGTGGGTGACACCCTGCTTTAACACCTGAGGTTGGAGCAGCCTCTGAAGTGTTAACCCTTTACATACCCCTGTCAAGTATGCCTGCAGTATGTACCACTGCACCCAACTCCCCCCCCAACTCCCCCCTTGAGCTTACCTGGGCAGGGATTAACTTTCAAATTGTGTTACATACACCACTAAAAAGAAGGTGAACTCCGGCGGACCTGAGCGGGGTAGCGACACATGCAGGATATAGGGCGCACCATCTTTGTGAATCGCGGCACAGTGCATTATCATCGGACAAAGCACTTTCGGTGAACTCCAGCGGATAGGTAAATAAATGTGCCCCACAGTTTGTGACATGTCAGTGGTTCGATACAGTTTAAGACACTTCAACAGTGGCGCACAGTCTAAGACCCCTCAATGGTTGGATATAGGACATCTCGGTGGTTGATGCAGTCTAGAATACTGTAGAAGTTGGATATCTAGGACACCTGAGTGGCGGGAATAAGTCTAGTAGTAACCACTGGTTGGATACAGTCTAGGACACCTCAGTGGTTGGATACAGCCTAGGACACCTCAGTGGTTGGATACAGCCTAGGACACCTCAGTGGATGGATACAGCCTAGGAATCCTCAGTGGTTGGATACAGCCTAGGACACCTCAGTGGTTGGATACAGCCTAGGACACCTCAGTGGTTGGATACAGCCTAGGACACCTCAGTGGTTGGATACAGTCTAGGACACCTCAGTGGTTGGATACAACCTAGGACACCTCAGTGGTCGGATACAGTCTAGGACACCTCAGTGGTTGGATACAGCCTAGGACACCTCAGTGGTTGGATACAACCTAGGACACCTCAGAGGTTGGATACAGTCTAGGACACCTCAGTGGTTGGATACAGCCTAGGACACCTCAGTGGTTGGATACAGTCTAGGACACCTCAGTGGTTGGATACAGTCTAGGACACCTCAGTGGTTAGATACAGTCTAGGATACCTGAGTGGTTGGAGACAGTCTAGGATACCTCAGTGGTCGGATACAGTCTAGGACAACTCAGTGGTTGGATACAGTCTAGGACAACTCAGTGATTGGATACAGTCTTGGACCCCTCAGTGGTTGGATACAGTCTAGGACAACTCAGTGGTTGGATACAGTCTAGGACACCTCAGTGGTTGGATACAGGCTAGGACACCTCGGTGGTTGGATACAGTCTAGGACACCTCAGTGGTTGGATACAGTATAGGACACCTCATTGGTTGGATACATTCTAGGACATCTTGGTGGTTGGATACAGTCTAGGACACCACAGTGGTTGGATACAGGCTAGGACACCTCAGTGGTTGGATACAGGCTAGGACACCTCGGTGGTTGGATACAGTCTAAGACACCTTGGTGGTTGGATACAGTCTAGGACACGTCAGTGGTTGGATACAGGCTAGGACACCTTGGTGGTTGGATACAGGCTAGGACACCTCAGTGGTTTGATACAAGCTAGGAAAGCTCGGTGGTTGGATACAGTCTAGGACACCTTGGTAGTTGGATACAGTCTAGGACACCTCAGTGGTTTGATACAGGCTAGGACACCTTGGTAGTTGGATACAGTCTAGGACACCTCAGTGGTTGGATACAGGCTAGGACACCTCGGTGGTTGGATACAGTCTAGGACACCTCAGTGGTTGGATACAGTCTAGGACACCTCAGTGGTTGGATACAGTCTAGGACACCTCAGTGGTTGGATACAGTCTAAGATACATCAGTGGTGAGATACAGTCTAGGACCCCTCAGTGGTTGGATACAGTCTAGGATACTTGAGTGGTTGGATACAGTCTAGGACACCTCAGTGGTTGGATACAGGCTAGGACACCTCGGTGGTTGGTTACAGTCTATGACACCTCGGTGGTTGGATACAGTCTAGGACACCTCGGTGGTTGGATACAGTCTAGGACACCTCAGTGGTTTGATACAGGCTAGGACACCTCGGTGGTTGGATACAGTCTAGGACACCTCAGTGGATGGATACAGTCTAGGACACCTCAGTGGTTGGATACAGGCTAGGACACCTCGGTGGTTGGTTACAGTCTATGACACCTCGGTGGTTGGATACAGTCTAGGACACCTTGGTGGTTGGATACAGTCTAGGACACCTCAGTGGTTGGATACAGGCTAGGACACCTCGGTGGTTGGATACAGTCTAGGACACCTCAGTGGATGGATACAGTCTAGGACACCTCAGTGGTTGGATACAGTCTAGGACACCTCAGTGGTTGGATACAGTCTAGGATACATCAGTGGTGAGATACAGTCTAGGACCCCTCAGTGGTTGGATACAGTCTAGGATACCTGAGTGGTTGGATACAGTCTAGGATACCTGAGTGGTCGGATACAGTCTAGGACAACTCATTGGTTGGATACCGTCTAGGATAACTCAGTGATTGGATACAGTCTAGGACCCCTCAGTGGTTGGATACAGTCTAGGACACCTCAGTGGTTGGATACAGTCTAGGACACCTCAGTGGTTGGATACAGTCTAGGACACCTCAGTGGTTGGATACAGTATAGGACACCTCAGTGGTTGGATACAGTCTAGGACACCTTGGTGGTTGGATACAGTCTAGGACACCTCAGTGGTTGGATAAAGTCTAGGACACCTCGGTGATTGGATACATGCTAGGACACCTCAGTGGTTGGATACAGGCTAGGACATCTCAGTGGTTGGATACAGACTAGGACACCTCAGTGGTTGTATACAGTCTAGGACACCTCGGTGGTTTGTTACAGGCTAGGACACCTTGGTGGTTGGATATAGTCTAGGACACCTCAGTGGTTGGATACAGTCTAGGACACCTCAGTGGTTGGATACTGTCTAGAACACCTTTGTGGTTGGATACAGTCTAGGACACATCAGTGGTTGGATACAGGCTAGGACACCTCAGTGGTTGGATACAGGCTAGGACACCTCAGTGGTTGGATACAGACTAGGACACCTCGGTGGTTGGATACAGTCTAGGACACCTCCGTAGTTGGATAGAGTCTAGGACACCTCGGTGGTTGGATACAGTCTAGGACACCTCGGTGGTTGGATAGAGTCTAGGACACCTCAGTGGTTTGATACAGGCTAGGACACCTTGGTGGTTGGATACAGTCTAGGACACCTCAGTGGTTGGATACAGTCTAGGACACCTCGGTGGTTGGATACAGTCTAGGACACCTCGGTGGTTTGATACAGTCTAGGACACCTCAGTGGTTGGATACAGTCTAGGACACCTCAGTGGTTGGATACAGTCTAGGACACCTCGGTGGTTGGATACAGTCTAGGACACCTCGGTGGTTTGATACAGTCTAGGACACCTCAGTGGTTGGATACAGTCTAGGACACCTCAGTGGTTGGATACAGTCTAGGACACCTCAGTGGTTGGATACAGTCTAGGACACCTTAGTGGTTGTATACAGTCTAGGACACCTCAGTGGTTTGATACAGTCTAGGACACCTCAGTGGTTGGATACAGTCTAGGACACCTCAGTGGTTGGATACAGTCTAGGACACCTCAGTGGTTTGATACAGGCTAGGACACCTCAGTGGTTGGATACAGTCTAGGACACCTTGGTGGTTGGATATAGTCTAGGACACCTCAGTGGTTGGATACAGTCTAGGACACCTCAGTGGTTGGATACTGTCTAGAACACCTTTGTGGTTGGATACAGTCTAGGACACATCAGTGGTTGGATACAGGCTAGGACACCTCAGTGGTTGGAAACAGGCTAGGACACCTCAGTGGTTGGATACAGACTACGACACCTCGGTGGTTGGATACAGTCTAGGACACCTCCGTAGTTGGATAGAGTCTAGGACACCTCGGTGGTTGGATACAGTCTAGGACACCTCGGTGGTTGGATAGAGTCTAGGACACCTCAGTGGTTTGATACAGGCTAGGACACCTTGGTGGTTGGATACAGTCTAGGACACCTCAGTGGTTGGATACAGTCTAGGACACCTCGGTGGTTGGATACAGTCTAGGACACCTCGGTGGTTTGATACAGTCTAGGACACCTCAGTGGTTGGATACAGTCTAGGACACCTCAGTGGTTGGATACAGTCTAGGACACCTCAGTGGTTGGATACAGTCTAGGACACCTCAGTGGTTGGATACAGTCTAGGACACCTCAGTGGTTTGATACAGTCTAGGACACCTCAGTGGTTGGATACAGTCTAGGACACCTCAGTGGTTGGATACAGTCTAGGACACCTCAGTGGTTTGATACAGGCTAGGACACCTCAGTGGTTGGATACAGTCTAGGACACCTCAGTGGTCGGATACAGTCTAGGACACCTCAGTGGTTGGATATAGTCTAGGACACCTCAGTGGTCGGATACAGTCTAGGACACCTCAGTGGTTGGATACAGTCTAGGACACCTCAGTGGTTTGATACAGGCTAGGACACCTCAGTGGTTGGATACAGTCTAGGACACCTCAGTGGTTGGATACAGTCTAGGACACCTCAGTGGTTGGATACAGTCTAGGACACCTCAGTGGTTGGATACAGTCTAGGACACCTCAGTGGTTTGATACAGTCTAGGACACCTCAGTGGTTGGATACAGTCTAGGACACCTCAGTGGTTGGATACAGTCTAGGACACCTCAGTGGTTTGATACAGGCTAGGACACCTCAGTGGTTGGATACAGTCTAGGACACCTCAGTGGTCGGATACAGTCTAGGACACCTCAGTGGTTGGATATAGTCTAGGACACCTCAGTGGTCGGATACAGTCTAGGACACCTCAGTGGTTGGATACAGTCTAGGACACCTCAGTGGTTGGATACAGTCTAGGACACCCAGGGGCGGACTGGGAATTTAAAACGGCCCTGGAAAAAACTATAAAAGTGGCCCCATTTTATGGGCGGAGTCAAAACAAGTGGGTGTGGTCAGATAATGTGGGTGGGGTTATAACAGACAAATTGTTGGTAGATGGCCTTAATGCAAAACAAGAATATGTTTTGCTAGTAAGTGAATCTGATGTGCAAAGAATGTGACCTGTCGATCAGTAAATGATGCAAACACACGACCCGATAAGCATTAAATACCTTTCCCCTGTGCCGTACATGTACAAGTCAGAGAAAGAATATATTGATACTGCCTCCTATGTACAAGAATAATGCTGCAATAACACATTTAGAATAACACATTCAATCCTGCCTTCTATATACAAAATACAACTACTACAATACCTTCTCCCATATACAAGCCAACTACTTTAATACTGTCCCTATGTACAAGAATATAACTATTACAATACTGCCCCCTATGTACAAGAATATAACTACTGTACTATAATACTGTCCCTATGTACAAGAATATAACTATTACAATACTGCCCCCTATGTACAAGAATATAACTACTATAATACTGCCCCCTATGTACAAGAATATAACTAATACAATACTGCCCCCTATGTACAAGAATATAACTACTGTACTATAATACTGTCCCTATGTACAAGAATATAACTATTACAATACTGCCCCTATGTACAAGAATATAACTACTATAATACTGCCCCCTATGTACAAGAATATAACTAATACAATACTGCCCCCTATGTACAAGAATATAACTACTACAATACTGCCCCCTATGTACACGAATATAACTACTATAATACTGCCCCCTATGTACAGGAATATAACTACTATAATACTGCCCCCATGTACAAGAATATAACTATATAATATACTGCCCCCTATGTACAAGAATATAACTACTATAATACTGCCCCCTATGTACAAGAATATAACTACTATAATACTGCTCCCTATGTACAAGAATATAACTACTATAATACTGCCCCCTATGTACAGGAATATAACTACTATAATACTGCCCCCTATGTACAGGAATATAACTACTATAACACTGCCCCCTTTATACAGGAATATAACTACTATAATACTGCCCCCTATGTACAAGAATATAACTACTATAATACTGCCCCCTATGTACAAGAATATAACTACTATAATACTGCCCCCTATGTACAAGAATATAACTACTATAATACTGCCCCCTATGTACAAGAATATAACTACTATAATACTGCCACCTATGTACAAGAATATAACTACTATAATACTGCCCCCTATGTACAGGAATATAACTACTATAATACTGCCCTCTATGTACAGGAATATAACTACTATAATACTGCCCCTATGTACAAGAAAATAACTACTATAATACTGCCACCTATGTACAAGAATATAACTACTATAATACTGCCCCCTATGTACAGGAATATAACTACTATAATACTGCCCCCCTATGTACAGGAATATAACTACTATAATACTGCCCCCTATGTACAAGAATATAACTACTATAATACTGCCCCCTATGTACAAGAATATAACTACTATAATACTGCCCCCCATGTACAAGAATATAACTACTATAATACTGCCCCCTATGTACAAGAATATAACTACTATAATACTGCCCCCTATGTACAAGAATATAACTACTATAATACTGCTCCCTATGTACAGGAATATAACTACTATAATACTGCCCCCTATGTACAGGAATATAACTACTATAATACTACATATATATACAGAAGCGAACATGTAAAAAATCAGTATGTATCATATACAGCTACAGAAAACACATGAGATCCTCACCTATTACATCCAGTGACATCAGGTGACGTATCCCTGGATTGTTCTTGTTCCTCATCTTCTCCTTTAGTTCCACCATCTCATTGTCTCTTCCTCCAGGTACACAGCTTTCCTGCAGAGTTTACCACACAGACGTCTTATGTTCTGCACTTTCCCATTGTCCCTTCTTCTGCTACCACCAATACTGTGCCCCAAATACTGTAATAGAGCCCCCTACAATATTAGTACCACACAAATAGTGCCCCATAATGTAACACACTGTAATGGTAAGGATAATGTATTTCTTCTATTCTCTCCTTTAACCTCCTTAACCCCCCACCCCCACCCCAGTATTGATAGAGCTCCGACTATGACCCAGGTGTAATAATAATGGCCCTGGCCTACCCCAGTCATAGAATTTATGTCCCCAACCTACCCCAGACATAGAATTTATACCCCCAGCCTACCCCAGACATAGAATAATGCCCCATGCCTGCCCCAGATATATAATTAATGCCCCCACCAGCCCAAGATATAGAATAATGCCCTCCAGACATATAATTAATGCCCCCTGCTTGCTCCAGATATACAATAATGCCCCCGCCATATAATTAATTCCCCCTGCCAGCCCCAGATATACAATAATGCCCCCGCCATATAATTAATTCCCCCTGCCAGCCCCAGATATAGAATAATGCCCGCCCCGCCCAGACATATCATTAATGCCCCTGCCAGCCCCAGATATACAATAATGCCCCCACCATATAATTAATTCCCCTTGCCAGCCCTAGATATAGAATAATGCCCCCCAGACATATAATTTATGCCCCTTGCCAGCCCCAGATATAGAATAATGCCCGCCCCGGCATATCATTAATGCCCCCTGCCAGCCCCAGATATACAATAATGCTCCCACCATATAATTAATTCCCCCTGCCTGCCCCAGACATATAATTAATGCCCCCTGCCAGTCCTACATATACAATGATGCCCCCCCGCCCCAGACATATAATTAATGCCCCCCCCCAGACATATAATTTATGCCCCCTGCCAGCCCCAGATATAGAATAATGCCCCCCCCCGCCCCAGACAGATAATTTATGCCCCCTGCCAGCCCTAATATACCCCCCCCCGCCCCAGACATATAATTTATGCCCCCTGCCAGCCCTAATACCCCCCTGCCGCAGACATATAATTTATGCCCCTTGCCAGCCCTAATGCCCCCTGCCAGCTCTAATGCACCAAATCCCCCCTCCCCGACATAATTATTGTCCCCTTTCTATCATTAAAAAAAACAACAAAACATAATACTCACCTCTTGGCCATTTCATCCCTCGGTCTTCTGTAGCTTGGTGTAGAGGCGCGGGATAGTGACGTCACTGCTCCGCGCCTCCACACCAAGCCGCGGAGCTGCGTGGACGGAGGAGACCTGACAGCTGGGACGTGTCAGCCTCCTCCACACTACACAGGTCGCGCAATGACGTCAATTGCGCGACCTGTGTTGCTGCGGGTATACACAGATGCAGAAGCAGCGGTGCTGCGCTGCGTCTGTGTATTAATCAATAGTACCTGCATCGTACGATGCAGGTACTATAGATTAGATGAAAAGTTGGAGGGAGTACGGACCGGCCCGGACAAGCTCCGGACCGGCCCAGGACCGACCGGCCCACCTGGAAAATTCCCGGTGGGTACAATGGCCAGTCCGCCCCTGAGGACACCTCAGTGGTTGGATACAGTCTAGGACACCTCAGTGGTTGGATACAGGCTAGGACACCTCAGTGGTTGGATACAGGCTAGGACACCTCGGTGGTTGGATACAGTCTAGGACACCTCAGTGGTTGGATACAGGCTAGGACACCTCAGTGGTTGGATACAGTCTAGGACACCTCAGTGGTTGGATAGAGTCTAGGACACCTCAGTGGTTTGATACAGGCTAGGACACCTCAGTGGTTGGATACAGGCTAGGACACCTCGGTGGTTGGATACAGTCTAGGACACCTCAGTGGTTGGATACAGTCTAGGACACCGCAGTGGTCAGATACAGTCTAGGACACCTCAGTGGTTGGATACAGGCTAGGACACCTCCGTGGTTGGATACAGTCTAGGACACCTCAGTGGTTGGATACAGTCTAGGACACCTCAGTGGTTGGATACAGGCTAGGACACCTCAGTGGTTGGATACAGTCTAGGACACCTCATTGGTTGGATACAGTCTAGGACACATCAGTGGTTGGATACAGTCTAGGACACCTCAGTGGTTGGATACAGTCTAGGACACCTCAGTGGTTGGATACAGGCTAGGACACCTTGGTGGTTGGATACAGTCTAGGACACCTCAGTGGTTGGATACAGTCTAGGACACCTCAGTGGTTGGATACAGTCTAGGACACCTCAGTGGTTGGATACAGTCTAGGACACCTTGGTGGTTGGATACAGTCTAGGACACCTCAGTGGTTGGATACAGTCTAGGACACCTCAGTGGTTGGATACAGGCTAGGACACCTTGGTGGTTGGATACAGTCTAGGACAATGCGATGGTTGAACACAGTTTGTGGCATCTCAGTATTTGAACACAACTAGGACACTTCAGGTTGGGAATGGAGGATTTTTTTTAGGAAAATGGAAAATGTTTTGAATTAGATTGAAATCATGTTTATAGACTAATCTGTCATAAAATGGGGCTAGAAAATTTCACGCTTCACTAATCGCACCCAAAATTGACAGTGAACTTGACTTCAGACTTTAGTCCAGGGAGTCATCTTTGACTCTGCTTTGTCCTTTAAGCTCTTTATAAAGGTGACACCGCGCTCCATGTGGATGAAACAAATAAAAATGGAATATAGTGTAATATAGGTTCTTCTGGGAAAATGAAATCAATCACCCCCACAAACACATAGGGGCAGATTTACTTAACCGTCGCGATCCCGTGGTCCTTGTCTGACAAGGATTCGGGTCCCGCGCAATTCACTAACATCGTGCTCCCAAGTTCCTGCAGGTGTCGCCGGAGTTCACCTGCTTCTTCCTGGTGCATGTGAGTGCTTGATCTTGCGACACAAATCCTTTTTTAAATTCCGTGGTTTATCTGAATCCGCCCCCCGCTATTTCTCTCGCATGCAAGCCGGCGGCGATGCGCCAAAATCTGATCGCGTGCGTCAAAATCCCGGGGCAATTGGCGCAAAACTGAAATATTCGGGAAACCCAATGAAAGTGCGGTGTTCGGACTCTTAGTAAATGAGCCCCATATAGTTTAAGCTGCTGCATCCCCTGGTGTACAGGAAATAGATCCTGACTACAGTAAAGGATTTTGAGGTGAATGACCAGTATAAAGGTCACGCTGCTTGTATCATACGTTTATGTTGTCTAGTAAATGCTAATTTATAGATAGTTCTTCAAGTATAAGGTCATAATAAAGAACATTTATTGCATATACATAGTCGTTAACATAAGAGATTAAATACACAGATAGGACAACGCGTTTGCCCCTTCTTCAGGTGCAAATAATTCTGTAAAATGTAGAAGTTAGGATCGTTCAGTAAAATGTATATATAAATACATATAAAGACATATATCCGCATACAAATGGTTGATTAAGATAAAATTGTGGAAGCAATGAATATATTGGGGCTCATTTGCTACGGGGCCGAATCGCCGGGTTTCCCAAATATTACCGATTTGCGCCGTTTTTCCCTGAATTGCCCTGGGTTTTTGGCACACGCGATTGGATTGTGTCGCATCCGCGCCGGTTTGCACGTGACGGAAATCGGATGCATGAACTTATGGATGCAGGAATACAATCGGCCGCCTTTATAAAGCAGTCTGTGCCAGAATTCTAGTTGCACATATATTTATATAGCAACGCCCCAGAAGAAGCCTAGCTGGCGAAACCCTGGGTCGGGCGGTCACGAAAGCTATCGTCCCGCTGTGGAAATTTTGATATGCGCATTTTATTTTCAACTTTGTGAGTATGATGCTTTGAAATCTATTTTAATGTGTTGGAACGTGCCACACCATCTGCCTGTATATCTCTTCTAGCGATACTACTTTACAATATTAATGAAGGAAAATAAGGAAAAGTCGTTGGTGTTAATCTGAATGGTGACACACCACTTTCAACTGAGGATTCTGAGGACTGGTGCTGTTCATCGAGAAAAATACTGGTTACTGGAGGAAGAAAAAAACTACTGGGAGCTCCGGTCATAGTGAAAACTCTTTTTCTCTATTTTTCGGGATTTTTATCGAGACTGTGTGGACCGGTCTTAAACCGTGAGTAGCTCCACAAGGGACAAACTGTGCACCATAAAAAACTTTTTTGCATATTTATATAGTGTTTGCGCTATTATTGTATTGTGGTTGCACAATGTACCCCGCACGAAATACCGAAAGGGGAGTTCCGCTGCCTGTTTGCACCAGCAGCCAACTGGTGCACTAGTTCATGCAATTTGTACCCCTGTAGGGTGCACCAGATTCACGGTCTTCATGAATCCGGTGCACTCTGCACGGCAGTAAGGCAAATTGCACAACAGTGCCTTACTGCCTGACTATTAATAAATGTGGGCCAATGTGTGTGTATTTTTGCAACCTTACATTTTATTGGCTCAGTACTTCTAAAATAAACAGAACATCCGTTTCCTGCTCCATGGGTGCTTCTCCTATGTAGACTAATATGTCTCCATGATAGCTGACTTCAGATACACATGTTGCCCTGCATAGCTCCCTCTTCTCTTCGTGTTGATGAACTAAAAGTAGTATATAATGGCCCCAAATATTAATGCAGGATCCGACGACAAGGGTTTGGTTGTAGGTTATAATCACATAGATATGCATAGAGGCTGTGTACATAAAATAGGGGGCGATTACTGAAAACAATATAAGTAAAGGTGCTCCAGATAAATAGGGAAGGGCAAGGAGGAATTAAAAAAAAAAACCAAAACATTAAAACACTGAATTAATCTTTGGCATTTCTTTGGGGCCATCAGGTAAAATTATTCTGGGACCCAACCTTCATCAACACCAAAGGAAATAGATTCCTCAAGCATCCAAGTTGGGTTGTCTTTTGCTGGACTTCTTAGTTTGATTCTTTGAATGAGGTCGGACCCACCAGAGGATCAGTTTACAGGCCATTGTCCACATGACAAACTATCCATTCTTCTGAATGATTTCCTTCAAAGTGTGAATCATCCTGGTCTTTAAAGCTTCTGTTCGTACCCCATAAATTAGGGGATTGAGGGTGACGGCAATCGTTAGACCCCCCAATGAAATGGCAACATGTGTCACTGTAGTTAGGTAACCACCATTCAACCTATACCTGAAACTGACGAATAATGTGGTCACCATGAAGGATGAGTAGGTGATGATGTGGGTCACCAGTGTATGGATGGCTTTGTGGTTGGTTTTTACAGAAATCTGTAGGCAGGCACGAAAAGTCTGTATGTAGCAGTATATCACAGTCATTAACGAGCCTACGACCAACGTCAAAGTCCAAGTAGTGCCATAAATATCATTGACAGCTGTACTGACGCAAGCCAACCGGATAAGAGACATTGTTTCACAGTAGACATTATTGATGCTACTACCACATAGCGTTAACCTGACCACCAGCATGATTCCTATCAACCTGAATATGAAGATCATCACCCAAGTGATAGCCAATGACAATAAAGCCTTCCGATTGGTCATCAAAGAGTGGTATCTTAATGGAAATCCAACAGCCAGGTATCTATCAAAAGCCATGATGGTAAAAGTTATTATCTCTACAGAAGCAAAGGTCTGAATACCGAAAGCTTGGGTCAGACATCCGGCCAATGAGATGGTGGAAGATCCAGAGATCAAGTCTATGGCCAGCTTGGGGAGGAATGCAGAGCTGCCGACCATCACATTCCCCACCAAGTTACCTATGAAGATGTACATGGGTTCATGAAGAGAATGTTCTCTCCATACCACATACACAATTAACATACATAAAGAGATAATTGAGAGATAAATCACAAGGGCAACCACAGAGTAAAAGTATCTCAGGTGCTCCATCTCCTTGAGTCCTACAAGAACATAGTCCTGGATATTGAAGGCCATTGATATGTTATTCATTTCTGAATGGGATACAAATAGAATTAGTTTGGAATGTTAGTGTCAACCATAAAGACCAGTTTTCCCCCCAAACACTGCCTTATATAGAACCATATTGATGATAGGGAATTCGTTGGGATAAAATATGACAGACAAGCAGTAAGAGACATCAGTGACTTCTTCCCAATGGAATTACACTCCAGACACTGACTGCTACTAATGAGCTCATTATTGATGAACGAACTAATGAGTTGTTACTGTTGCTCATATTGTGGTGCCACATGGTGCCAGTTTGGATGATATATGAGGTCCGATATATGTTGGTTTAGTGGACCTGTGTCCATATCCATCTCAAGTATGCTGAGATACTGTAAATCTACAGTAAAATAACTTCAGTACATTTGGAGAAGTCACTATGGTTTCTGCAAGGGTGAACCTAAACTCTCTGCTGCCTGAGGCGAGCTATAGAACAATTCCCCTGACTGCAGACAGAATTTTGTTGCACGCCCTATGCTAAAGGTGTACCAGAAAAAAGTAGCCGGGAGCGCAAGATTTATGAAGAACCGGTGCCACAATTCATGAAACTGGCGTCCCATGCTCACTACACAGGCAAACTATTTGATAAAAGTGGGCCAATGTTTTAAAAGCGTAACTGTAAATTTATAATTATTTTACCAAATTCTCATATGTGATTCCCCTTTTAAAAACGAACAGAACAATGCCCATATTGTGCTGCTCACCCTTTTCTTTCCAAATTGATGGCATTTTCTGTTCTGAAAGTTTTGGGCAAAAATCTTTCTCACCAGAGGTGAAGTGGGAAGAGACTAACTTCTTCCTGCACCTGTCCTGAAGTTGAGTCCAATTCAATCTGCCCACAGATCACATGAAGCCTTGTGTTAAATCCCTTAAGTTTCCCAAAAGTAAATCCAGTGAACACTGCACAGTGCACATACAGGATGTATATGGTGACAGCCTGGCAGCTTCCATCACATGGTGGAGCAGGGAACATGTAAGTCGTAGAAATCAGAAGTAACCCAGTTACAAGAAGTCTATAACCTGTGCTATAGATGGACTCCACGGCTTGTCTATTGATTTGTGGAAAAAACTAAACTTTACAGTTGTTCTACTTTACAGGACCTACTTTGTAGCAGGTGACTCTGCCCCTGATGCTGCCCCACATTTTGTTTCAGGTGCTGCTGTCTAAGGCAAGAAGCTCAACTTGCCTCATGGATGGTGCACCCCTAGGTTTATGTCACTTTTATTGATAAAAGATAATCTGTGAAAAAGCCAAAGGATGTGGACTGTTGAATTTCCACATTTTATAGATTTATGCAAAGCACATAAAATATCTGGGCTAAAAACAATCTTTAGGCCTAGGGATATATACCCGACGAGACACAAAATTCTGCACGTTACGGTGCAAAGTTAGACTGTGCAAAACATTTCTCATGCAGTGTCCGACAGAATTGTGTTGCGCACTCTGGGGGCCATTTATTAATGCACTTGTGCCACAATTCAGGTGGTTTTGCGCCCAAAACACTGTCTAAAATGCCTTGCACAACAGTTATCTAGGCTTTTAGACCTCTTTTTGGCAGTTTCCTGATTAGTCCAATTATGAGGGAGTAACCTTGTGAGATGGGCGTGGCCTCGTGAGGAAGGGGCGTGGTTTGCGGGAAATCGTTTGTGCGGCCAAAATTCTGGGGCACAGTTTAGACCAGCTTAAAGTAGCTTTAAAGTAGGAACCGGCAGTCTTATACTGCACCAGAATTCATCATCAGGATGATAAATCTGGCGCAGCAAAAGACCACTGTTTTCAAGCTAGCAGAACCTGAGACACTTTATTAAACCCCCCCTTTATGTTAAAGGTGCACCAAAAAAAGTTGGTGCACTCTGCCGGAGTACTGTGGACCAATGTCTCCTGAATAACAATGCTCCTAAATATTATATATCCCTATCAATACAGCATAGCACACTGTCCCCATATATAAAACATCCACTGTGTATACTGCCCTAAGTATTATAATGTATACTATATTCCCCTGAAAATATCATATCCCCACTAAAGTGATATAAATATATGCAGGGATTAACCCGTTTCTGACCAGGCCTTAAAAGGCTTTACTGACTGGAGCATTTCTAACGAATTTTCAGACATATACATATACAACTCTCCCATATTAATACCCTCTCCCTATGTACACATGACCCCTCTCGTATATCATGTACAACTCTTCCATGTTAGTATCGGCCCCCCACTATGTACACCTGCCCCCTAGGTATATTATATAAAGCCCCCCATTTAAGTATCCACAACTATATACAGCCCCCCAGGTATATTATATACAGCCCCCCCATTTAAGTATCCACAACTATATACAGCCCCCCAGGTATATTATATTCAGCCCCCCATGTAAGTATCCACAACTATATACAGCTCCCCAGGTATACTATATACAGCCCCTGTATTTAGACTGGAGAGATTTGTGAACTAAGTCACCGAATCTCTATTTTGACTTCAAGCCTCTCCGATCCTGAGGGCAGAAGGAAAGAGACGCCCCCCCACATGTCCACTCAAATTTATGTAAAAAGGGCGGCCCCCTTAGCCTCAAAGGACCCACCCCTTAGTTGCCATCCAGTGACGAGAGGGGGCCAATGGCATGCCAGCATTATTTGAATATAACCTAAATCCCCTGCAGTGCCCCTTCTCTAGGCGATTTGTTTCATTTTTCGTTCCAAATGACACCTCCTCTTTGTTCCTTGGCTTGGCATGGTCACGGGGATTGCAAAATTATAGCGGTTTTGTTGTGTCTTAAGGGATTTAAAATTTTTTTTACCTTTTGTATGAAAAAAATCTGAATGTTTTAACTTTTTCATACTTGGTGTATGGAGCTGCGTAAGGAGTCACCTTTTGCAGGATATGATGACATTTACATTCATACCTTTCTGGGACCGTAAGACATTTTCATCACTTTTTATTTTTATTTTTCTATTTTTATTAGTTGCAAAAAATTAGCAGTTTATTAATTTGGAATCTATTTTCCGTTAGGGGTTTCAACGTCGGGAATAACCGTTTGGGTATACGCCTAAATTGGGACCCTAACGAGTTTATGATGATCTTTAATTATTTAATATCAGTTCTAGGGAAAGAGGTATGATTTGAACTTTTAGGTTTTCTATCATTTTTTTCAGGGTGGCACAAACCTGAGGCTGTTATTTTGACCGATCATCGTCCCTGATGACATCACGGGGATTGACTATCACAGACTAGACAGTGGCGCCCATGCGTATAAAGGGTCAACACCTGTGATTGCTGCTGGCTCTGATCGTGGGTGTTAATGGTGGGTGTTTGCTGCAGTATGCAGTAAACACCCACCCTGTATGGAGAGGGCTCAGCCCTGGAGCCATTTCCATATACAATCTCTCTGCCACATCTCTGAAATGCGCCGGGATCGGGTTAGTTAAGTGGCCAGTAGTAAAATAATTAAACTAATACTCACTTCCAGTCACGCTCCCTTGGTGCTATGTACAGGAATGCAGATGGAATGATGTCATTACACACCCACTATCTGTGTCCTCAAATGTTCAGAGAGGTGCATACACCTGTCTATCTATTGTATCTGTGTCTTAAAGTCACATATGCACTTGATTTTTCTGAAAGGCAATTAAAGCAGCCATGGGCAACCAAATTACCCAAATTATAACCTGTTATTCTCCTTCCCCTCCAGGGCTTTGCCGCCTGAGGAGAGATTCTCATTGGGGAGCTTCTTAGTAAATCCAGTGTGCTGTGCACCAACACAGTGGATATTGAGAATGGGGCAGAATTTACAAGTGTTAATATATTCTCCTAAGGAATCTTAATGCCCAGGCCTGGAAACATGAAATGACTGGAAGAGCCCTCATGTATACAGGCCAGTTAAATCACAGGGATTGATGCCTCAGGACTTTAAGACACAGGAGCCATTGAAAGGTGCAGAGAGGGAAGAGGATGGGGAGGCATGTGGACAGTAGGCTTGTCCGATACTGAATAATAAATCTAGAATAGTATAAGACTATCTACTCTTACTTTGCACCATCTTTAACTTGGCTAAGTTTATGCCACAAAATATGCAGGCTCTTGGGGCACTTTTCGTGTGACTTAGGTAATTCCTCTTTTCTTTTTATATCAGTCAAAAAGATTTCTATCATGAACAGATTAACCTCTTAAAAGCACATGGCGTATAGTTACATCACATGTCGGCTGCAGGTTTTTGAGGGCTTTTGAGGTTTTTGAGAGGCCATAGTATGCGCCTGCTAGAGGAAAACATGGCCGCGTCCATGACAGAAGAAAGAAGAGGAGCCGCGGAGAAGAAAGAAGACGGAAGACGCTGACATTGGGGACATCGGGAGCCGCGCCGACATCGGAGGGTGAGTATTTAAGTTTATTTTTTTAAGGGCCGTGGGGGCAGGCTGTATACTACTAGGGGCTGCTATGGGCTACTATGGGGACGCGGTCCAAACCTGGCAGCGGAGCTTTGCACTACCCCTTACTGGTAAGAGCTGGTATACACTTATAGACAGCTTTAAACACCAATATTCTCCTTTCACAGGAGTCTTTGCGCATCTCTCCTAGATATGTATTCTATGGAGATACCACACACCCATTACACCTCTTTGTCCAGCTCCACTTTTACTGGTTTCAGCATACTATAATTTTTCTCCTCTGCTCAGGCTTATCCGCTTTTTATCTGTGCCAAACCACCGTGTTTTATACTGTATGTTATATTGTTTGTACACACACCAGCGCCAATTATATTGGCATTCTTATGTTTTTTGCATTAATAAAGATTCAAATTTTATATCAACACTTTCAACCTTGTTTGTGTCCATTTCCCCTTCAAGAAAGGGGTACCTGTTGTTTACTAGGGGCTGCTGTATACTAGTAGGGGCTTGCTGTATACTACATGGGGGCTGCTGTATACTACTAGGGGCTGCTGTATACTACTAGGGGCTGCTGTATACTACATGGGGGCTGCTGTATACTACTAGGGGCTGCTGTATACTACTAGGGGCCGCTGTATACTACTAGGGGCTTGCTGTATACTACTAGGGGCTGCTGTATACTACTAGGGGCTGCTGTATACTACTAGGGGCTTGGTGTATACTACTAGGGGCTGCTGTATACTACTAGGGGCTGCTGTATACTACTAGGGGCCGCTGTATACTACTAGGGGCTTGCTGTATACTACTAGGGGCTGCTGTATACTACTAGGGGCTTGCTGTATACTACTAGGGGCTTGGTGTATACTACTAGGGGCTGCTGTATACTACTAGGGGCTGCTGTATATTACTAGGGGCTGCTGTATACTACTAGGGGCTTGCTGTAGACTACTGGGGTCTGCTGTATACTACTTGGGGCTCGCTGTATACTACTGGGGGCTGCTGTATAATACTGGGGGCTGCTGTATACTACTAGGGGCTTGCTGTATACTACTAGGGGCTTGCTGTATACTACTAGGGGCTGCTGTATACTACTAGGGGCTTGCTTTATACTACTAGGGGCTTGTATACTACTAGGGGCTGCTGTATACTACTAGGGACTACTGTATACTTCTAGGGGCTGCTGTATACTACTAGGGGCTGCTGTATACTACTAGGGGCACACTGTATACTACTAGGGACTACTGTATACTACTAGGGGCTGCTGTATACTACTAGGGGCTTGCTGTATACTACTAGGGGCTTGCTGTATACTACTAGGGGCTGCTGTAT
Organism: Engystomops pustulosus; assembly: GCF_040894005.1. Lineage (NCBI taxonomy): Eukaryota > Metazoa > Chordata > Amphibia > Anura > Leptodactylidae > Engystomops > Engystomops pustulosus. The sequence continues at coordinate 17,092,489 of NC_092412.1, read as the reverse complement.
ACTACTAGGGGCTTGCTTTATACTACTAGGGGCTTGTATACTACTAGGGGCTGCTGTATACTACTAGGGGCTGCTGTATACTACTAGGGACTACTGTATACTACTAGGGGCTGCTGTATACTACTAGGGGCTTGCTGTATACTACTAGGGACTACTGTATACTACTAGGGGCTGCTGTATACTACTAGGGGCTGCTGTATACTACTAGGGGCTTGCGGTATACTACTAGGGGCTGCTGTATACTACTAGGGGCTGCTGTATACTACTAGGGGCTGCTAAATACTACATGGGGGCTGGCAGGCTGTATACTACTGGGGGCTGGCAGGCTGTATACTACTGGGGGCTGGTAGGCTGTATACTACTGGGGGCTGACAGGCTGTATACTACTGGGGGCTGACAGGCTGTATACTACTGGGGGCTGACAGGCTGTATACTACTGGGGGCTGGCAGGCTGTATACTACATGGGGGCAGGCAGGCTGTATACTACATGGGGGCAGGCAGGCTGTATACTACTGGGGGCTGGCAGGCTGTATACTACTGGGGGCTGACAGGCTGTATACTACTGGGGGCTGGCAGGCTGTATACTAATGGGGGCTGGCAGGCTGTATACTACTGGGGGCTGGCAGGCTGTACACTAATGGGGGCTGGCAGGCTGTATACTACTGGGGGGTTTGACCAATGCATTTCCCACCCTCGGCTTATACTCGGGTCAGTAGTTTTTCCCAGTTTTTGGTGGTAAAATTAGGGGTCTCGGCTTATACTCGGGTCGGCTTATACTAGAGTATACACGGTATATACGTTTATTTAAGAAAAATATTGCAAAATATGTTAAAAAATGATGTATAAAATTGGCAATAATCATTAAATAATTGTTCAGTCCTATTTCTATACATTTGTAAATAATTGCCCTATATCGTCTCCATCTCCCCGGCCTCATTAGCCGATGTTCTCTACTCAGTATCGTCTGGAGGATTCTCCTCCCCTGGGGTTTCCATCTTGCATTATATTGACTGTATATAAGTACTGTTCTCCGAGCACTGAGCATCACTATGCGCGTAACCTGCAGAGATCTCTGGAGGACCACAATACTTAAAAATTTTGAAATTTTATATTATTTGTTGAAATTTTATGAGTTTTTTGTAGTTTTTTTTTCTTTTCTTTAATTTCTTTGCAGCTTATTCATTACAAGGCAGGCGGAACACAACAAACAAGACTTCATCAAGTTCCCCAAGAAAAGGCCTGAGGATCTTAGGTTGATCTTATCTGAGAGCACGCTATTGACAAGGTATAACTTTTTCCTATCTCTTCTCTGATTTATCGCCAAAAACTTTGAAATATTGGTAACAGTATAAAAAATCTTTTTTAAAATCCTATGTTACTGGGGCATCAGATTGCAAGGGAGTCGTAGGGTTTTACCAAAATTCAAAAAGAGAACACCTCCTAGGTTTAGATAACATCCAAGCATCTCAAGAAAGACCCCCCCAACCTCAAACCCTAACCAAGGCCTCCTCTGCTGGATCATTTCAAGGTCAAGTCATGTTATTGATACCCAAAATTAGAATTCGGAACAATAGTGAAACATTTTTGTATATAAATTGCTGTAAAAATTGTTGTCCACACTGAGCCAAGTCTTCTCACATCATGTCCACAATCAGATACAGTAAGACTTCAGCCTGCTGATCTAGATCTTAGGTGGAAGGGTTGGGATCGTGATGAGATGAGGAGGTTTTTTTAAGTCATGTCTTGTTTTTTGATATTCAGGATCCTATGTTGAAACATCTCTGGCTGGGAAAGAGAAAGGAAACATGGAAAATGCATTAAATGTCAGCAAAAATCTAGTCCTTCTGGGACTCGTGGAGATGGAAGGACTCAAGTATCTGTACTGTGTCCTGTCGATTGTCCTATATTTATTCATCGTATTCTTGAGTATTATTATTGTGTTTGTCGTATTCTCAGACACAAGGTTACATGAACCTATGTACATCCTCATCAGTAATCTGGTCCTTAATGGAATTTTTGGCAGTTCATCATTTTTTCCCAAGTTGATAGTTGACCTCATGACTTCATCGACCATCATCACTCATGGTAACTGCATTGCTCAAGCTCTTTGTGTTACACTATTTGCTATCTATGAAATGAGCACTTTTACCCTAATGGCGTATGACCGTTATTTGGCCGTTTGTCACCCGCTACGGTATAGTACCCTGATCACTAATGAGAAGGTCATCAACCTCAGTGTTGGATCATTTATAGCGGCCTTCATACTTGTCCTCTCAGCTGTTCTCCTCACATGGAGGCTTCCTCTTTGTGGAGACAGAATGAATAATATATTTTGTGACAATATGTCTCTGGTTGTCCTCTCCTGTGTGGACTCTTCTATCAGTCGACTCTACTCTGCTTCTGTGGTTGTCCTCTACTTGTTTGTCACCATCTTAGTCACTTTAGTCTCTTATCTGCAGATATTTGTTGTCTGTGTAAAAGTCTCAGGAGAATCTCGCCAGAAAGCCGTCCACACCCTGGTCACCCATCTACTCAACTTCTCCATCTTTTTATTTGGCTTCCTTTTTATTTTTATTAGGTACAGGTTGGGCAGTATTGACCTTCCAATTGTCATCCATGTTCTCCTCTCTGTAACTACTCTTATTGTTCCACCATTGTTGAATCCACTGATATATGGAGTCCGCACACATGCCATAGAGTCCAGGGTGCTTCATTATTTACAAAAAACGGACATCTGGCCAATGGGGACCAATCCACAGAAGAAGTCAGTGCATATATCTGTTATAAGTGACAACTGCAGTCAATGCATACAGAAGAAGTAGATGGAGGCTCTTCAGATCTACCTTTGGTACTTGGACTGGTGGAGAGTCTTTGTAAGTGTTCGGACTCTTGAGATTATTATACTCTTTAGTGATGAACCACGGCTTTGGATAATTTAACCAGAATTCAGTTTTTCTCATCTAATATGATGTCTCAATGTTCAACATGTGCTAGAAAACCAGTTCAAGTCTTCCACACACTTTTAGAATTCCAAAATGTTTTTTAACCTCAATAGTTACATAATGAGATATTTAGGTGCTTTGATTTTGACTTAATTTGAAGATGGAGCAAACCTAGGCTAAATATTTTCAATTTCAGATTCTTATCAACAAAATCTTTTGGTTTTGACCCAAACAGGGATATGTATTTTCTTTTGTCCTATTTTGGATATTTTTGAATATTCATGGATTTTATCACTTATCTAGGGGATGGTGATAGACTATTTTATTTTATTTTTTATTTTGCTTTCTGTATGACTATCCTCACTTAAATTTTAAACTCTCCAAAATGTCCGTTTACTAATGCTTTAGTTCGAAAAGTTTTCTTATCTCCCAAAGTTGGGTGTCCCGAGATGAGAACTTTTTTGGAGGACAAACTTTACGCTTTTTCTGTTATTTCAAAGAACATTAAAAATGACCTCTCTTGGTCTTTATCTGATTACTTCAGGTATGTGCAGGTAGACACCCTCTTCCTCTAGTACAAATTTTACAATCCTCCTTTTTATGTCCAAAATGTTTGATGTCTCGGCCCTTAACTCTGTCGGACCAGAGTGGGGAAGCAACACATTTGAGATTATGTTTAGGATCTTTTATCTTTGTCTTTCTATATTTCCTCCTTGGTTCAGTTCCAGGAGTGGATATGTATATTTATGTATATACTGTACATTTTTGTGATTATGTTTATTGAATAAAGATCTAAAAAAAGTTCAGTGGATGCAAATAACGAGATGTAATATAATCCCAAAGGATACAATAAACATGAATTTCATTGTAGGATGTCTTTGTTTCTGAGATGTTGTAGATCAGAAGGGGGAAGACTCAATTTTATCTCCCAGCCGACAACTATAAGCAATGAATGAGAGGTACAATCTATGAGGACATAAGAGAATAAACCAGGTGTAAGGGTCCTGATCACAGGAGCTTACAATCAGTGGCGCAACTAGAGTCCACTGGGCCCCGGGACAAAATTCCTAATGGGGCCCCCCCCCCTCCCCAACTTTACCTAAAAAAAACCCTCAAAACCCTTTCTGCTAACCGATATTTCAGTGATTATTACATATTCTGCCCCCCCACAATTAATTATTTAATATTCTCTCCCCCCATAATGAATTATTAAATATACTCTCCCCCCCATAATGAGTTATTACATATTCTACCCCCCACAATTAATTATTACATATTCTACCCCCCCCCACAATTAATTATTACATATTCCCCCCCCACACACACACTTAATTATTACAATCTCTCCCCCCCACACAATTAATTATTACAATCTCTCCCCCCCCCCACACACACAATGAATTATTACATATTCTCCCCCCCCCCCACAATTAATTATTACATATTCTGCCCCCCCCCACAATTAATTATTAGATTCCCCCCCCCCCACACACACACAATTATTACATACCCCCCCCCCCAATTAATTAATTATACAATAAGCCCCATTTAAAAAAAACCCTATACTCACCACTGGCAGCGGGTCCGCGTCTTCTATCTTCTTGCCGCGGGCAGGCAGGAAGGGGTGCGCGGCCGCGTGATGACGTCATCACGCAGCCGCGCATCCCAGTTCATGGAGCGATGTGCGCCGGGGTTGTCTTCCGGCCACATCGCTCCAGTTATAGTGCTATTCAGTGACGGGCAGGAGCTTCCTGTCCGGACGGACGGAGGCCCCTGCCCGACTGCCAGTGGCGTACCGACCGCGGTCGCCATTGAGACGGGCCCCCCCGTCCGATGGGCCCGGTCTCAATGGCGACCGCTGCGACCGCGGGCGGTACGCCACTGCTTACAATCTATGAAGAGATAGAAGACGTAAAAGGAGTAAGGGTTCTGGTCACAAGACCTTACAATCTATGAGGAGAAAAGAAGACACAGGAGGAGTGAGGGCCCTAACCACAAGAGCTTACAGTCTATGCCAGTGATGGCAAACCTTGTAGAGATTGAGTGCTAAAAGTACAATCATAACGCACTTATTTAAAGAAAGGTGCCGACAATTTAAACAGTAACTTATTGCTCCCTGCTCTGTGGTGGTTTTTAACTGTATTGGCATCCTAAGGCCACCGTACACAAGCAACTCCCCCCTCCTTATGTGGTCCCAGGCAGCCAAGGTTGTGTTACTTTAAAATAGTAGTGCAGCACGTCCTGGGTTACTTCAGACTATAGGAGGTTTATGGCCTGGATGCCGCCAAAGAGGGCTCTAAGATCCATCTCTATCCCACCCGTGCCATAGGTTCGATGCCACTGGTCTGTCGGGAGATTGGAGGACACAAGATGAGAAGAGCTTATAATCTATGAGGAGATTGGGGGAGGGAGCACAAGAGTAGTGAGAGCCCTGATCATAAAAGCTTACAATCTGTGAGGAGATGGGGGGTACAAGAAGAGTGAGAGTCCTCATAACAAGAGCTTACTATCTATGAAGAGATAGTAGAGAAACAAGATACAAAATGACTGAAGGCCCAGATCACAAGAACTTACAATCTATGAGGAGACACAAGGACAGGACACAAGAGAAGTGACAATCCTGGTGTCTTGGGCGTGTAATTATACTGGGGACTGAATTAGTAAGGTTTTATGCTCTAATTTAAAGCGTAACCTGAATTTTCAGGGCTGCATACGAGCAAATTTTGTGCCCCCCCCTCCCAGCACCATCACAGTCCTACACATCATTGTCACTCACCCGGGGAGGTTAGTCTGTGACTTCTGTGACCAGTACAGTAAGTAAGTACGTGTAAATACAGAACCCTGCTTACTTAATTACATAATTAGTAAGGCCTGACTCCCAGTCCTCTCCATTACTTCTAATATTTATCACATCTTAGGTGGATAAATAACCCCTCCCCCGTTTAATTAATAATTCATATAATTCCCTCAATTCATTTTATTATTGACCATTCTATGACAATGAATATTACATATTACATTTGGCTCCTCTAACAATGAGCATGAACAGAAAAATTCACAACTGATGTTTGATGAATAAACTCCCTCCTTCATATAGAATTTGTACTTAAACAGTCCTCCTCATCATGCTGTTCACATTTTGACACAATGGGGGTCATTTACTAAGGGCCCGATTCGCGTTTTCCCGACGTGTTACCCGAATATTTCCGATTTGCAACGGTTTTCCCTGAATTGCCCCGGGATTTTGGCGCACGCGATCGAATTGTGGCGCATCGGCGCTGGCATCCACGCGACGGAAATCGGGGGGTGTGGCCGAACGAAAACTTGACGGATTCGGAAAAACTGCCGCATTTAAAAAATAAAATGTGTCACGGAGCTTGCACTTACCATCACTAGGTCCAGGATCCAGTGGCGCGTTCTCTGCGTTGGATTCCGGTCCGGCCGGGATTCATTAAGGCAGTTCCTCCAACGTCCACCAGGTGGTGATGCTGCGCTGATGAGCATCGGAACGCGCTCAAGTACAACGGCCTATTCCTAGTGAAGGAAAGTGCAAGCTCCGCGACATTTTTTTTTACAAAATGCGGCGGTTTTTCCGAATCCGTTGGGTTTTCGTTTGGCCACGCCCCCCGATTTCCGTCGCGTACATGCCAGCGCCGATGTGCCACAATCCGATCGCGTGCGCCAAAATTCCGGGGCAATTCAGGGAAAATCGGCGCAAATCGGAAATATTCGGGTAACACATCGGGAAACCGCGAATCGGGCCCTTAGTAAATGACCCCCAATGAGACCTACATAACAATAAATCAACAGTACCTGGCAATTATGAGGCTTCAGGCTGGATGTTCTCAGATGGAAGTGGCCAATGAGCATAGAGAGTCCCAGACAGTCATCAGCAGGTTGTACCAGAGATACAGAGACTGGAAGAGTCACAGAGTCATCAGCAGGTTGTACTAGAGATACAGAGAGACTGAAGGAGTCACAGAGAGCCATCAGCAAGTTGTACTAGAGATACAAAGAGATTGGAAGAGTCACAGAGAGTCATCAGCCGATTGTACCAGAGATACAGAGACTGGAAGAGTCACAGAGAAGCATCACATCAGGCCATTTCAAACAAGTTACATTAGTGTGGTTTGTGTGCTGTGAGACCTGCGATGTACCTGACCACACCACCAGGCACAGGCATCATCGTCTTATATGCACCAGGGGGCATGAGACCAAAAGCCTCAGTGTAGTTCACTGATGAAAGTCGATTCACACCGAGCAGAAATAATGGCCACCAAAAATGTTGAAGACATCAAAGGCCACCAGATGAACCCTTGGCATTGCCGGTGTTGGGCGGGAGGGGCAAACGCTCAGGTCCCCAAGCTTCACGATGGCCCCTGACACAAACAGCAGTGGCAGTCCATAGACTCTATGTATCTATACCGTCTGATACACGATTCCCAACACTACCCTGCTACCTGTATGTGAGGATCCGTCTCACACGGAGTACATGTGTATGCTTGGTTAATGGTTGTACACAAGTGCATGTTGTGTTTAGGTTGTGTAAAGTCCAATGAATTAATATGGACATGATCTCCATGGCCAGATTATGACTGCCATGGACTCTGGGCTATATGAATATTATAGCCCCTACAAATCTGGAACTCACTCCCTACATATGGTAGTAGAATCAGTTTCTTGGGGAATGGAGGATGTGTCCCTTCCGCCTGCTTCAATCTGTGGTTTCAGAACCTCTGGAGGACTTTCAATGGTCCTGAAATGGCTCTTGTGTATGAGGATTTCATGGATGAAGGTCCTACTCAGTATAAAAGTTGATGGGTGGCTTTGGCAGCCATGGTCTCCCTAGAAGTCTTGGGCCCCAGACAAATGAGCAAATGTGCAATTGAGTTGTTAGCATTTAAATGGGGTGGGCAGCCATTTCTGCAACATCTAAACAGTTAATACCCAAAGTTACTGTTATACTGTTGTATAGTGTTTTTCCACAATATGTTAATACTATGTGGTCAATATGAAGTGTTATTATCTGATAATTGCGTGTAGTAGTTACGTTGAGTGTGTTGGGCCAGTGAAATACTTTAGCACTCTTTACATTGCCATCTGATTTAGCTGAATATAACTGACTAGTAATTACAGTCTTTCAGTATTAGAGCCGCGTATCTCAAGTTTTGCCCAGGACCGCACTGTGTATAAAACTGGCCCTTGGTTGTGGTGTTACAGTGTTGGCAGATGTCCAGTCAATACAGAACTGCCCCACACTATGGGGCTTGTTTACTAAGGGTCCTGCACCCGACTTTTCGGGGATCGCGCTTGGGATTGTGTAGGACGCGAAGGATTGTGTCACAATTGCATCAGCTTTCACGCAAAAAATCATGGGCCAAATCGGGGGACAGCCCGTCGGACGATCCGACGGATTTGGACTACGCGCGGGATTTAACATTTAAATTTGTGTCGCAAGCCATGCACTTACATACACCGGGAGGAAGATGGTGAACTCCGGTGGAACTGATCAGGAAAGCGACACATGCAGGAGATTGTGTGCACGATCTTCTTGAATCGCGGCAGATGTGCATTCCGGCGGACATTCCGGATCGGGGATTGTGCAGGACCGGGTAAGTAAATGTGACCCTATGTGAATGATACAGCGACAAACCCAAACTACTAGTACAACAGCTTCTTTTTGTGCAACTACATTTTAGAACAATAGGAGCACCAAAATTTGGATCAAAATGATTGTTTCCTGAATTGGAACAGAGACTCAAAATTAACAGGTAACACTTCAGCTCCCTTAGGGCGTGGACTGCACCTCTCTCTCTTTCTTGAAGGAACAGGGCAATTCCCAGCCAGGCTGTCCCAGCCTATCAGCACCTCCGGCCATATATCCAAGCATGCCCTGTTTTCACGCTACCCGTGTGTGACCCCCCGGCTCGTTCCTGACTCTGTTTTGATCTGTGTTTCCTGGTTTACGACCCCGGATTGTTTTTTGAATCTGTGCTGCCTGCCCTGACCCCCTGCCATTTCCTGGATTCTGATTAAAGGCTGTCTGCCTTGACTACGGACTGTTACTGACTACCCGCCTTGCCTGACCCCTTGGTACCACGTACCGGCCTCTCAGTGCCCGCTGCGCCAGCTGGCATCTATGTTGGGACCACCACAAGAGCTAGCGGCCTTGCGATCTCGCTGCAGTGAAGTCCAGATACCTGTACATGGTTAAAAGCTTGAATACCGGGGAGGTCCAGGGATAACGTCCTCAGTGTTTGGCCCAAAGTCAAACCAGTTAGAAAGCACAGTTTTTCTATTGGCCATAATTGTGGTTCTAATAGGATACTATTGCACTGTAAAGGCCTATTCAATAATAATAATAATAATCTTTATTTATATAGCGCCATCAAATTTTGTAAATAAATCTTTTTTTTTAGATCTTTCAAAAAGTGAAAAAAGTTACAGCTCTGGGAATCAGCTGTAGAGTTGAAGGCCTAAAACTGGCCAGATGATGTACATTCCTATTACCTTTTATTTATTTGTCTGTATCATCCCCATCTCCCCAGTCTCATTAGCTGCTATTCTCTTCACCTCCTTCTCTGGAGGATTCACCTCCCTGGTGCTTTCCATCTTGACACTTTGCACTGTATATAAGTATTCATAGTGCAATTGTGACCTGCGGAGACCTCTGGAAGACCATAACACTGCACAATTTTGTGATTTTAGTTTATTCAATTGTTTCAGGCTCTTTGAGAAGTTTTTTTTACATCATTTTTCATTGTAGATTATACAACACAGTAGCTAAGGGCAGGCACAACTCAACATACGAGACCTGACCAAGACTGGACCAAATTATCTATTTATCCTTATCTGAGACCAGGCTGTTGACAAGGTATTGTGCTCTCTCTGATTTTAAGCCATAAATGTTGAAATGTGGGAAACAGGTATAAAAATCTTTTAAAATGTCTTAAGATTCTTTTCTACTTCTATTCCAAAAGATGTACAAAGAATAGAGTACCAACACCAAAATGGGGTTAGTTCAAGGCATGATGTCCAACCATCTCGGGAAGGGCCAACCCAACCTCCGGCCTTAGTAGCCAACTTTATCACCTCCTAAACCTTAACTCGTCAGTTTTTTAAAGGCTTTTTGGAAGCATAACGTTGTTCCAATTTACAAAGTCCATTGGCAAAAAAATATAGGAGTACCCAGATCTCTGTATCTAGTAAAGCTGAAAGGTACTCTGTGTACTATTAAGGTGGGTCTCTTACAGAAAAAAACCTCTTATAGGTCTAAGGCACTCTACTTATTCAAAAAAGTCTCTCAATCTTCACCTTATGGTCAAGCCCAAGCTTACGTCCACCAAGGCCTCCCCAGTTGGCTTTTATGAAGGTGTTACCATCTGCCCAAAGATGGAAGTCAGAACATTACTGTCTATTATTTTCTGCAAAATTATCTCTTAAAACCTGAGCCATAACATAACATACTAAGATACAGTACATCATCCAGATGACTTTAGGTGGAATGGTGGTTTTGTCTTGAGTAGAAGATGTTTTCCAATAATGGCCTATGATAGATATCTCATTTCTTATATTCAGGATCCTATGTGTAAACATCTCCGGTTTGGAAAGAGGAAGGAAACATGGAAAATGCATTCAACGTCAGCAAAAATCTGGTCCTCCTGGGACTTGTGGAGATGGAAAGACTCAAGTATCTGTACTGTGCCCTGTCTATTGTCCTATATTTATTCATTTTATTCTTAAGTATTATTATTGTGGTTGTCATATTCTCAGATACAAGGTTACATGAACCTATGTACATCCTCATCAGTAATCTGGTCCTCAATGGAATTTTAGGTAGTACTTCATTTTTCCCAAAGTTAATAGTTGATCTCATCACCTCATCCACGACCATCACTCATGGTAACTGCATCGCTCAAGCTATGTGCCTTATGTTATTTGCTTTCTATGAATTGAGCACTATCACCATAATGGCGTATGACCGGTATGTGGCCGTTTGTCACCCGCTTCGTTATGGTACCTTGATCACCAATGAGAAGGTCATCACCCTCAGTGTTGGATCATTAATAGTGACCTTCTTACTTATCCTCACAGCCCTGCTCCTCACATGGAAGCTTCCTCTTTGTGGAAACAAAATTAACTATTTATTTTGTGACAATATGTCTCTGGTTGCCCTCTCCTGTGTGGACTCTTCTATCAGTCGACTTTACTCTGCTTCCATGGTTGCCGTCTACTTATGTGTCACCATATTTATCACCCTGTTCTCCTATATGCAGATATGTTTTGTCTGCTTGAAGATCTCAGGAGAATATCGCCAGAAAGCTGTCCACACCCTGGTCACCCATCTACTCAACTTCTCCATCTACCTAGTTGGCTTCTTTTTTATATTCATTAGATACAGGTTGGACAATGTTAATCTCCCGCTTTTCATCCATGTTATCCTCTCTCTTATTCCTCTTATTGTTCCACCATTGTGTAACCCATTGATATACGGAGTCCGTACACATGCCTTACAGGTTAGAGTTATGCATTATTTACCAAAAATTGAATTTTGGTCAAAGGTGACTAATATAAAGAAGCATTCTAAAACTGTATCTGTTATCAGTCACTAGATAGAGAGTCACTGGAAATGGAACATTCCTTTGGTATTGCAACTAGTGGATTGTTCAAAGGGTGTTAGGAACTTTCCATCAATTGGGTTTAAACTACTTTTTGGGCCATCAGGATCAACCAGGGATTTGAACATTTCAACTGGGTTCCAGTCAGAGTCCTTCTCATCAAATATGGATGATTTTCTCAATCCTCATATTAGAGCTTTATTTCGGAAACCGAAATATTCCAAAGCAGACAGATCACTATTTCTTCACAATTTCTTGACAAATTTAGCAACTCATCTTTTATGGTTAAGGTTTGAGAGCATTATTATCAATGAATATGAAGATAAAGCAAACCTCCGGTAAAACTTTTTTTATTTCAGGTCCTCGTCATCAGAGCAGTTTCTAACCAGGGTTTGTATTTTCTTTGGTTCTAATTTTGACATTTCTTACCATTTCATATCTTGGGTCGGGAAGTAAGAGCTCTCCTTATGGAGACATTACCAATTATAGCTGCTTTCTGGGCGTGTGGAGACTTACCAACATCAATGCTCCTCTGGGGGAAAAACATTGCCTGTTTTGGCTACCTTTTAAGGCAGCCCCCTTAATTTCAAGCATGTCTTTCAAGAAGCCTGATGGCATGATGAGGGATTAAAGCCAAACCAGTATATCTATTCCAGAAAGAACAGATTCCCAACTGTAGACAGCGCTGTTTCAGTGACTTTCCATTTCATCAGCACAGTGTAGGGAACTGGTTTAGATGAGTGACAGGCTTTTGATTAGGGTCAGGAGCTCTCCTTGAGACTTTACCAATTAAGGCCACTTTGTATGGTCACGGCCATAAGTTTTGAGAATGACACAAATCTTATATTGTCACATGATGTGTCCCTCTGGTTTGTCAGATGTTTTTATCACATACAGAAATACAAGTGCAATCATATTATGAGTAACAAAAGCTTTTATTGTCAGTGAGAAGGAGTTACTGCAGTGAGTAAGTGTGTGCAGTGCTGACCCTTCTTCTTCAGGACCTCTGCAATTCTCCCTGGCAGCTCTCACTCACCTTCTGGACCAGATCCTGACTGATAGCCGTCCATTCCTGCACAATCACTGCTGCATTGTGTCACAATTTGTTGGTTTTTGTTTGTCCACCCGTCTCCTGATGATTGACCACAAGTTCTCAATGGGATAAGATCTGGGGAGTTTCCAGGCCATGGACCCAAAATCTCTATGTTTTGTTCCCTGAGCCATTTAGTTCTCCCCTTTGCTTTATGGCAGGTGCTCCATCATGCTGGAGAAGGCATTGTTATCACCAAACTGCTCTTGGAGGACATTCTGGTCCCATTCTTTATTCATGGATGTGCTTTCAGGAAAAACTGTGAGAGAGCTGATTCCCTTGGCTGCGAAGCCGCCCCACACATGAATGGTTGCAGGAGGCTTTACAGTTGGCATGAGACAAGACTGGTGGCATCCCTCACCTTGTCTTCTCCCAACAAGCTGTTTTCCAGATTCATCAGCAGTCCACTCCCTGTACCTTTTGCAGAATATCAGTCTGTCCCTGATGTTTTTCCTGGAGAGAAGTGGCTTCTTTGCTGCCCTCCTTGACACCAGGCCTTGCTCCAAGTCTCCACAGTCTCACAGTGCGTGCAGATGCCTCACACCTGCCTGCTGCCATTCCTGAGCAAGCTCTGCACTGCTGGGAGCCCAATCACGAAACTTTTAAGAGACGGTCTTGGTGCTTGCTGGTCTTTCTTGGGCCCTTGAGCCTTTTTGGTAACAATGGAACCTCTCTCCTTGAATTACTTGATGATGCGATAGATTGGTGACTGAGGTGCAATCTTTCTAGCTGTGATACTCTTTAGAGATAACCATGGTTAACAGAAGAGAAACAAAGATGCCAGTTTGATCTCCTGCCTTGTCCTCATCAACACCCACAACTGTGTTACTGGAGCCATCACTGACACCATGTTAGCTGCTTTTTTTAGGCAGGCCTGCAATGAAGTTGAAATGTGTTTTGGGGGAAAAAGTTCATTTTCTGGGCAAATATTGACTTTGCAATTAATTGCTGTTAATCTGATCACTCTTTATAACATTCTGGAGTATATGCAAATTGCCATTATAAAACCTGATGTAGTAGAATTTGTAAAAATTTACATTTGTATCATTCTCAAAAGTTAGACACTTGGAGACTTGCATCCATTGATGGTCCAATAGGGACCATAACCCTGACCTTAGTCAAACACCTCTCAATCACCTATACCAATTCCCTACACTACACTGATGAGATGCAAAGACATTAAATTAGCGCAGTTCCATGCCACTGATCTTGTGGACATTGATAAAATATGTTTATTTGACAGTTTTTTGCCTAAATCTCTTTGGATGTCTTTTAATAAACTATACTTCACCAACACTTCATTAAATATAGCTTGCATGTACCACTGTTGTGGGGATTTAAACTTTTCGGAGGAGGAAATATTAGCTTTTTCTATCTAATTCCGGAACCTCCGTACTGACCATAGTTTTCATCTGAATATTTTAAGTATTTACAGACATTTTAATCTCTAACCCATTAAGTACAAGAAGAACTTGGTAGTTATAGACTCAATAACACCCTTTTATAATTATTATGACTGTAGACAGACTTATAAGCTTATTAGATATTTATTAAAAGTTAAAAAGTATGTATTTGAATGAATGAGTCAATTTATTTCCAGAATTATTCTTTTGTTTTTCTTATTGTTTCTCACTTATGTGTATATAGTTTTGCAACATTTTGTATACTGAATAAAGCTTTACAAAAAGTACATTGGGTTCAACCAACAAGAGATGTTATATAATCATACAGGAAATAATAAAAGTTATTATGATGTATACAATGGCTTTGTTTTGCTAGGTATTGCGCAACAGTAGACTTGTTTTGCTTATCTAAAGAGCTTACAATTAGAGATGAGCGAACATGCTCGTCCGAGCTTGATGCTCGTTCGAGCATTAGCGTACTCGAAACTGCTCGTTGCTCGGACGAATACTTCGCCCGCTCGAGAAAATGGCAGCTCCCGCCGTTTTGCTTTTTGGCGGCCAGAAACAGAGTCAATCACAAGCCAGGAGACTCTGCACTCCACCCAGCATGACGTGGTACCCTTACACGTCGATAGCAGTGGTTGGCTGGCCAGATCAGGTGACCCTGGGATAGACTAGCCGCTGCCCGCGCTGCTCGGATCATTCTGTGTCTGGATGCCGCTAGGGAGAGAGCTGCTGCTGGTCAGGGAAAGCGTTAGGGTGTTCTATTAGCTTACTGTTAGGCAGGAGTGATTCTCCAAGAACCCAACAGTCCTTCTTAGGGCTACAATAACGTTATACTTTTTTTTTTTTTTATTTGCATCTAGTACCATTTTGTGAGGAATTAGCAGGGGGACTTGCTACCGTTGTGTTTAGCTCTTAGTGGCACACATATCCACCTCAAACACCAAAGTGGGAAAATTTATTAGGGGTTGGATTTCAATTAGGCACAGTCTGCCATTTGTCCTTTTTTATTTTACGTTTATTTTGTTTAATAACTCAGTGTCATCTCATCTGGCATAGTAGTGTGCTTTCATACTTGGCTAGAAAATAGCCATAGGAGAATCCAAACGGCTTACTTGCGCCTACAGTAGCGTTATATATTTGATTTCTGGTTGATCTGCTGGTGGCTGTACTTGCTGTAGTGCATCTACTACCATATTGTGAGCAATTTGTAGTGAGACTTGCGACCGCTGTGTTTTGCGCTTAGTGACGCACATATCCATTGCAAAGACCGAAGTGGGAAAATTTATTAGGGGTTTGATTTCAATTAGGCACAGTCTGCCATTTGTCCTTTTTTATTTTACGTTTATTTTGTTTAATAACTCAGCGTCATCTCATCTGGCATATTAGTGTGCTTTCATACTTGGCTAGAAAATAGCCATAGGAGAATCCAAACGGCTTACTTACGCCTACAGTAGCGTTATATATATTTGATTTCTGGTTGATCTGCTGGTGGCTGTACTTGCTGCAGTGCATCTACTAGCCAATTGTGAGCAATTTGTAGTGAGACTTGCGACCGCCATACGTTTATTTTGTTTAATAACTCAGCGTCATCTCATCTGGCATAGTAGTGTGCTTTCATACTTGGCTAGAAAATAGCCATAGGAGAATCCAAACGGCTTACTTACGCCTACAGTAGCGTTATATATTTGATTTCTGGTTGATCTGCTGGTGGCTGTACTTGCTGCAGTGCATCTACTAGCCAATTGTGAGCAATTTGTAGTGAGACTTGCGACCGCTGTGTTTTGCGCTTAGTTCACATAACAGATAATTTGTCCATTGGGACATGTTGTACCCATTGGTCAATAAGACTTAACTTTTAATTCTGTGCTAAAAAATGGACCAACCAAAAAAAGGAAAAATGTTAAAAATTCTCAAACAGTTCTTACTGAAAAGCAGCGTACTCGAGGGCACATACAAATGTAGAAGTGCCCCACCGTATTGTATAGTGATCGTACTGCTCCGTAATGGCTCCCCAATGCGGCCGCTAAGGTAGCCACGGAACTGTGCTAGTGCTCTATAGGTGTATGGATCCTATCCCATAACAACTCCTTCCCTCTAGAGAATGCACCATATAGGGTCTAGCTGAGTTCATATGGACTCTAACATGCAAGCTAAGCGTGCTAAGGGGAGGAGGGAAGAGGGGAAGGGAGGATTCCTAAGTACTAGCCCTATTGTCTGAGCACTAACTGCAAACCCACATTCATACAAAGATTTGAAACTGCCTGAAAGAACTGATGAATCTAAAAACATTCACACAGTAGCCCCCCCGACATGTTTCGCCACAAAGCGTGGCGTCCTCAGGGGTGCCGGGGCTAATATTTGCAGTTAGTGCTCAGACAATAGGGCTAGTACTTAGGAATCCTCCCTTCCCCTCTTCCCTCCTCCCCTTAGCACGCTTAACTTGCATGTTAGAGTCCATATGAACTCAGCTAGACCCTATATGGTGCGTTCTCTAGAGGGAAGGAGTTGTTATGGGATAGGATCCATACACCTATAGAGCACTAGCACAGTTCCGTGGCTACCTTAGCGGCCGCATTGGGGAGCCATTACGGAGCAGTACGATCACTATACAATACGGTGGGGCACTTCTACATTTGTATGTGCCCTCGAGTACGCTGCTTTTCAGTAAGAACTGTTTGAGAATTTTTAACATTTTTCCTTTTTTTGGTTGGTCCATTTTTTAGCACAGAATTACAAGTTAAGTCTTATTGACCAATGGGTACAACATGTCCCAATGGACAAATTATCTGTTATGTGAATTGATGTCTTCAAGTACCCAGTCAACCACTGATCAGTGTGTATAAACCCCACTCATCTTATTTTGCGCTTAGTGACGCACATATCCATTGCAAAGACCGAAGTGGGAAAATTTAGTAGGGGTTGGATTTCAATTAGGCACAGTCTGCCATTTGTCCTTTTTTATTTTACGTTTATTTTGTTTAATAACTCAGTGTCATCTCATCTGGCATAGTAGTGTGCTTTCATACTTGGCTAGAAAATAGCCATAGCTATAGGATAGCATTGTTTGTTTTTAAAAACTCAAAAACACAAAAAAAAAAAAAACACAAAAAAAGTTTAAAAAAATTAAAGCTATAACTCTCATTTTAAAAATGTTTAACCCGAGGGCTCGGGGTAGAGGACGAGGGCGGGGACGTGGGCGTCCAACTACTGCAGGGGTCAGAGGCCGTGTTCCTGGCCGGGGTGAGACACCACCTGCTTATGAGGGAGCAGGGGAACGCCGCAGAGCTACACTCCCTAGGTTCATGTCTGAAGTTACTGGGACTCGTGGTAGAGCACTGTTGAGGCCAGAACAGTGCGAACAGGTGATGTCGTGGATTGCTGACAATGCTTCGAGCAATTTGTCCACCAGTCAGTCTTCCACGCAGTCCACCCATGTCACCGAAATCGCCACTCCTCCAGCTCCTGCACCTCAGCCTCCTCCCCCCCAGTCTGCCCCCTCCCAGGAAAATTTGGCATTTGAACCGGCATACTCTGAGGAACTGTTTTCTGGACCCTTCCCACAGTCACAAACCACTTGTCCGGTTGCTGCTGAGCAATTTTCCGATGCCCAGGTTTTCCACCAGTCACAGTCTGTGGGTGATGATGACCTTCTTGACGTAGTGAAAGTGTGTAAAGAGGTGTCCGACGATGAGGAGACACGGTTGTCAGACAGTGGGGAAGTTGTTGTCAGGGCAGGAAGTCCGAGGGGGGAGCAGACTGAGGGATCGGAGGATGATGAGGTGACAGACCCAAGCTGGGTTGAGAGGCCGGGTGAACACAGTGCTTCTGAGACGGAGGAGAGTCCTCGACCAGAACAGGTTGGAAGAGGCAGTGGTGGGGCCAGACGGAGAGGCAGGGCCAGAGCTGGTGCATCAGCGCCAAATGTGTCAACTAGTGAAGCTCCCGTGGCGAGGGCTCTTGCGGCGAGGGCTAGATCTTCAGAAGTCTGGAGGTTCTTTAAGGAAACACCGGATGACCGACGGACTGTGGTGTGCAACATTTGCCAAACCAGGCTCAGCAGGGGTTCCACCACTACTAGCTTAACTACCACCAGTATGCGCAGGCATATGAATGCTAAACACCCCACTCAGTGGCAACAAGCCCGTTCACCTCCGGCCGTGCACACCACTGCTCCTTCCCCTGTGTCAGCTGATAGTCAGCCCCCTGCCCAGGACCCTGCCACAAAAACCCCATCGTCGCCTCCACGATCCTCCACAGCATCCACCAGCGTTCAGCTCTCCATACCCCAGACGCTGGAGCGGAAACGCAAATATAGTGCAACCCACCCGCACGCCCAAGCCCTTAATGTGCACATCTCCAGATTGCTTAGCCTGGAGATGCTGCCCTATAGGCTAGTAGAGACCGAGGCCTTTCGCAACCTCATGGCGGCGGCCGCCCCTCGGTATTCGGTTTCCAGCCGCCACTACTTTTCCCGATGTGCCGTCCCAGCCCTGCACCAGCACGTGTCAGACAACATCATCCGTGCCCTGACCAACGCCGTTTCTGACAAGGTCCACCTGACCACGGACACGTGGACGAGTGCTGCCGGGCAGGGCCACTATATATCGCTGACGGCACATTGGGTTAACTTGGTGGAGGCTGGGAGCGAGTCTGACCCTGCGGCTGGTCATATACTGCCGACGCCGAGGATTGCGGGGCCTACCTCGGTCCAGGTGTTTCAGGCCTACTATGCCTCCTCCTCCTCCCACCCCTCCTCCACCTCCTCCTCCGAACTACCATCCATGGGCACGGCGCCATCAGTCGGTAGCTCTAGGCACAGCAGCAGTGCCGTCGCTAAGCGACAGCAGGCGGTGCTCAAACTGCTGAGCCTAGGCGATAAAAGGCACACCGCCCAAGAGCTATTACAGGGCATCACGGCGCAGACTGATCTGTGGCTGGCACCGCTGAACCTGAAGCCAGGCATGGTTGTGTGTGACAACGGCCGTAACCTGGTGGCGGCTCTGCAACTCGGCAGACTGACACATGTGCCATGCCTGGCCCATGTGTTAAATCTGATAGTTCAGCGTTTCCTCAAGACATACCCCAATCTGTCTGATTTGCTCACGAAGGTGCGCCGCATCTGTGCGCATTTCAGGAAGTCCAGCACAGATGCTGCCACTCTCAGGGCAGCGCAGCGCCGCCTCCAACTGCCTGCTCACCGACTGTTGTGCGACGTGCCCACGAGGTGGAATTCAACACTGACCATGTTATCCAGAGTTTACCAGCAGCGCAGAGCGATTGTAGACTGCCAGATGTCAACTTCCACCAGAACTGGTAGTCAGGTCAGTCAGCTTCCTCAAGTCTACAATGAGGAGTGGACGTGGATGTCTGATATCTGTCAGGTGCTGAGTAACTTTGAGGAGTCAACACAGATGGTCAGTGGCGATGCCGCCATCATCAGCCTCACCATCCCGCTGCTTGGCCTGTTGAAAAACTCTCTGATCAGCATGAAGTCGGAAGCTTTGCGCTCGTCACAAGAGACGGGGGAAGAAGATTCCCTTGTTGATAGCCAAAGCACCCTCAGGTCTGTTTCTCAGCGCATATCGGAGGAGGTGGAGGTGGAGGAGGATGAGGAGAAAGAGGAGGAGAATGTTGGCGAGACACAAGAGGGGACCATTGTTGAGTCCTTCACTGTTCAGCGTGTATGGGCAGAAGAAGAGGAGTTGGAGGAGTTGGAGGAGGAGGAAATGGACAGTCAGGCCAGTGAGGGGAGTGAATTCTTACGCGTTGGTACTCTGGCGCATATGGCAGATTTCATGCTAGGCTGTCTATCCCGTGACCCTCGCGTTCAAAGAATTTATTCCAGCACCGATTACTGGGTGTTCACTCTCCTGGACCCACGGTACAAGCAAAATCTTTCCACTCTCATCCCTGCAGAGGAAAGGAGTGTGAGAATGCATGAATACCAGCAGGCCCTGGTGCACAAGCTGAAACAGTATTTCCCTTCTGACAGCACTAGCGGCAGAGTGCGTAGTTCTACGGGACAAGTAGCGAGGGAGAGTAGGCGAGCAGGCAGCTTGTCCAGCACTGGCAAGGGTACGCTTTACAAGGCTTTTGCCAGCTTTATGTCACCCCAGCAAGACACTGTCACCTGTCCCCAGTCTCGGCAGAGTAGGGCTGATCTTTACAGAAAGATGGTGAGGGAGTACGTAGCAGACCATACCATCGTCCTAAATGATCACACAGCTCCCTACAACTACTGGGTTTCAATGCTGGACATGTGGCACGAACTGGCGCTGTACGCCTTGGAGGTTCTTGCCTGCCCTGCTGCTAGCGTCTTGTCCGAGCGGGTTTTCAGTGCAGCTGGTGGCATCATCACCGATAAGCGTACACGCCTGTCGACTGACAGCGCTGACAGGCTGACGCTTATTAAGATGAATAAAGCCTGGATTTCTCATAATTTCCAATCTCCACCAGGTGAAGGAAGCTCAACCTGAATAATTGATCCACTCCTCCTCCTCCTCATTTTCCTCCTTCTCCTCCTCTTTGTACAGTAAAGCAGAGGAAACTGGCTATTTTTTGACAGGGCCCACTGGCTCTAGCTATAGTACTTTATGCATTTAATTTTTCTGGAGGGCCACCTACCCGGTCCTCTGTTTTAAACAATTTTTGGGAGTGCCACATACAGGCACTCAATCTATTCAATTTTTCTGGAGGGCCACCTACCCAGTCCTCTGTTTTAAACAATGTTTGGGAGTGCCACATACAGGCACTCAATCTATTCAATTTTTCTGGAGGGCCACCTACCTGCTCCTCTGGTTTGAAAATTTTTTTGGACTGCCACATACAGGCACTCAATCTATTCCATTTTACTGGAGGGCCACCTACCTGCTCCTCTGGTTTGAAAAATTTTTGGGACTGCCACATACAGGCACTATCCAAATTAAATTGTCTCCATAGCAGCCTCCACACGTTGTCTCCATTGCTACCTCCAAAAGTCGTCCATATAGCTGCCTCCATACATCGTCCCTTTATCAAACGAGGTGTGTCAGGCAGAAATTTGGGTTGTTTTCATGGATTCCACATCAAAGTTGTTAACTTTGTCGCCACCCTGCTGTGTTATCCACAAAATATACTGGCAAACTTTTATCATTTACCAATATTATTTCAGCGCTTCTTGCGCATCTGTTTACATTCCCCTCACCCGGCATATCCTAAACTTATAAGAACGCTACTACACTTGATCTTATACAAAAGGTTCTTAGAAGTGCTGTTTGGGGAGTAGCCTAGAGACAGGGGCTTGGATTGGCGAAAGCTCGCCTGGCAGCGGAGCGCCAGCTCCATGCGCATCATGCGCTTCTTGCGCATCTGTTTACATTCCCCTCACCCGCCATATCCCAAACTTATAAGAACGCTACTACACTTAACTTGGTGCAGGCTGGGACCGAGTCTGACCCAGGGGCTGGTCATATACTGCCGACGCAGAGAATTGCGGGGCCTACCTCGGTCCAGGTCTCAAAGGCCTACTATACCTCCTCCCAACCCTCCTCCACCTCCTCCTCCTCCGAATTACCATCCGTGGGCATGGCGCCATCAGTCGGTAGCTCTAGGCACAGCAGCAGTGCCGTCGCTAAGCGACAGCAGGCGGTGCTCAAACTGCTGAGCCTAGGCGATAAAAGGCACACCGCCCAAGAGCTATTACAGGGCATTCCACATCAAACTTGTTAACTTTGTCGCCACCCTGCTGTGTAATCCACAAAATATACTTGCAAACTTTTACCATTTAGGGATATTATTTCAGCGCTTCTTGCGCATCTGTTTACATTCCCCTCACCCGGCATATCCTAAACTTATAAGAACGCTACTACACTTGATCTTATACAAAAGGTTCTTAGAAGTGCTGTTTGGGGAGTAGCCTAGAGACAGGGGCTTGGATTGGCGAAAGCTCGCCTGGCAGCGGAGCGCCAGCTCCATGCCAAGATCCAACTAACATAGTTTTAACTGCAGCACCTTTAATCTACTACTAGTTCACTGCCTCCATACATGGTCCCCTTATCAAACGAGCTGTGTCAGGCAGAATTTTGGGTTGTTTTCATGGCTTCCATGTTAACTTTGTCGCCACCCTGCTGTGTAATCCACAAAATATACTGGCAAACTTTTATCATGTACCGATATTATTTGAGCGCTTCTTGCTCACCTCCTTTGGTTCCTCTCTGCCACCCATTGGTTTGAAGCCTGAGTCCATTTAGGGTATGTCGCCATGCCACTCTCTAGCCTGCTGCCGCTGCCTCTGCATGCCGTCCCCTATAGTGTCAGGGTCAATTATTGCATGTTTTAGATGCTATCTAGCTTCATTCTGTCACTCTGTCATGGCCATGCTGTTGCCCATAATTTTGGCATAATGGTGCGATTATGCAGCCTCAGAGGCATCCATGCATGCTGCCCCTGCTGTTTCCTGTCCATTTCCGTGGTGTTTCCATCCTTTTCTGAGGTTCCCAGGTGTTTGGCCAAGCTTCCCTGTGCAGAGCCTTGGTCCCCTTGAAAAATGCTCGAGTCTCCCATTGACTTCAATGGGGTTCGTTATTCGAGACGAGCACTCGAGCATCGGGAAAAGTTTGTCTCGAATAACGAGTACCCGAGCATTTTAGTGCTCGCTCATCTCTACTTACAATCCATGAGCATTTTTTGGGAACGCTGAGTTTTCAAATGTGTTAAGGTGACTTTAAACAAAAAAATGTCCAAAAGATATTTTATTATTGTCCTTACAAAATTTTCATTTTTAATTTGTCTGAAAGTTTGCAAAAAGGTATTATGTACCACATAGTCGGATTATGGGGAGGGCTCCCGGGGAGCACACCATGGGGCCACCACCACTTCCCTCTTTTTTTGAAAAAAAAAACAGCTTTATTGCATTTTGATTAACACATGTTTCACGACATGTTTGTACAAGTTCATCAGACATTTGCAAGGGATATTGTAGTCTGGCCAAGCTCACCATCTTAATTAGATGGTCTTGCCCCGAGATGTGCAGTGGTAGTCAGGGCCGATTCTAGCATAGACTAGCATAGCTCACTGACACTGTGTGACTGACTACAGGTTCTGAGAGTCATTAGTGGCATCTAGTACCTTATAGATGACAATCTCTTCCATCAGGAGGACTTTATTCAGGGTTCTTCCATCCATTACGTATCACTGCTGCATTCAGGGCCGGATAAATATATACAGCCCCCACTCCCAGGAAAATAAGAATCTGGCCCCATATAAATATATACATCCCCCCAGAATAAACAGAATCTGGCCCCCCATATAAATATATACAGCCCCCAGAATAAACAGAGTATGGTCCCCTATATAAATATATACAGCCCCCCCAGAATAAACTGAATCTGCCCCCCCATATAAATATATACAGCCCCCCAGAATAAACAGAGTATGGTCCCCCATATAAATATATACAGCCCCCCCAGAATAAACTGAATCTGGCCCCCCATATAAATTTATACAGCCCCCCCAGAATAAACTGAATCTGGCCCCCCATATAAATATATACAGTCCCCCAGAATAAACTGAATTTGGCCTCTTATATAAATATATACAGCCCCCCCAGGAAAAATGGGATCTGGAACCGTATAAATGTACACAGCCTCCCCGGTAAAAAAAAAAAGGAATCTGGCCTCATATAAGTATATATAGAAGGCCCCCCCGTACCCCTGTTACAACAGTAATCGCCTAAATATGGCCACATTTAATTGATAGTTGGACAATAAAAATAATAAAACTTCTACTTACCTCGCGGCAGGGTGCTCCCACGGCGCACGGCTCCCATATTCACGCGGCTCTTCTGGCAGCCGCGGCTCCGCTGAGTGACACAGGCGGTGTGACGTCATCATCTGCTGCCTGTGTCACTACACTGTACGGAGCGACGCCAGCAGCCGGAAAGGCGCTGTATCGATCCGCATGTAAATCGATTGTAAATGTAAATGCGATTTATCTGGAGGGCGATTCGGGCACCGACGCCCACATTGGAGCGGCAAAATGCCGCTTTCAAAGAGGTCCGCATTCTGCCGCCCGAGGCGAGATTTTCATCTCGCCTCATGGCAGATGCGGCCCTGGTGGTAGTGATTCCCATCTAGCTAGTTATTTTTTGGAATAACGGGTTATAATTCAAGGTCTATAGGAATGAAGAAGTTTTACCAATCTGAATTCCCACATATTTTATGCTTTTTGTGGCCAGGTGGACACCTAGAGATTTGATCGCTGCCTGTTCTGGAAAAAGCAATTAACCGTGAACCCCCAAAATAGTCCAAATTCATTTACTAGTAGCAGAGAAAAAAGAAAAAGTAGTAAGCTCACGTATAGCAGCATTCTCAGTAGAAAAAGTGGTGGAGGGTGCGTGGAAAAGCTAAAGCTGTGCCAATAAGCTGAAACAATTCACGACTGTGCGAAGAAAAAGAGTTTGGCTCCAGCAATCCAAAAGGAATTCCTATATTCGTTTAAAACTTCATTTTTATTCCATACAGTTTAAAAGAACACTGTCCGATGCATCCTTCTATAGCAGAATATGCGTTTCAAACATACATATTTAGTTCTTAATCTTAACCCCTTCCGGCTGCAGCCATTTTTCGTTTTTGCGTTTTCATTTTTCACTCCCCACCTTCAAAAATCTTTAATTTTTTTATTTTTCCATGGACAGAACTGTGTGTTGGCTTGTTTTCTGTCTAACAAATTGCACCTCAAAATGGTGGTATTTAATATTCCATCCTGTGTACTGGGAAGCAGGAAAAAATTCCAAATGCAGTGAAATTGGTAAAAAAAATGACTACGGGGATACCACATTTGGATAGGATTTATAATGTTTTAATGCATTTACAAAAATTAAAACATTTTCATTGCTACCATTTTTAGGACTGTACGACCTTCTGATCACTTTTTATTACATTTTTTTATATTTTTAAAATGGCAAAAAAGTGACATTTTCGACTTTGAACGTGTTTATTTATATTTATATCAATTCTAGGGAAAGGGGGTGATTTGAAGGTATTTTTATTATAATTTTTTTAAAAACTTTTTTCATTTTTATTTTCACAGTTTTTCAGACCCCCTAGGGTACTTTAACCCTAGGTCAGTGATGGCGAACCTTTTAGCGGCCGAGTGCCCAAACTGCAACTCAAAACCCTCCTTATTTATTGTGAGGTGCCATCCAAATATTAAAGCAGTAACTTCTTGCTCCCTGTTCAACAACTTTCAATCATATTTGCCTCCTGAGGACAGCAACACAGTAGAAAGATGGAAAATTTTCATCATTTTAGCTTCTTTCTACACAGAGAAATGTGGGACCAGCAGAAGGTCCTCCAAAGATAATTCGGCCCTGTTTACACATTCTCCCTCTTCTTACAGTCCCAAGTAGCGAAGTAAGTATCAAAATATCACTGAAAGCCGCATCTTTTAAGTTTCTTGTAACTGCAGGAAGATTCTTAGAGTCCTGTCTGGTGTGCTGGGGCGATGGCCCGGGTGCCCACATAAAGGGCTCTGAGTGCCACCTCTGGCACCCGTGCCATAGGTTCGCCACCACTGCCCTAGGTTGTCTGAGCGATCCTATCATATACTGCCATACTACAGTATGGCAGTATATGGGGATTGCACATTGTAATGAAAGGGCGCTGGCCATTTTTAGAAACAATACTTAAGCCTGCCTCTTCCTACACTTCCTGCCGGATCTTTGTGCTTCACAGCCTTAGAGAAAGCTTCCTAGCTATTATTCTGCGTTCCTATGTCTCCTGCGTTCCTGTGCCTCCAGCGTTCCTGGACCTCCCATTGCTGACCCCAGATTGGGCTTGATATTGCATCTCTGCCGTCTGCCCTGACCCTGTACCTGGACACAACCACGAGACTGTCTTCCATTAAAGTACCTCGACCTCGGCTGCCACAGCAGGCTAGTCGCACCTGTGGAACTACCTGGTGGGACCCTGCCACAGCAAAACCATCCCGATTTGTGGCGGGCTCTGGTGAAGACCAGGTGCCACTTAGACTCCGGTACCCAGGTGTCGGCTATTACCATCTCCCGCGGTGGTCCAGTGGATCCACAAATCCCGAATTCTGACAGTTATTAGTGCATTCCAATCGATGAGCTGCATGACGTCTCCCCTTCTACTGGATTCCACCCCTCCCACTACTTCCGATATCCAGAAACGCTTCACCAGTTTGACGTCTGTCACCAGTATGTGGGACTCTTGAAACAAAGCTATATCAGCTTTGAGTTTTTTTAAAATGGCTTAAAACTAGCGTGCATTTCTGGGGAGTCCGCAGCCCTTTAACATTCCAGGATATTATTTTTGTGGACATTGGACTCTCATTAATTTTCGGTTATTACACCATTTCCTCCCGCCAGACATAATGGTATGAAAGTGTCTCCCTTTTAACATTCTAACATTTAACATCAACGAAACATTACAAATTAAGTCATATAAAATGCGGTGTATAATCACCAGCGTCCAAGACATTGGATGCTAGAAAAAGTCCATCATTGACTTCCTTTTCTTCCTGTAATCGAGTAAGGAGTCCGGGCTCCTCTCACCCTTGGATCAGGTCCATGTGGCTTTTGTTCTTCTCTCCCTCAGAGTTATTCTTATTTATTTCAGAGTATTGGGTTGTCTCTGTTCTGGTGAGTGTTGCATTCGGGAGGTACCCTGCTCTCTGGTGGGTCGAGGTGGTGATTTGCTGTTTAGGTGTCACACAGATTCTCCCCACGTCTGGAGGCCTTCCAGGGTCATTTCAGCCACCACCGGGTCAGTAAATGACTGAGTTATACTGTCTGGGTAGGTGATCTTCAGTGTCACGGGATATAGAAGTTGGAATCACCACTGCCGTTTGTACAGATCCAAACAGAGTGTGCTAAAGACCCTTCTTTTCTTGAGTGAGTAATCCGAAAAAAGATGGTGGCGTTATCTACTCGGAGTGGTTCTCTGCGTTTTCTGTAGGCTCTCAGTATTGCTTCCTTTTTGGCAAAGTCAAGATATTTAGCAATGGCTTAACAAAGCCTATCCCTTCGCAATGTATGTGTAGAGGGAGACCTTGGAGTTCTTGCTAAGCCTGGTCTGTGAGCTCTCTCTATTTTATGATTCGCTGGAAGCCCCAGTTGTTGTGGTATGATCACCAAAAACACATGCATTAGTTGTGCCTGAGACTGTTTCGGGTGAAGCAACTATTCACCAATTACTCTCAATCTATTTTCCAATTTCATAGTTTATACGGTTGAAAAAAGACACTTGTCCATCAAGTTCAACCAAGGAAGGGAAGGGATTGGATGAGGAACGGATTTAGGGGAAACAATTCTATATAACATAACCATCAATGTTATTTAGGTGTAAAAAGGCATCTAGACCCTTCTTAAAGCTTTCTGCTGTCCCTGCTGTGACCAGCGCCTGAGGCAGGCTATTCCACAGAGTGACAGTTCTCATAGTAAAAAAGCCCTGTCGCCTCCGGTGATTAAACCTTGTTTTCTCCAGACGGAGACAGTGCCCCCTCGTCTTTTGATTTGATCTAATCTGAAACAACTTACCACCATATTTTTTGTATGGACCATTCATATATTTAAATAAATTAATCATGTCCCCTCGTAGTCGTCTCTTTTCCAGACTAAATAAATCTAGTTGTTTTAATCTTTCCTCATAACTAAGACCCTCCATACCCCTTATCATTTTTGTGGCTCTACGTTGAACCCTCTCCAGCTCCAGGGCATCCTTTTTATGGACCGGTGCCCAGAACTGGACAGCATATTCCAGGTGAGGCCGAACCAGTGCCTTGTACAGGGGTAATATTACATCCCTATCACGTTATCGCTGAGTCCTGTGGTTTCCACAGGCACTGCTTTCAGTTTGGTAAGTGTGACTGCCATGTCATCTTCTAGAGTGGATATTCTTCTTTCTGCCTCTGTTATTTGAGAGTATTTATGTGTATGTCTACCTCCGACTGTAGGCCCTGCAGGGTCTCCTCAATGGCCGCAGGCACCGTTTCTTGTATGCTGGGAGCAATTTTCTTTGCAACTTCCTTGGTCAACTTTTTATAATTCACTAGCTGCTTGGCCGTTTATGTGAGCTGACGTCTGACTCTGCCTGCTCTTCATCAGAGTGTTCTTCTCTCCTTGCTCGCGGTGCGTGTGGGGCTCGTGCACAGGGGCCAGAATCGGAAGTCCACCACCAACCATTAATAAATTATAATGCGGGTGATTCAGGCTGTCACATGGCCAGATCAAATGGTGGTGGGTCAGTTCCGGACAGCTCAATGTATAGATCAGGGTAAAGAGATGGGAAACATGTAACGTTATACTTTTCTAGTTAATTAAATAGTTAGGAGCTACTATGCTCAAGCACCTTCCTTTAGGGGAACAAGAGTCAAACAGAAATTAGGCGATGGTCTTGCTGCTTCTTAAAGGCTTGACTGTATTTTCTTCATGGCATAACCAACACTATCCCTTGTGTGGAACTGTTTTTTTCTAGTCCCACACTTCACTATCCCATTAGATGGAACAGATGCTCCAAAAGCATGGCCTTCAATCCGATTATTAGGCCAATGACAATGGTTCGGAAAGGGCTACATGTGCTGCCCATGTACTCTGAGAACTGCCCCTAATTATATCCAATGTCCCTCTCTTAGAGAGCCATACTCCTCTAATACAAGCTCATCTCACTATTAAACAAACTTCTCCAAGGTTTAACCTCTGACAACCTAGCCACGTTGCCGCAGATGGGTCCTACAAGCCTTTTTAGGGAAATTGTAGAACTTTCCAATTACCATTATTTCCAAAAATATTTGGTCTGAACTTAGTCACCTTGGTCAATTAATTCTACATACTGATATAAAAAAAATTCCAATATTTGCCAACATCAGAAGCACATACAAATTGACTAAGAGAAGACATAAGAAATGAGTAAATAATGAATGGGCAATGAGCTCGTTAATAGCAGTCAGTGTCCACTGGGAAGAAGTCACTGATGTCTCTTGTTGGTCGTCTGTCATATATATATACAATAGAATTCCCTTCTATCTAATATTTCTAGAAAATATCACATTTCTTGGTCAGATATGGTCTTTGGGTCATTAACATTTCTCTGTAAATCTATATGCATCTGTCCAAAGTCTTGCCAATGGAGAATAAGCCAGAGGTCTACAACATCCAGGACTATGTTCTTTGGACTTAAGGAGATGAAAGAGGTGAAATATATCTCAACATAATCTTCTTATGTACATTAATTGTGTATGTGGTATGGACAGAACATTGGCCCAGATATATCTTTATGTCTGCCCCAGTATTTGTCTATCTTTGCACTAAAAACAAGGTCTTTGGAGCTTTCACATGTATTTATGAAGTGCCAGCACCTGTTTTGTGTCGCGGTTGCACTTTGTCTGGCACTTTTAAAATCTACGCACCTAAAGGTGCTAGTGTACAATGAACGTGCTCCAAAAAGAAAAAACTGGAATACTCTCCAAAGGAGTATATATATATATCCAGACCCCTGTCTTCATTAGTCTTTGTATATCCTCATAGGTCACCTAGTGTGGAACACCATAATCGGTAGTTTGGCATTCCTCCCTAAGCTTGTCATAGACTTCTCTTTGAATGTTCCATGATCTTGTTTGCCAGATGGATGACCCTCGCTATGTGCGTATTCGCTATTGCATCTTCCAATGTATGTTATATCTAGGGAAGCAAAGCTGCCTGAATCTCCCTTTGAGAAGTTCCTTGACAGGTTTAGCTTTAGAAAATAGGCTATTCCCAGGGGGTTACATTTTTTAATTACACCTTAGAGCTTTAACAATTGACATTGGAAGCAGTTGAAATGACTTCATATCAAACTTGGCCAACAATTCCCAAAAGTTTCATTATCAACTGGATACAAAACTTTTGAGTATTATTAGTGGGAATGTCTTAAAATTGGCAGAACCAAGTCATATTTTCTGCATTAATTTGTGCCATTTCCAAGTTTCCTCAATTTACAGGTGCGCCAATCACTAGCTGAGGTAGGAGACCAAATACTAACGCTAAATATCATCAGAATTTACTTCATTAGTTGCCTTCTGGATTTAGGATTTTTTATGTTGTGTATGGGACCATGAAATATGTGTTTGTTTGTTTTTTTGTTACAGGGTTTTGAAAGTTTTTAATATGGCAGGTAATTTTCATGTAATTTTTTGAGTGGCCAAAATTTTGGGTAGCTATTGATAGTAGACATCTCTTTATTCCACTATTCAACTAAATCTACACATACAGTATTTAAGAGAAATCCCTATTCTCTCCATTATGTTAGTATTTGCCAACACGGCACCATCAGAAATGTATCCAATGTTAATTAGGTTGTTCATTAGAGAAGACACACAAGTGACTAACAAGCTCATTAGTAGCAGTCAGTGTCTGGAGTGTAATTCCACTGGGAAGAAGTCACTGATGTCTCTTGTTCTTCATCAGTCACATTTCATGCTGAGGAATTCCCTACTGTCTACATTGGAGCCCAACATAAGATCCTGTTGTTTGAACAAATTCGGCCTTTGGGTCATCACAACCCACATAGTGTAAATTGTTTTGTCTGATCAAAGTCTTCAACAATGGAAAATGATTCCATGGTTGTCAACATACAGGACTTTGTTCTTTTAAGAATCAAAGAGATGGAGTACCTGAGATATTTTTAGTCTTGTTTGCGCTTATAATATATCTCATCACAACAGTTTTTTGTTCAACAATTGTGTATGTGGTATGGACAGAACATTCTTTTAATGAACCTATGTACATCCTCATAGGTCACCTCATTGGGACCGTCATTTGTGGTAGCTTTAGCGTTCCTCCCCAAAATGATCATAGACTTGCTCTCAGGGCGTTCCACCCTCTCGATGGCCGGATGTCTGATCCAAGCATTCAGTATTCAGAGCATTGCTACTATGGAGATGATAACTTTTACCATCATGGCCTGTGATAGATACCTGGCTGTTGCATTTCCATTGAGATACCACTCTCTGATGACCAAAAGAAAAATTCTGTTGACCTTGGCTATTATTTGGTCGGTGGTCTTAGTTAGCCAGTCAATTGGTGCCACATTGGTGTCTAGGTCAAAACCCTGTGGTAATATCATCAAAAATATAATCTGTGAATCAATGTCTATTACCCGCTTAGCTTGTTTCAGTACAATTGCCTATGACCTTTATGCCACTGTTTGGACCCTGATATTGATCGGAGGCTCATTGATGATTGTGATCTACTGCTACATACAGACTTTTCTCGCCTGCCTGAAGATCTCGTCAAAAGCCAATCAAAAAGCCACCCATACATTGGTGACCCACAAGATTGCCTACTCTACTTTCATGTCCGTCTCTTTATTTGTCAGTTTCCGGTACAGGTTGAATGGTGGTTACTAGAGATGAGCGAGTATACTCGTCCGAGCTTGATGCTCGTTCGAGTATTAAGGTACTCGAAACGGCTCGTTGCTCGGACGAGTATTTCCCCTGCTCGAGATCGAGCATTTAATTAAAAAAACACAGTGAAGAACAATGAAGAATAGAATAAAAACAGTGAACACAGTGAACACAGGATCATTTAAGTGAAAAACACAGTGAAAAACACAGTGAAGAATAGATTACAGATGTTCGGCACATCTGCTTACTTGTCGGAAGATACGCGTGGAACGGTGCGAACAAAATAGTATGTGAAGAACAATATATATATGTGTGAAGAACACATTGAAGAACATGATGAGCAGGATAAAGACACCAGGGAGCAGCACAGAGACACCAGGGAGCAGCGCAGAGACACCGGGGAGCAGCACAGCACAGAGACATCGGGGAGCAGCAAGGAGACATCGGGCAGCACGGAGACATGGGGCAGTGGCAGCATGGAGACATCAGGCAGCAGGGAGACATCGGGCAGCAGGGAAACATCGGGCAGCAGGGAGAGATCGGGCAGCACGGAGAGATCGGGCAGCAGGGAGACATCGGGCAGCAGGGAGACATCGGGCAGCATGGAGACATCGGGCAGCACGGAGACTTCGGGCAGCACGGAGACATCGGGCAGCACGGAGAGATCGGGCAGCAGGGAGACATCGGGCAGCAGGGAGACATCGGGCAGCACGGAGACATCGGGCAGCACGGAGACATCGGGCAGCAGGGAGACATCGGGCAGCAGGGAGACATCGGGGCAGCAGGGAGACATCGGGCAGCAGGGTGACATCGGGCAGCAGGGAGACATCGGACAGCAGGGAGACATCGGGCAGCACGGAGACATGGGGCAGCACGGAGACATCGGGCAGCAGGGAGACATCGGGCAGCAGGGAGACATGGGGCAGCATGGAGAGATGGTGCAGCAGGGAGACATCGGGCAGCAGGGAGACATCGGGCAGCACGGAGACATCGGGCAGCACGGAGACATCGGGCAGCACGGAGAGATCGGGCAGCAGGGAGACATCGGGCAGCAGGGAGACATCGGGCAGCAGGGAGACATCGGGCAGCACGGAGAGATCGGGCAGCACGGAGACATGGGGCAGCACGGAGACATGGGGCAGCACGGAGACATCGGGCAGCAGGGAGACATCAGGCAGCAGGGAGACATCGGGCAGCAGGGAGACATCGGGCAGCACGGAGAGATCGGGGAGACTTCAGTGGAAGAAGAGCAGCGGATCCCGGGACAGTGTATCTCCCGACAAGTAAGCAGATGTGCCGAACATCTGTAATCTATTCTTCACTGTGTTTTTCACTTAAATGATCCTGTGGTCACTCTTTTTATTCTATTCTTCACTGTTCTTCACATCTGCTCACTTGTCAGGAGATAATATACGCGCGGAACAGTGAAGAATAGATTGCAGATGTTTGCATACATCTGATAACTTATCAGAAGACATTCTTTTTCAATTAATTAACACATTTTATTCCCGAACCATGGTCCCTTTGAAAAATGCTCGAGTCTCCCATTGACTTCAATGGGGCTCGTTATTCGAGACGAGCACTCGAGCATCAGGAAAAGTTCGTCTCGAATAACGAGCACTCGAGCATTTTAGTGCTCGCTCATCTCTAGTGGTTACCTATCTACCGAGATACATGTCGCCATCTGTATTTGTGGTCTCACGGTTTTAATAATCTTTAACCCCCTCATCTATGGGTTCCGCACAGAAGCTTTAAAGACTAAGATTCTTCACTAGAGATGAGCGAGCACTAAAATGCTCGAGTGCTCGTTATTCGAGACGAACTTTTCCAGATGTCTCCGTGCTGCTCGATGTCTCCATGCTGCCCGATGTCTCCCTGCTGCCCGATCTCTCCGTGCTGCCCGATGTCTCCCTGCTGCCCGATGTCTCCCTGCTGCCCGATGTCTCCCTGCTGCCCGATGTCTCCATGCTGCCGCTGCCCCATGTCTCCGTGCTGCCCGATGTCTCCTTGCTGCTCCCCAATGTCTCTGTGCTGTGCTGCTCCCCGGTGTCTCTGCGCTGCTTCCCGATGTCTCCGTGCTGCCCCATGTCTCCGTGCTGCCCGATGTCTCCGTGCTGCCCGATGTCTCCGTGCTGCCCCATGTCTCCGTGCTGCCCCATGTCTCCGTGCTGCCCCATGTCTCCGTGCTGCCCGATCTCTACGCGCTGCCCGATGTCTCCGTGCTGCCCCATGTCTCCGTGCTGCCCGATCTCTCCGTGCTGCCCAATGTCTCCGTGCTGCCCGATGTCTCCCTGCTGCCCGATGTCTCCCTGCTGCCCTATCTCTCCGTGCTGCCCGATGTCTCCCTGCTGCCCGATGTCTCCCTGCTGCCCCATGTCTCCCTGCTGCCCCATGTCTCCGTGCTGCCCCATGTCTCCCTGCTGCCCGATGTCTCCCTGCTGCCCTGTGTCACCCTGCTGCCCGATGTCTCCCTGCTGCCTGATGTCTCGCTGCTGCCCCATGTCTCCGTGCTGCCCGATGTCTCCCTGCTGCCCGATGTCTCCCTGCTGCCCGATGTCTCTGTCCTGCTGCCCGATCTCTCCGTGCTGCCCGATGTCTCCCTGCTGCCCGATCTCTCCGTGCTGCCCGATGTCTCCCTGCTGCCCGATGTCTCCCTGCTGCCCGATGTCTCCCTGCTGCACGATGTCTCCATGCTGCCGCTGCCCCATGTCTCCGTGTTGCCCGATGTCTCCTTGCTGCTCCCCGATGTCTCTGTGCTGTGCTGCTCCCCGGTGTCTCTGCGCTGCTCCCCGATGTCTCCGAGCTGCCCGATGTCTCCGTGCTGCCCCATGTCTCCGTGCTGCCCGATCTCTCCGTGCTGCCCAATGTCTCCGTGCTGCCTGATGTCTCCCTGCTGCCCGATGTCTCCCTGCTGCCCGATCTCTCCGTGCTGCCCGATGTCTCCCTGCTGCCCGATGTCTCCCTGCTGCCCCATGTCTCCCTGCTGCCCCATGTCTCCGTGCTGCCCCATGTCTCCGTTCTGCCCGATGTCTCCCTGCTGCCCGATGTCACCCTGCTGCCCGATGTCTCCGTGCTGCCCCGATGTCTCCGTGCTGCCCGATGTCTCGCTGCTGCCCCATGTCTCCGTGCTGCCCGATGTCTCCCTGCTGCCCGATGTCTCCCTGCTGCCCGATGTCTCTGTCCTGCTGCCCGATGTCTCTGTCCTGCTGCCCGATGTCTCCCTGCTGCCCGATCTCTCCGTGCTGCCCGATGTCTCCCTGCTGCCCGATGTCTCCCTGCTGCCCGATGTCTCTGTGCTGCTCCCCGATGTCTCAGTGCTGTGCTGCTCCCCGGTGTCTCAGTGCTGTGCTGCTCCCCGGTGTCTCTGCGCTGCTCCCCAGTGTCTCTGTGCTGCTCCCCGGTGTCTCTGTGCTGCTCCCTGGTGTCTCTGTCCTGCTCACCGTGTTCTTCAATGTGTTCTTCACACATATATATTGTTCTTCACATACTATTTTGTTCGCACCATTCCGCGCGTATCTTCCGACAAGTAAGCAGATGTGCTGAACATCTGTAATCTATTCTTCACTGTGTTTTTCACTTAAATGATCCTGTGTTCACTGTTTTTATTCTATTCTTCATTGTTCTTCACTGTGTTTTTTTAATTAAATGCTCGATCTCGAGCAGGGGAAATACTCGTCCGAGCAACGAGCCGTTTCGAGTACCTTAATACTCGAACGAGCATCAAGCTCGGACGAGTATACTCACTCATATCTATTCTTCACACATTTAAGGAAATCATTTACATGAGGGAATTAGGCAAATCTAAGTAGTTTTGTTAGCCGATGTCTGAATGCAGAAAATGCCAAAGTGTTTAGTAGTTCACGAATCAATATAGGGCACTTTTACACATATTTTTTTTCTCAGGGGGTTATATTTTTAATTACATCTCAGAGCTTTAACAATTGCCATTCGGAGCAGTTAAAATGGCCTCGTATCGATCTTGGCCAACGATTCCAAAAAGTTTCATTATCAACTGGATACAAAACTTTTGGGAATTATTAGCTGGAATGTCTTAAAATTGGCAGAACCAAGTTCTGCATCAATTTCACAGTTTTTTGCCATTTCCAAGTTTCCACAATTTACAGTTGCACCACTCACAAGTTTTGTGTGGGACCATGAAATTTGTGTTTGTTTTTTTGTTACAGGGTTTCGAAAGTTTTTAATATAGCAGGTAATTTTCATGTGTGTATATTGTATTTATCAAGAGGCGAGTGGTCAAAATTTGGAGAAAAAATCTACTTGAGTGCATGATCTATTGACATAAATATTGGGTAGCTATTGATAGTAGACATCTCTTCATTCAACTGTTCTACTTAACCTACACATATGTGGTCTCCCAGTTTCCATCATCTATGGAACCCGCACAGAAGCTTTAACCCCTTAAGGACGCAGCCATTTTGTAGCTTAAGGCTCAGTCCCATTTTTTGGATTCTGACCTGCGTCTCTTTATATGGTTATAACTTTTGAAAACTTTTACTTATCAAAGCGATTCTGAGATTGTTTTTTCCCCACATGTTGTACTTCATTTTAGTGGTAAATTTTGGCTGATAAGTTTTGCGTTTATTTACAAAAAAAAGAAAAAAATGATGAATTTTTAGAAAAATTTGCCATTTTCGAAATTCGAAATCACCGCGTTTTCAGCCAGATCGATATACCACCTAAATAACTTGCGGAATAACATTTCCCATTTGTCTACTTTACATTTTCATAATTTTTGAAATATTTGGATAATTTATTTTGACGTCACGCAGCTTACAAATCGAATAGCGATTTTCCGTATTTTCAGAATTGACTATTTTGGGGATAAATACTGTTTGAAATTAAATTTTACATATTTAGCATCAAAAAAACCCCTATATAACCAACCCATTTTCAAATCTGCACCCCTCAAACTATCAGAAACAGCATTTAAAAAGATTGTTAACCCTTTGAGATCTTCATAGTAATTGAATCAAAATGGCGGTGAAATTTAGAATGGTCAAATTTTGTCAGTTAAACGTTCATTTAGCCCTAAAATTTACACATTTCCAAAAGATAAAATGAGAAAACCCACCATAAAATTTGTTCTACAATTTCTCCTGAGTGCAGCGACCCCCCACATGTGGACATTACTTGTGTTATGGGGGCACTGTGAGGCGCAGAAGAGAAGGAGCACCCTGCAGCTGCCAGGATTTTAGTTTTCTCGTTGCCCCCTTTTGAAGGCTATAAAATTTTCGCTTTTTCGTTATTGGGGCCATGTGATGGCATTTTTTTTGTGGGATGAGATGCTTTTTCCAGTGTTACCATTTTGGGGTTGGTATCACCTATTGTTGAAAATTTAGGAACTTTTTTTGAGGTCATGAGTAGAAAAGCATCAATTTTGTACTGGATTTTTAACTTTTTTTTTTCGTGTTCACCGTATATCCTAATAATCCTGTTATCTTTATTCTATGGGTCGATACGATTACGGGGATACCAGACATGAATATTTTTTCTTATGTTTTACTAAATTTGCCAAATAAAACCCTAATGTGGGGAAAAATCTATCATTTTTGCATCGCCGTCTTCCAAGTGGCATAACATTGTTACGTTTTTGGCTACGGAGCTGGTTAATGGATTTGCGGGACATGTTGTACCTTGCAACAGTATAATTCTGGAGTACATATGTTTTGTTGATCACTTTTTATTGCATATTTAGTGGGATATGATAGGTAAAAATCATAATTTTTGGCGGGTTTTTAAAGTTTTTTTTTTACGGCGTTCATCATATGGGTTGAATAGTTATTTAGTTTTATTCTATGGATTGTTACGGACGTGGTGATACTATATATGTGGGGTTTGTGTTATGATTTAGACTTTTTTGAGCGTTATATGTCTCTTTATATGTTTTGGGGCTTATGGGCATTTTTAGTGATTTATAAAGTTATTTTTTATTTAGTTAACGGGTTAAACGCCCGCGATAGGAGCCCACTCCGACCGCGGGTGTTAGCCGGGGATGTCAGCGTTAGATTACCGCTGAAATGCCGCGGCTCCCGATGCCGGTTCGGCTCCTGTGCAGAGCTGAACCGGCATCGTCTCTGCGCAGTAGCTGTACTGCGCTGAGCGCTATTCGCGGGACTCAGTGCAGTACAGCTACGGCGCAGAGTGCTAAGAGGTTAAAGACTATCAAAATTGGCCATTTTTGCAAATAATCTTTTTCCCTTTTATGCATATTTTATGTGTCTCATAGCCGCATCCTACAGTAATGTACCGTAAATTACACGTTTTGGAACATTAACAAGAAAGACAAACTGGGTCTCTACAGATGACAAT
This sequence comes from Engystomops pustulosus, assembly GCF_040894005.1. Classification (NCBI taxonomy): domain Eukaryota; kingdom Metazoa; phylum Chordata; class Amphibia; order Anura; family Leptodactylidae; genus Engystomops; species Engystomops pustulosus. The sequence goes on along the minus strand of NC_092412.1, from coordinate 17,054,720 downwards.
CACGGAGATGCATAGGTTCTACGCATAGAACTAGGTTAGTCCTCATTACATAGGGTGCATTTATTTTTTCTTTTCATATATATTCAGCCACTAAAAAAAAAAAGAAAATGAAAATGTGTTTGTGTAGAAATGAATGATTAACCCCTTCATGATGAACCCCTTCAGGACCTTCTAGGACACAGCCCCATTTTTCAAATCTGTCCTTTGTTACCGTAAGTGGTTATAGCTTTGGAATGCTTTCACATATCCAGGGGATTTTGAAATTGGTTTCTTGTGACTTCATATTCATTTAAAAATTTGGGTTATATTTTTTGTGTTTAGTTATGAAAAAAATGAAAATTTAGCCAAAATTTCGAAAGATTCTCTATTTTCAAAGTTCTAAATTCTCTACTTTAAAAGCAAATAGTCATAGCACCCAAATTGATTCATGACTTATGTTTCCCAAATGTCTGCTTTATGCTTGTAAGGTTTTTAAGCATCCACGAGGATTCGGGTTCTGCCGGGATTCACTAAGGTCCGTGCGCCCGATGTCCACCAGGTGTCGCTGCTGCGCCGGAGTCCGCCGGAGTTCACCTGCTCCTTCTCGGTGCATGTAAGTGCTTGATCTTGCGACACATTTCGTTTTTTAAATTCCGCGTTTTTTTCCGAATCCGTCGGGTTGTCTGAAGGCCACGCCCCCCATTTCTGTCGCTATTGCACCAAAAAGCGATCGTGTGCGCCAAAATCCCGTCGGAATTTGGCGCAGAGCCCTTAGTAAATGAGCCCCATTTTGTTACTTCGAATATGATTGTTGAGTCTGTGTCTTTGTCTTCCTCGGTTCCTGTTAATAGACTGAGGAGACTCTGAGTTTCCATGCGGTTTACTTTCGTCCAGCAGTATGAGCTATAGATTGCTGACTGTGGCCCTCCCTGCAGCTAGGCTCTGTTAACACCATGTGACTAAGTGCCAGCCGCTACACCCTCTGGCAGAGTTTCTCATCATGTTACATATCCTGCTCTCAGCTCATTCCCTGCTGGTTAAAGTAAATTTGGTAGCTCAATAATTTGTACCGGTATTGTTTCCTATTTCTGTATTCCTGGTTACCTGATTTTTGGCTTGTTCTGTGACTATCCTTTGGTGTTTGCCATTCTGTGCTTAATATTCAATCTCAATAGTGAAATCTTATTGTATTTTTATGTTTGTTCTGTGACTTTCCTTTGGTGTTTGCAACTCTGTTCCTTATATACTTTTTTCAGTTGTCACCCCTCATCGTGTATTTCTGTTTGTTTGTCTTGTTTTGTGTCTGCATTGTGGCGTATGGAGGGACTGTCTTCATGGGTCGAAGCAGGCAGGACTGATAGGGGGCTGGAGTTTAGGGAAGAACCAAGGTACCGCAACAGTCGTATCCTGGGGAATACAGTAGCACTGCCGCAAGCACACAGGTGACATTACTGACCACACAGCGAGACCTTCATTTATCAACTAGACAAAAAGTTTTTAAATTGTCCCACTTCATTTGTAGCTAGTAATTATTTTTCTGTAGATTCAACATATAGGGATTCTGCAAATTAGGGAAATTTTGGTGATGTTTTCCTTTGTATTCGTTTTCACTTTGTTCTTATAAAAGCTACTTTTTGCTTCATGTAAATCTGCATTTTGGTGCCGTGTTATTTTGAATAAAAAAATGTGTTGGCTAAATTAAATCTGGTAGTTTTCTTTGGATAAAGTCCCATGAGAGAAAGTTCTCAAATGTAAATCCCCTACTGATGTTTACACAATTAAGATTATTTGTAATCCTGTACTTTACAAATTTACTCAGTTTTATCGCTGTTTTAGCTCCTATCACTCAGTGAGGTCAGTGTAAGATTCCAGGGTGTAGGTGGGGATTCTCTAAGCAGACACTTCATGATTCTTTTGTGCTGTGAGATGCTGTGTGCTGACAATGTGCTTAGATTATCAGGGTACATGGTTTATATACATTTTTATTTAGCTGCTGAACATTCACTAGTATCTGACACATAAAAAAGAGAGATGAGACAGATCAGAGATGATGAGATCCATGAGATGGATATAAAATACAATGACACACTCTGCAGCTCTGCTACATCTGAGCTATAAAACACACAGTCCCCTGCTATAAAGATCTTATCTTGCCCCTGCTCGTCTTGGAATGAAGGGGGTTAGGGTTTGAGGGCAGAGAGCGTGCAGTGAGCAGAATTTTTTTTTTAATGATAAGAATCTGCCCTGCCGGACCTTAGACAGAAGAAGATTTATGGTCGTATCCAAGGGTAACCAAATTGTTTACAGCAGGACTGATAGAGACAGGTTGGACTTGTATCTGTGAAATCCAGTATTTTGTTAATAACAGTGAATTAGAGAATGTTATGCTGAGTATATTTAAGAATCTTATCTTCATGGGAATACCCCTTTAAGCTTTATTGTTAATCCTAGGGCTAAAGATCTAGTCACCTACTTTAATGATAAAATTGACTACATTCGTCAGGAAATCATTTCTCAATCAACTCACTACATTATTGACCCTCTCACTGGTACCTCATCCTGTTTGCTCTTTTCCTTTGAGCCAGTAACAGAGGAAGAAGTGTCCAGGCTCCTCTCCTCTGCCCCCCACTACCTGCATCAGTGACCCCATCCCCTCATACAATCTCTCTCCCCAGCAGCCACTTCTCACCTCACTAAAATCTACAACCTCTCTCTCTCTCTCTCTCTTTTGGTGTTGTTTTCTATTATTTTAAGCTGTTACCCTATTACTAAAGAAACCTTCACTGTGCCCATCCAGGGATACTAACTACCGACCCGTCTCTAATCTCCCTTTAATCTCCAAACTCCTGGAATGCCTGGTCTATTTTCGACTAACCAATTGTCTCTGAGATAACTCCCTTCTTGATCCCCTACAATCTGGTTTTCATACTATGCATTTGCAACATCCCCCAGCCTTTACTTGTGGTCTGGAGGCAGCCAGGGCCCAGAGTGGCTGGTGGTTGTGGCCTTGGGCACGCTGTGGTCACGGTGCTTGGTATGGGGACCGGAGGGCTACAGGTCTCCAGCAGGTGGTGTGTGCAAGAAATATAATAATATTGAACTATATGCAATAGTTTCTCCCTGAGGCAACCCCTGAGGTGTCTGTAGGATGAATTCCTGGGTGATGGATGGGGAGCCCCTGATGGTGAGCAGCCTTATTCAGGGATTAGACAGAGGCACGTTGTGCAATTCAACTTACAGTTCTTTATTAGAGATGAGCGAACATGCTCGTCCGAGCTTGATGCTCGGTCGAGCATTAGGGTACTCGAAACTGCTCGTTACTCGGACGAATACTTCGCCCGCTCGAGAAAATGGCAGCTCCCGCCGTTTTGCTTTTTGGCGGCCAGAAACAGAGCCAATCACAAGCCAGGAGACTCTGCACTCCACCCAGCATGACGTGGTACCCTTACACGTCGATAGCAGTGGTTGGCTGGCCAGATCAGGTGACCCTGGGATAGACTAGCCGCTGGCCGCGCTGCTCGGATCATTCTGTCTCTGGATGCCGCTAGGGAGAGAGCTGCTGCTGGTCAGGGAAAGCGTTAGGGTGTTCTATTAGCTTACTGTTAGGCAGGAGTGATTCTCAAAGAACCCAACAGCCCTTCTTAGGGCTACAATAACGTTCTACTTTTTTTATTTTAATTTGCATCTTTTACCATTTTGTGAGGAATTAGCAGGGGGACTTGCTACCGTTGTGTTTAGCTCTTAGTGGCACACATATCCATAGCAAAGACCGAAGTGGGAAAATTCAGTAGGGGTTGGATTTCTATTAGGCAATAACTCAGTGTCATCTCATCTGGCATAGTAGTGTGCTTCCTTTGATACTTGGCTAGAAAATAGCCATAGGAGAATACAAACAGCTTCTTGAAGCCTACAGTAGCGTTCTATATATTTGATTTCTGGTTGATCTGCTGGTGGCTGTAGTTTCTGCAGTGCATGTACTTGCCAATTCTGAGCAATTTGTAGTGAGACTTGCGACCGCTGTGTTCTGCGCTTAGTGGCGCACATATCCATAGCAAAGGCTGAAGTGGCAAAATTCAGTAGGGGTTGGATTTCTATTAGGCAATAACTCAGTGTCATCTCATCTGGCATAGTAGTGTGCTTCCTTTGATACTTGGCTAGAAAATAGCCATAGGAGAATACAAACAGCTTCTTGAAGCCTACAGTAGCGTTCTATATATTTGATTTCTGGTTGATCTGCTGGTGGCTTTAGTTTCTGCAGTGCATGTACTTGCCAATTCTGAGCAATTTGTAGTGAGACTTGCGACCGCTGTGTTCTGCGCTTAGTGGCGCACATATCCATAGCAAAGGCTGAAGTGGGAAAATTCAGTAGGGGTTGGATTTCTATTAGGCACTAACTCAGTGTCATCTCATCTGGCATAGTAGTGTGCTTCCTTTGATACTTGGCTAGAAAATAGCCATAGGAGAATACAAATAGCTTCTTGAAGCCTACAGTAGCGTTCTATATATTTGATTTCTGGTTGATCTGCTGGTGGCTGTAGTTTCTGCAGTGCATGTACTTGCCAATTCTGAGCAATTTGTAGTGAGACTTGCGACCGCTGTGTTCTGCGCTTAGTGGCGCACATATCCATAGCAAAGGCTGAAGTGGGAAAATTCAGTAGGGGTTGGATTTCTATTAGGCACTAACTCAGTGTCATCTCATCTGGCATAGTAGTGTGCTTCCTTTGATACTTGGCTAGAAAATAGCCATAGCAATAGGATAGGATTGTTTGGTTCTAAAAACTCAAAAAAAAACAAAAAACACAAAAAAAAACAAAAAACACAAAAAAACACAAAAAAAAACAAAAAAAAGTAAAAAAAAAAAAAAAGTTATAACTCTCATTTTAAAAATGTTTAACCCCAGGGCTAGGGGTAGAGGACGAGGGCGGGGACGTGGGCGTCCAACTACTGCAGGGGTCAGAGGCCGTGGTCCTGGGCGGGGTGAGACACCACCTGCTGATGAGGGAGCAGGGGAACGCCGCAGAGCTACACTCCCTAGGTTCATGTCTGAAGTTACTGGGACTCGTGGTAGAGCACTGTTGAGGCCAGAACAGTGCGAACAGGTGATGTCGTGGATTGCTGACAATGCTTCGAGCAATTTGTCCACCACCAGTCAGTCTTCCACGCAGTCCACCCATGTCACCGAAATCCCCACTCCTCCAGCTCCTGCACCTCAGCCTCCTCCCCCCCAGTCTGCCCCCTCCCAGGAAAATTTGCCATTTGAACCGGCATACTCTGAGGAACTGTTTTCTGGACCCTTCCCACAGTCACAAACCACTTGTCCGGTTGCTGCTGAGCAATTTTCCGATGCCCAGGTTTTCCACCAGTCACAGTCTGTGGGTGATGATGACCTTCTTGACGTAGTGGAAGTGTGTAAAGAGGTGTCCGACGATGAGGAGACACGGTTGTCAGACAGTGGGGAAGTTGTTGTCAGGGCAGGAAGTCCGAGGGGGGAGCAGACTGAGGGATCGGAGGATGATGAGGTGACAGACCCAAGCTGGGTTGAGAGGCCGGGTGAACACAGTGCTTCTGAGACGGAGGAGAGTCCTCGACCTGAACAGGTTGGAAGAGGCAGTGGTGGGGCCAGACGGAGAGGAAGGGCCAGAGCTGGTGCATCAGCGCCACTGTCAACTAGTGAAGCTCCCGTGGTGAGGGCTCTTGCGGCGAGGGCTAGATCTTCAGAAGTGTGGAGGTTCTTTAAGGAAACACCGGATGACCGACGGACTGTGGTGTGCAACATTTGCCAAACCAGGCTCAGCAGGGGTTCCACCACTACTAGCTTAACTACCACCAGTATGCGCAGGCATATGAATGCTAAGCACCCCACTCAGTGGCAACAAGCCCGTTCACCTCCGGCCGTGCACACCACTGCTCCTTCCCCTGTGTCAGCTGCTAGTCAGCCCCCTGCCCAGGACCCTGGCCCAAAAACCCCATCGTCGCCTCCACGATCCTCCACAGCATCCACCAGCGTTCAGCTCTCCATACCCCAGACGCTGGAGCGGAAACGCAAATATAGTGCAACCCACCCGCACGCCCAAGCCCTTAATGTGCACATCTCCAGATTGCTTAGCCTGGAGATGCTGCCCTATAGGCTAGTAGAGACCGAGGCCTTTCGCAACCTCATGGCGGCGGCCGCCCCTCGGTATTCGGTCCCCAGCCGCCACTACTTTTCCCGATGTGCCGTCCCAGCCCTGCACCAGCACGTGTCAGACAACATCATCCGTGCCCTGACCAACGCCGTTTCTGACAAGGTCCACCTGACCACGGACACGTGGACGAGTGCTGCCGGGCAGGGCCACTATATATCGCTGACGGCACATTGGGTTAACTTGGTGGAGGCTGGGACCGAGACTGACCCTGGGGCTGCTCATATACTGCCGACGCCGAGGATTGCGGGGCCTACCTCGGTCCAGGTGTTTCAGGCCTACTATGCCTCCTCCTCCTCCCACCCCTCCTCCACCTCCTCCTCCGAACTACCATCCGTGGGCACGGCGCCATCAGTCGGTAGCTCTAGGCACAGCAGCAGTGCCGTCGCTAAGCGACAGCAGGCGGTGCTCAAACTGCTGAGCCTAGGCGACAAAAGGCACACCGCCCAAGAGCTATTACAGGGCATCACGGCGCAGACTGATCTGTGGCTGGCACCGCTGAACCTCAAGCCGGGAATGGTTGTGTGTGACAACGGCCGTAACCTGGTGGCGGCTCTGCAACTCGGCAGACTGACACATGTGCCATGCCTGGCCCATGTGTTAAATCTGATAGTGCAGCGTTTCCTCAAGACATACCCCAATCTGTCTGATTTGCTCACGAAGGTGCGCCGCATCTGTGCGCATTTCAGGAAGTCCAGCCCAGATGCTGCCACTCTCAGGGCAGCGCAGCGCCGCCTCCAACTGCCCGCTCACCGACTGTTGTGCGACGTGCCCACGAGGTGGAATTCAACACTGACCATGTTATCCAGAGTTTACCAGCAGCGCAGAGCGATTGTAGACTGCCAGATGTCAACTTCCACCAGAACTGGTAGTCAGGTCAGTCAGCTTCCTCAAGTCTACAATGAGGAGTGGACGTGGATGTCTGATATCTGTCAGGTGCTGAGTAACTTTGAGGAGTCAACACAGATGGTCAGTGGCGATGCCGCCATCATCAGCCTCACCATCCCGCTGCTTGGCCTGTTGAAAAACTCTCTGGTCAGCATGAAGTCGGAAGCTTTGCGCTCGTCACAAGAGACGGGGGAAGAATATTCCCTTGTTGATAGCCAAAGCACCCTGAGGTCTGTTTCTCAGCGCATATCGGAGGAGGTGGAGGTGGAGGAGGATGAGGAGGAAGAGGAGGAGAATGTTGGCGAGACACAAGAGGGGACCATTGTTGAGTCCTTCACTGTTCAGCGTGTATGGGCAGAAGAAGAGGAGTTGGAGGAGTTGGAGGAGGAGGAAATGGACAGTCAGGCCAGTGAGGGGAGTGAATTCTTACGCGTTGGTACTCTGGCGCATATGGCAGATTTCATGCTAGGCTGCCTATCCCGTGACCCTCGCGTTCAAAGAATTTATTCCAGCACCGATTACTGGGTGTTCACTCTCCTGGACCCACGGTACAAGCAAAATCTTGCCACTCTCATCCCTGCAGAGGAAAGGAGTGTGAGAATGCATGAATACCAGCAGGCCCTGGTGCACAAGCTGAAACAGTATTTCCCTTCTGACAGCGCTAGCGGCAGAGTGCGTAGTTCTGCGGGACAAGTAGCGAGGGAGAGTAGGCGAGCAGGCAGCTTGTCCAGCACTGGCAAGGGTACGCTTTACAAGGCTTTTGCCAGCTTTATGTCACCCCAGCAAGACACTGTCACCTGTCCCCAGTCTCGGCAGAGTAGGGCTGATCTTTACAGAAAGATGGTGAGGGAGTACGTAGCTGACCATACCATCGTCCTAAATGATCACACAGCTCCCTACAACTACTGGGTTTCAAAGCTGGACATGTGGCACGAACTGGCGCTGTACGCCTTGGAGGTTCTTGCCTGCCCTGCCGCTAGCGTCTTGTCCGAGCGGGTTTTCAGTGCAGCTGGTGGCATCATCACCGATAAGCGTACACGCCTGTCGACTGACAGCGCTGACAGGCTGACGCTTATTAAAATGAATAAAGGCTGGATTTCTCAGAATTTCCAATCTCCACCAGGTGAAGGAAGCTCAACCTGAATAATTGATCCACTCCTCCTCCTCCTCCTCATTTTCCTCCTTCTCCTCCTCTTTGTACAGTAAAGCAGAGGAAAATGGCTATTTTTTGACAGGGCCCACTGGCTCTTGCTATACTTCATGCATTTAATTTTTCTGGAGGGCCACCTACCCGGTCCTCTGTTTGAAACAATTTTTGTGAGTGCCACATACAGGCACTCAATCTATTCCATTTTTCTGGAGGGCCACCTACCCGGTCCTCTGGTTTGAACAATTTTTGGGACTGCCACATACAGGCACTCAATCTATTCCATTTTACTGGAGGGCCACCTACCTGCTCCTCTGGTTTGAAGAATTTTTGGGACTGCCACATACAGGCACTCAATCTATTCCATTTTACTGGAGGGCCACCTACCTGCTCCTCTGGTTTGAAGAATTTTTGGGACTGCCACATACAGGCACTCAATCTATTCCATTTTACTGGAGGGCCACCTACCTGCTCCTCTGGTTTGAACAATTTTTGGGACTGCCACATACAGGCACTCAATCTATTTCATTTTACTGGAGGGCCACCTACCTGCTCCTCTGGTTTGAAGAATTTTTGGGACTGCCACATACAGGCACTCAATCTATTCCATTTTACTGGAGGGCCACCTACCTGCTCCTCTGGTTTGAAGAATTTTTGGGACTGCCACATACAGGCACTCAATCTATTCCATTTTACTGGAGGGCCACCTACCTGCTCCTCTGGTTTGAACAATTTTTGGGACTGCCACATACAGGCACTCAATCTATTCCATTTTACTGGAGGGCCACCTACCTGCTCCTCTGGTTTGAAAAATGTTTGGGACTGCCACATACAGGCACTATCCAAATTAAATTGTCTCCATAGCAGCCTCCACACGTTGTCTCCATTGCTACCTCCAAAAGTCGTCCATATAGCTGCCTCCATACATCGTCCCTTTATCAAACGAGGTGTGTCAGGCAGAAATTTGGGTTGTTTTCATGGATTCCACATCAAAGTTGTTAACTTTGTCGCCACCCTGCTGTGTTATCCACAAAATATACTGGCAAACTTTTACCATTTAGGGATATTATTTCAGCGCTTCTTGCGCATCTGTTTACATTCCCCTCACCCGGCATATCCTAAACTTATAAGAACGCTACTACACTTGATCTTATACAAAAGGTTCTTAGAAGTGCTGTTTGGGGAGTAGCCTAGAGACAGGGGCTTGGATTGGCGAAAGCTCGCCTGGCAGCGGAACGCCAGCTCCATGCGCATCATGCGCTTCTTGCGCATCTGTTTACATTCCCCTCACCCGCCATATCCCAAACTTATAAGAACGCTACTACACTTAACTTGGTGCAGGCTGGGACCGAGTCTGACCCTGGGGCTGGTCATATACTGCCGACGCAGAGAATTGCGGGGCCTACCTCGGTCCAGGTCTCAAAGGCCTACTATACCTCCTCCCACCCCTCCTCCACCTCCTCCTCCTCCGAATTACCATCCGTGGGCATGGCGCCATCAGTCGGTAGCTCTAGGCACAGCAGCAGTGCCGTCGCTAAGCGACAGCAGGCGGTGCTGAAACTGCTGAGCCTAGGCGATAAAAGGCACACCGCCCAAGAGCTATTACAGGGCATTCCACATCAAAGTTGTTAACTTTGTCGCCACCCTGCTGTGTAATCCACAAAATATACTTGCAAACTTTTACCATTTAGGGATATTATTTCAGCGCTTCTTGCGCATCTGTTTACATTCCCCTCTCCCGCCATATCCTAAACTTATAAGAACGCTACTACACTTGATCTTATACAAAAGTGCTGTTTGGGGAGTAGCCTAGAGACAGGGGCTTGGATTTGCGAAAGCTCGCCTGGCAGCGGAGCGCCAGCTCCATGCGCATCATGCGCTTCTTGCGCATCTGTTTACATTCCCCTCACCCGGCATATCCTAAACTTATAAGAACGCTACTACACTTGATCTTATACAAAAGTGCTGTTTGGGGAGTAGCCTAGAGACAGGGGCTTGGATTGGCGAAAGCTCGTCTGGCAGCGGAGCGCCAGCTCCATGCCAAGATCCAACTAACATAGTTTTAACTGCAGCACCTTTAATCTACTACTAGTTCACTGCCTCCATACATGGTCCCCTTATCAAACGAGCTGTGTCAGGCAGAATTTTGGGTTGTTTTCATGGCTTCCATGTTAACTTTGTCGCCACCCTGCTGTGTAATCCACAAAATATACTGGCAAACTTTTATCATGTACCGATATTATTTGAGCACTTCTTGCTCACCTCCTTTGGTTCCTCTCTGCCACCCATTGGTTTGAAGCCTGAGTCCATTTAGGGTATGTCGCCATGACACTCTCTAGCCTGCTGCCGCTGCCTCTGCATGCCGTCCCCTATAGTGTCAGGGTCAATTATTGCATGTTTTAGATACTATCTAGCTTCATTCTGTCACTCTGTCATGGCCATGCTGTTGCCCATAATTTTGGCATAATGGTGCGTTTAAGCAGCCTCAGAGGCATCCATGCATGCTGCCCCTGCTGTTTCCTGTCCATTTCCGTGGTGTTTCCATCCTTTTCTGAGGTTCCCAGGTGTTTGGCCAAGCTTCCCTGTGCAGAGCCTTGGTCCCCTTGAAAAATGCTCGAGTCTCCCATTGACTTCAATGGGGTTCGTTATTCGAGACGAGCACTCGAGCATCGGGAAAAGTTCGTCTCGAATAACGAGTACCCGAGCATTTTAGTGTTCGCTCATCTCTATTCTTTATTCAACTTTAAACAGCAGGCAACGGCCAAACAGTAGCAACAGATTCAGCAAGCTGGAAGGTTGTCGGAGATAGCTGGTCCTGCTCTCAGCCTGGTAGTAACTTCAAGCTGGGCTGGTAGAGATGGAGCTGAATCCAGATGGGTAACCACTGCTCTGGGGCTTAAGTCTCCTGGCTTGCCCTAATGTGTCAGGCAGTGGCCTGGACACTTCTGCTTCTTGGTATTATGACACTGGCTGGTGCAGCTTTGCAGGAGCTGCAATCTCCACCGTTTCCACTGATTAGACTGACTCTGCAGACTGACCATGAGGTCTGTCATGTGCTCCAAGATAGAGTCTATCACTCTCCTCCTGTGCCCCCACCCACCAGGGGTTTTTATACTCCCTTGGTCAGGTGGTAGCACTCTACAATCAGCTTCCAGCTTGCTTTACAGTATCATAAGAAATATCATTGGACAGTAACATTTGGCATTGTTAACTTTTGCCTTACCAGGCAGTGGTTACAGCTGCAATTACTAAGTAGCAGTAGCTTCTGGATCATCAGATCCTGACAAGGAGAGGGCACCATTCGCAATGACCACCTTGCCTATGTAGTGGCAGAGGTGTTGCACATTCCGCTGAAACTGCTCTTACTAAAGTCTCCAATGATCTCCTCACTGCTAAATCCAAAGGTGACTATTCGCTCCTCATTCTTCTGGATCTATCAGCAGTGTTTTATACCGTGGACCACCAGCTCCTCCTCAGGAGGCTTCACTTCATTGGCCTGAAGGACACTGCACTCTCTTGGTTTTCTTCTTCTCTCTCGCACTTTCAGTGTCTCCTTTTCTGGATCTTTCTCTTCTCCTCTTCCTCTCAGTGTCGGGGTTCCTCAGGGCTCAGTCCTGGGTCCTCTTCTCTTCTCCCTCCATACTGCCCCAATCAGACAAACCATCAGCAGATTTGGTTTTCGCTATCTCTATGCTGATGACCCCCAGCTATATACTTCTGCACGTAACATCACCCCTGCCTTACTCCAGAACACTAGTGACTGTCTCTCTGCTGTCTCTAACATCATGTCCTCTCTCTTCTTGAAACATAATGGGGCACATTTACTTACCCCTCCCGTTGCCATCCCCGCTGTCCGTTGTCCGTTGAGGATTTAGTTCTTCCTTGATTCACATAGCTCGTGTGCCCAATTTCGTGCATCCGTTGTTCCCCCGTTGAGGTCCGCCGGAGTTCACTTTCTTCTTCATGGTGCATGTGAGTGCTGATCTTGCGACATAATTTCGTTTTTTAAATTCTGCGGTTTGTCCGAATCAGTCGGGTTGTCCCACGCCCCTCGATTTGTGTCGCAAGCAAGCCGGCGCCGATGCACCACAATCCGATCGCGTGCGACAAAAACCCGGGGCAATTGAGAGCAAAACGGTAAAAAGTCGGGAAGCCAGACGAAATGCGCTGTTCGGACCCTTAGGAAATGTGCCCAAATATTTTTAAGACTGAACTTCTTGTCTTTCCACCATTGACTGAATCCTGACCTCTCCATCCACCCGTCTGTGGGATCACTATAGCACCGAGGCAGCAGGCCCGCTGTCTTGTGGTTGCAACCTCTCCTTTCCAACACATATTCTTGTGTCACCTCCTCATCCTCATAGACTATAAGCTTTTGTGTCACCTCCTCATCCTCATAGACTATAAGCTTTTGTGTCACCCTTCATCCTCATAGACTTTAAGCTCTTGTGCCGCACCCTCATCCTCATAGACTGTAAGCTCTTGTGTCAACCCCCTCATCCTCATAGACTGTAAGCTCTTGTGTCAACCCCCTCATCCTCATAGACTGTAAGCTCTTGTGTCCCCCCCTCATCCTCATAGACGGTAAGCTCTTGTGTCGCCCCCTCATCCTCATAGACTGTAAGCTCTTGTGTCACCCCTCATCCTCATAGACAGTTAGCTCTTGTGTCACTTCCTCATCATCATATACGGTAAGCTCTTGTGTCACCCCCTCATCCTCATAGACGGTAAGCTCTTGTGTCACCCCCTCATCCTCATAGACTGTAAGCTCTTGTGTCACCTCCTCATCCACATAGCCTGTAAGCTCTTGTGTCCCCTTCATCCACATAGACTGTAAGCTCTTGAGTCACCCCCTCATCCTCATAGACTGTAAGCTCTTGTGTCACCCCCTCATCCTCATAGACTGTAAGCTCTTGTGTCACCCCCTCATCCTCATAGCCTGTAAGCTCTTGTGTCACCCCCTCATCCTCATAGACCGTAAGCTCTTGTGTCACCCCCTCATCCTCATAGCCTGTAAGCTCTTGTGTCACTCCCTCATCCTCTTAGACTGTAAGCTCTTGTGTCACCCCCTCATCCTCATAGACTGTAAGCTCTTGTGTCATCCCCTCATCCTCATAGACTGTAAGCTCTTGTGTCACCCCCTCATCCTCATAGACTGTAAGCTCTTGTGTCACCCCCTCATCCTCATAGACTGTAAGCTCTTGTGTCACCCCTCATCCTCATAGACTGTAAGCTCTTGTGTCACCCCCTCATCCTCATAGACTGTAAGCTCTTGTTTCACCCCCTCATCCTCATAGACTGTAATCTCTAGTGTCGCCCCCTCATCCTCATAGACTGTAAGCTCTTGTGTCACCCCCTCATCCTCATAGACTGTAAGCTCTTGTGTCACCCCCACATCCTCATAGACTGTAAGAACATATATGTTGTGATAGATGGAGGGAAGGGACATTTTGTTATTACACTCTTTTCCAGTTTCGAAAGTTATAATTACCGAATACTTTGCTCGTCATCGAATAAACCTTCACATTTTCACCTTTGTGTATTATTCATCCTCTTAGTTACATGCTCCACACTTGCCTGTGTGGGCATGTCTAAGATGCACAAGCTATGGTCTCATTGGTCAGCAGCATGGGCTGAGCCCTCACCATCGCATATTGCAGCAAAGACTTACTGGTAACACATGTGATCGGTGCTAACAAGCCATCACAGAGCTCTTTATTTAGTTATAGATTTTTGAAGGTGAGGAGTGATAAATGGAAATGAAAAAACAAATAAGGGCAAGGTCATTAAGGGGTTAACAAGTCCCATTGCTGGCAGGATGGTCTTGGCTGCTAGCGACCCAGGTTGCTTCTATAGAGTACATGTTCAACATCCCCACCGGGGTCTAACCTTTTCTTGGGGCCTGGAGTCAGCCGGGGCTCGGAATACCAGAGTGGCTGGCGGTTGCGGCCTAGGCACGCTAGTGTCACGGTGCTTGGTATGGGGACCGGAGGGCTGTCCTACAGCCTGGCAGGTCTCCAGCAGGTGGTGTGTGCACGAAATAAGAGGCTAATGTACTGGTTCTCCCTGGAACAACCCCGGAGTGTCTGTAAGATAGGTCCCTGGGTAATGGATGGGGAGCCCGTGGTGTTAGACAGACGTATCCAGGGATCAGATGGAGGCAACGTTGTGCAAATCAACTCATGGTTCTTTATTGAACAACAGCATCCAACGGGCCTAAACAATTCACAGCAGATTCTGGTGCTGGAGTAGTCGTGGAGAGGATCCTCAGGAATAAAGCACCAGCCTGATGGTAAATGCAGGCTGGGATAATGGAGGCGGAGCTGTGTCCAAACTGTGGAAGCTGCAGCTCTGGATTAGAGTCTCCTAACTCTGGTCCTAGAATTGGTTTCTGTGACAGCACTAAAGGGGCTCTACACACTGACTCTCTGTACACTCTGTCCATTAGTGATGGGCTGTTCGCGAACGAGCTGGCACAAAGAGCTGGCTCATTCACGTGGATGACGTGAGGCGATGGCTCACTAAACTATGCCCCTAAATGGCTCACCACGCCCCCTTTAAAAGTGGGGTGTGTCCGGTAACTGACTTGGCTCCAGCTCCCTATTATATATTTAATAAATTCAGGAGCCAAAAGAGCCGGTTCTTCTTAGTGAACGGAGCCTAATGAGCCAGCTCGCCAAGAAGAGCCGGAATTCCCATCACTCCTGTCCATGTGTTAAGAGACCTTGTAGTAAGAGGCCTGTGCTCCCACTGCACATGGGCTTTATACTCCCCCTGGTCAGGTGGTAACACCTCTCCTATCACACTCCAGCTTACAATACGGCCACATTATTGGCTACAGTTACAGCTGCAGATTACCTGTGATCTCCCTTCATTAACCCTTGGGTGAGTTGCTCAGGCTCTCCAGATGGATCCTGACAAGTAGAGGGCCTTATTCGCAGCTACCCTTTGCCTATGCGTTGGCAGGGGCGTTGCACATGTGCAAATCTACAGGCCACACAGACGTAACCAGAAGGACCACTACCTGGCAGTCACATGCCAGGATGTTTCATATATGTGTCAGAACCAAGACTTGTTCAGTAGACTGTATGGATAATGGTAGTCAAGAATTTGAGTGAACTCTAGTTACTAAAATATTGTTATGGTCTCAGCAACTTTGTTGAATGTTGACATTAATATTCTATGGTCAATGGATTCTCCCTTGGACCATTTTGCATTTAAGGAACCTAAAACAATCCCTACAGCATGCCCTCCATTACAATAGCATTTGTCATCATATCACCATATAAAATGTGCCCAAATTCACTACAATTGCTCATTAGCAAAGACATACAAGTGAGTAATTAGTTTGTTGTAAGAGGTTTCCATTGGGAAGAATTCCCCAAGGTCCCTTGTTGCTCATCTCTCGCATGCAGGAGAATTCCCTACTGTCCATATATATCTATATAAGAGCTTGTCTTTTGGCATCTCTGTTTTTATGTCTATGACTAATTTGGACATTTAAATCTAGATTTATCTGATATCAGATTTCAGCAATGGAAAATGATTCCTTGGTCTTTAATATCCAGTATTATGTTCTTGTAGGACTCAAGGAGATGGAGCACCTGAGATATTTTTACTCTGCGGTTGCCCTCTTGATATATCTCACAACAATTTTCTTATGTACATTAATTGTGTATGTGGTGTGGACAGAACATTCTCTTCATGAACCCATGTACATCTTCATATGTCACTTGATGGGAAATGTGATGGTTGGTAGCTCTGCATCCTTACCAAAGCTGGTCATAGACTTGTTCTCAGGATCTTTCAATATCTCATTGGCCGCATGTTTGATCCAAGCCTACAGTATTCATTGCTTTGCTATGGTAGAGATAGTAACTTTTAGCATCATGGCCATTGATAGATACCTGGCTGTTGGCTATCCACTAAGGTACAACTCTTTGATGTCCAACAGGAAGGTTCTACTGTACTTGGCTTTGACCTGGTTGGTGGTTTTGGGAGTTCAATTGATAGTTGTCATGTTGGTGGTTAGGTTAAGACTATGTGGTAATAGCATACCAAATGTCTACTGTGAAACAATGTCTCTGACCCGCCTGGCTTGTGCCAGTACAGTTGTCAACGACGCTTATGGGACAACAATTACCTTGATATTGATCGTAGGTCCATTGATGATCGTGATCTACTGCTACATACAGACTTTTCGTGCCTGCCTGAAAACATCTATAAAAACGAACCACAAAGCCTTCCATACACTGGTGACCCACATCATCTCCTTCTCTTCTTTCATGGGAGCCACTTTATTTGTTGTTTTCCGCTATAGGTTGAATGGTGGTTCCCTATCTACTGTGACACACGTTGTCATCTCTGTGTGTGGTCTGATGGTTTCCGTCACCTTCAATCCCTTAATCTTTGGGATGAGGACAAAAGCTTTAAAGATTAAAATGATCCATACTGTAAAGGAAATTGTTCAAAAGAAGAAATTTGGTAAATCTAAGTAATGATTATTTGTGTTTATGGAAAAATGTTATATTTCACTGTTTGGATCCACAAAGTGCGACAATTTCTCTAGGTGACGATGAACCAGTTGCTGTCGATGCCCTTCTTTCTATTTGTGCTTCAGCTTTTTGCTTCCCCCCTTTTAAAATATAACATTTTTATTTTTCTGTTTACAGAGCTTTATGTTTTCTGCATAACAAATTGGGGGGGATGTATTAATGTGTTGGTCCTTAGACCGATCCAGAGTAGAACTAGACAGTTCTCTGTTGCGCCAAATAAATCATGGTGTCTGATGCCGGATGAATAATCTGGTGCAGTAAGAGACTGGTGAGTTGTACTTTGCACCTGCTATTAGTTGGTCTAGTTAACTATGCCACAATTTTGATTTTTTTTGGTGCTTCTTTGTCCAGTCACGCCCCTAGTAACAGAGGACACCCCCCCTTTTTTTGGACAAGTCGCCTAAATGTCTAAAACCTTCAATAAATTTGGAACACAGCATTTCAGGAGCAAATTACTCCAGTTTTCTGGTGTAGACAGATTGATACATCTCCCCCATTGTAGTGGTGTTAGTATTTCATATCCCTTGCAATGAGCTGGAAACAAAAATTCTAAAAGTGGTGAAATTATATAAATAAAAACATTCAAGCTATTTTATTGAGGGTTTTTTTTTACAGCTTTCACTGTGCACTCCAAATTACTCCTCACCTTTACTCTTTGGGTTGGTACGAGCACAGAGATACCAAGATACCAACACCTCTTTCATTGTACCCTTTTCAGAGCTGGGTAAGGAGTCATGTTTTGGGGGATTCTGGGAAATATGTAAATATGTTCTCCAGGATGGGATAAGGTAAGCATTGCCTCTTAGCTTCCTTATAGGCAGCCCCCTTAACATCAATGAAACAGTGTTACTTTGTAAGAGTCCTTCACAGCTCGTCCGGCCGTAATCAGCTGAATCCCATTGACTTAACCAAAGCTCGAGGCCAAGGAGTCTGGACCCCAGCCATAAAGCTTGATAGACGAAATGGAAAAATATTAGCTATGACTAGGGGCATGTGATTTTTCCTTTTGCCCGAAATTCTCCAGCTGCTTATTTTATTTTAATACTGTTTTTATTGAGTATAATGAAATACATAGTGTGTCTCAAACATGGTTTTTATTTTTGTCTATACAATTCCATGGCCATCTCTATAAGGCACAATATACATGTTCAGAGGTAAGTTATTACAAATGGCTTAAAATATCGCCTATTAGAACTCCTAATATATCTCCTAATATACCACCGACCTAGACTAGAGCTAGACCTCATGGAATGTATGTAATGTAAGGAGCTCATTGTAGGTTTCCGCTAATAGTTTCTTATGTAGAGGGTCTCTAGTTGCTAGTTTTTCCAGCCATGTGGGGTCTGAGTTGCTGAACTATCTTGACAAGAACTTAGCGCATATTGTTGAAAAATCGTTACTACGTAGGAAGTTTTCAAGTATCCTTTCGTGTCAGGTATGCTGTGTTTATTTGGTCCTGGCCTTCAAAGAATTCTGCAATGGAGGTGTGTCTCAGATGGTTCTAGAAGGAGTGTGTCTGCTTCCTAAATTGATAGACCAAGTGGGGTAATAGATCAAGTTGTAAAAGAGGGTAGTTATGGGAATGGATTGGTGCTATGGTTTTTACCTCTCAGAGAGTGTGCCATAACCCCTTATGTAATATACTGTCTGCTTTGGTTTGAGGGGATGTTGACTGGATTCCCCATAATCCAGCTCTACTTGCTGGGGGTGTTAGTGCATTTTCTACTGCTGTGTATAAGCTGTGTTCGGGTGCCTGGGTGATCAGCAACCATCTGGCAATATGGCAAGCTTGATTGTAAGCCTTAGGGTCTAGTAAATTAATGCCTCCCCATGTCAGTCTCTGTGTTAGCAAACCTGCTCGCAGTTGAGGTCTCCTATGTTTCCACAGAAATTGGGATATAATTTTGTTAAGTTTTGTGAAGAAGGACTTGGGCAACCATATTGCGGCTGTTTGGTAAAGATAAGTAGTTTCGGAATGATGTAGGTTTTAAGGAGATTTTCTCTTCCCCACCAGGACATAAATGGGATTTTCAACTCGGCCAATTGGTGTTTAATATTTGTGAGTAGGGGAACATAATCAAGCTGGTATAATTGCTGAGGGTCTGCAGGAAGTTGTATGCCTAGATATTTTATGCTATCTTTGGGCCAATGAAATGGGGAGCTTTTTTGTAGTAACTTTGCTACTGCCCGAGGCAGAGTGATATTTAGAATCTCTGACTTTGAGAAGTTCACCTTAAAATTAGAGAGCTCTCCGAACTCAGAGTTATTATAGGCAAGGAGCAAGACGGGTTAGTGGTAACGATCAATAGGTCATCAGCAAATGCCGCTGTTTTATGGGTATATCCACCTATTGTCTAGTCTTCTATTCCGGGGGTCAATCTTATTTTCCTTATAAGGGTTTTCGTTACCATAATAAACAATGAGGGGGACAATGGGCAGCCCTTCCTGGTTCCATTCCTTATTAAAAACGGGGCTGACAGGAGCCCATTGACCCCAACTCTTGCATTGGGGGCTTTGTATAATGTCAAGATAGCATGTCTAAAGGCTGGTGGTATGCCAAATTGTTCCAAGGTAGCGTATAGAAATGGCCAACTAACTCTGTCAAAGGCCTTCTCGGCGTTAGCGCCGAGAAGGACCAATGGCAGATGTGTCTGTTTAGCATGCTCTAAGTCAGATTAGCCTACAGGTACTATCCTTTCCCTGTCTTCCCATCAAAAAGCCCATTTGCTCCCCACCTATAACTCTCGGTAAGAGTGGATTCAGCCATAAGGCCATGGCTTTTGTCCACCACTTAAGATTACAATTAAGAAGATAGATAGGGCGATAACTGCCACAGACCGCTGCGTCCTTGCCTTCTTTGGGTATTATTGTTATATGCACCTCCTGAGCTTGTTTAGAAAGATGCCCCCCTTGCAATAGGTAGTTAGACAAATCTGTAAAATGAGGTAGTAAAATATGCCTGAACATTTGATAATAAGAAATGGGAAGGCCATCTGGCCCTGGGCTCTTGCCCGAAGCAATTGATGTAAGTACTTTGTCTAACTCCTGCTCCGTGAATGGTGCGGTTAAGGCGTCTGCATCTTCTGGTGAGATAAGTGATATCTGACAGGATTGTAGAAATTCATTTAGTTTTTGCTGCCAAGCTTCTAGGGTTTTTATTTTGGTTGGGTCGGGAATGTTTTACAAATTAAAAATTTAAATGCTTCACCAATGAGTTCTGGTTTGTATACTGGACCTTTTAGATTATCTTGGATCATGTCTATGTGGGATTTCTCTCTCTGTTTGTGAAGTAGTGCAGTCATCATCTACAATGATACTACAATTTTGTGTGCTTCCCAGAGAACGGCTGGGCTGCCGTCTTTTGTGTGGTTGCTGTTGTCATATTCTCTTATCTTCTCCTCTAGCATGGTTTTGTGTGTTGGGTCGGCTATTGCCGTTTCGTTAAACCTCCAGCACCATTGGTTTTTAGGTACATCTCTGAAGTTTAGCGTAGCCATTACTGGGGAATGGTCTGATATATTCATAGACCCTATTTCTGTAGATCTTATGATGAGGATATACTTTGCTTGTGTGAGAAAATAATCCAGCCAAAGGTAAGAGCTGTGGGCCATAGAGAAAAAGGTGTATTCCTTACTATTAGGATTAAGTGTGCGCCATATATCTTTAAGTTCCAGGTCTGCCAGGGCTCTGGAGATACGCGCTAGACTGGTGGTGTCTATTGTGGGTTGGAGGGCCATATTTAGGTCTCCTCCTATCAATAATATGCCTTCTGTGAACGCTTTCAATTTACGAACGGTCTGGACAACCCACAAATGCTGATTATTATTTGGTGCATATAAGTTCACCAGTGTGACTACCTCTGTGCCTATAGTCCCTTTTATAAATAAAAATCTCCCTTCTGGGTCTACGACCTCTTATCTAAAGGTGAAGGGGATATTTTTGAGAATGGACTATGGTACCACCATTGGTACTCTTTTGTTGGCAGATAGGGTATTCTTTCCACTTTAAAGTGGGTCTCTTGGAGCATTACTTTGCCAGCTCTAGAATGACCTTTCACTTGGGACTTGTCTCGGTGCCCCTTATGAAGCTTGTATGGGTCTTATGCAAAGACTTAACTATTTCCGTATTACATAACTAAAGATTCAATTCACTTAAAACTAATGCACGATGACTGTCTTGTTGCCTTACCAGGTACACAGAACCAACTGCCCGGCAAACACAACAATCATATCAACAACAATAAATTGCTTAGTATATGATACCCTTCCGATATTATGTGAAATTATCAGTCCTCAGGGTATATCACCGCGGTGACGGTGAGGGAAGTGGAAGTCCTCTTTCGGAACTGTAGTTAGGTGTCCTCTCTCAGGAATCGCATCATTGTGGACGACTTTTGCTTCGCTACTGTGTTTCATGGTTGGACTGTTGGCAGGGTGGGTAATCGTGCGCTTGGGGGCACACGATGATGGGCAGCTGCTGCAGGGACACACAATGTTGGGGAGTTGCTGTGGGGACACATGATGATGGGTAGCTGCTGGGGGCACACTATGTTGGGGAGCTGCTGGGGGTGGCTCACTATGATGGGTAGCTGCTGCGGGATCACACTATGATGGGGAGCTGTTGGGGGAAAAACTATGATGAGAAGCTATTGGGGGCACAATATGATGGGGAGTTGTTGGAGGGTAGACTATGATGGGGAGATACTGGGGTACACTATGATGGGGTGCTACTGCGGGATCACACTATGATGGGGAGCTGTTGGGGGAAAACTATGATGAGAAGCTATTGGGGGCACAATATGATGGGGAGTTGCTGGGAGGTAGACTATGATGGGGAGATACTGGGGTACACTATGATGGGGTGCTGCTGCGGGGGACACTATGATGGGGAGCTGCTGGGGAGTAGACTATGATGGGAGCTGATGGGGGGTACTCTATGATGGGGAGCTGCTGGGAGGGTTAAACTATGGTGGGGATTTGCTGGAGGGTAGACTAAGATAGGGAGCTGAGGGAACCCTGACAATGTGGGAGCATCAATGTGAGGGGGATATGGGAGTGGAGAGGGAGGGGGAAAATTGTACTGTGTTGGGGTGCGATAAGGGAACCGATGTGGGCATGGCTTTTGTCCTTTCTTTTGCAACTACAAAATTTGGGAGGTATGGGCAAATCTGGTGTATCCTTCCATCGCCCCCATAATTTCTCCAATGTCTACGGATATTTTCCGTTTCAAGTACACTCCACATTCAAGCCCAATGATATTATTAGCCTTCTATTAACTTGGTAGGGGTGATTTGAATCCACTTGCTACCAATAGTTTTATGAGCAATTTTTTCACACATAGTTTAATTGTACTATTAGTGCTATTTAGTTGTAGTAGCAATATTATCCATCTCTTTATATATAATAACAAGCATGCCCCGGATATGGCTCAAGATCAATGGACAGGGCTCTTCTAATAACATGTAGCACTTCTCTCCAAAACCTACCCAGTTTCTAGATTCCCCGATCATATGCATCCAAATTATACAGAGCCATGCGTCCCCAGTAGCACACAGCCTCCCCCAGTAGCACACAGCCTCCTCCAGTATTACACATCCTCCCCAGAGTATTATACAACCGCCCCTCAGTAATACACAGCCTCCCTGAGTATACACAGCCTCTCCAAGTAATACACAGCCTCCTTCCAGTATACACAGCCTTCCCCCCAAATACACATAGCCCGCCCAGTATACACAACCTCCCCCAATGTACACAGCCCTCAGTAATACACAGCCTCCCCCAGTATACAAAGCCTCCCCAGCAATACACAGCCTCCCCCCAGTATACACAGCTCCCCAGTACACACAGCGCCCCCAGTATTACACAGCCTCCCCCATTAATACATAGCCTCCCCCAGGAACACACAGCTTTCCATAGTAATACACAGCCTCCCCAAATATACAGAGCCTCCTGAGTAATACACAACCTTCCCACAATATTACACAGCCTCCCCCAGTATACACAGCCCCACCAAAGTATTACACAACCTCCCCAGTAGCACACAGCCTCCCCTAGTAATACACAGCCTCCCCCACTATTACACAGCCTCCCCCAGTAATACACAGCCTCCCCCAGTATACAAAGCCTCTCCCAGTATACAAAGCCTCCCCCAGCATACACAGCTTCCCCCAGTACACATGGCTCCCCCAGTATACACAGCCTCCCCCAGTATTACACAGCCTTCCCCCAGTAAACACAGCTTCCCCCAGTATACAAAGCCTCTCCCAGTATACAAAGCCTCCCCCAGCATACACAGCTTCCCCCAGTACACATGGCTCCCCCAGTATACACAGCCTCCCCCAGTATTACACAGCCTTCCCCCAGTAAACACAGCTTCCCCCAGTATACACAGCCCCCACAGCTATGACACCCATCAAAATAATAAACCTTGTACTTACCTCCAGCCTTAGTGCTCCCCAAGCAGCTCCACTCTCGCTGGTGTGTCATCACGCTGTGCTGCACCACTCTGCCTATCAATTATATATTTGATTTTTCATGTAGTATGAACTTGCCAGCGTTGTGTGTAATACTGGCGACCATCTGCCGCCCCTAAAAGGGTCCGCAATCTGTTGCCTGAAGAGGGAACTTCATCACGCCTCATGGCAGATGCGGCCTCCTGCAGCACTACATACTCGTTCTGATGCCACACTACCATTCTCTTGGCTTTGGGTTGAGATAGAGCATTCCAAAAAGGCTGAAACTTACTGGTTCAGATTCTTCTCCATGTCATGGTTTCCTCTGTTAGTAGATGAAGAAACTTCTAACACTGCTCCTGGCGACAGTATCCACCACAGCCCCTTTTCAGCAGTAGTGGAAGTGGAGCGTGAGCTCACAGGGTCCTCCTCTGTTAAACCTGCTAGAGGATGGGTCATGTGTCACCAACCAGAATAAAAAGGATATCTCAATACTAATTGACTTTTTCCTCCCTCTCGAGGCCCCCAATATCTTCAGTAGTTATCATATGCCTGACAATACAATAAGCATGTGTCTGGCCATTTCCACCTTGGAGTGTTAGGGACTCCCTTTGTCCATAACTACAGCCTACTCCAAGGGTGTGTCAGGGTCACCCTTGCTGGTCTTCATCTTTGCCCTTCATCTCCTCCTGGTCCTCCTCTATCATTTGCATTGATAAAACACCATTTTCTATGTGTAAAATTCCTGGTTCAAGACCTTATCATTGTCCTCATCCTTCTTCTGTGCCACTTCAGTTCTGTGCCACAAATGTCCTGTGTCCTCCAGCCAATCAGGTTCATCCGCATTACCTCCAGGACAGGAGCTGAATGAGTTCATTCACTTTGTGGTCCTGGTGACCACCTGGTAAAATACCACTGGGTAGCGAACTCTGAGGCTACCAATAGATATTTAACAGGTCCCACTGTTGGACGATGGTCTTGGTAGCTGGGGACAAAGCTTGCATCTGTACATGTGCAAGTTTACAGTCCACACTGTCCTAACCAAAAGGACTACTGCCTGCCATTTGTGCAAATATTTTCTTGTTGTTTGTGGCACTAGCAATTAGTATATCACATAATATATAGATTGTAGCATAGCCACAATGATCACTTAGGGATGTGTTGGTAGATGCTACAGCTTAGCCCATTTAGTGATACAATTACTTGTAAATAGAGATGAGCAAGCACTAAAATGCTCGGGTGCTCGTTACTCGAGCCAAACTTTTTCCGATGCTCGAGTGCTCGTTTCGAGTAATGAACCCCATTGAAATCAATGGGAGACTCGAGCATTTTTCAGCACAATGGGGCACATTTACTTACCCGGTCCTGTCGCGATCCCGCAATGTATGACGAGGTTTTGGGTCCTAGTCCCCAAATACTGCAGACTATAACATTCTAACCCAAGAAACTTACGAATAATCTTGCAGGCGTAGCCGGCGGGGTTCCGGTGGGTTCCTCCTGGTGAAGCGCGGCTGACACAAGCTGGAGGTGGAGGATTGTGTCGGTCGCGTGAGATCCGGGATCGCGCATGCGCGGGGCCGCCGCGGCACGGCCGCCATCACATACACACATGGCCAGCCTGTCAGCATCTTCCTACACAGGTGAGCTGACTCTCCCACAATTATCACTGTATATATAAATGACCTCAAGGCACTAGACTCTAGACCCCTGAGGAAGCCACATCGTAAGCGGAACGCGTGGGGCGCGTTATCTCCTCCACTTGACTACTTGGTGATATCATTTTTTTCTTCATGCATTTTTTACTAGACTAAGCTGCATTGTTTGTTCCGATTGAAGCATCATCCATATATTGATTTCAGGATATACTTTATACCTTGACCGTACTAGTAGCCAATGCACAGTCTATTATTGACCACATTACCGTATTTTCCGGACTATAAGGCGCACATAAAAGCCTTGGATTTCCTTGGAAATCCAAAGTGCGCCTTATAGTCCAGTGCGCCCTATGTATGGCGCAGGGCAGCGGACCATACTTACATAGGTCCCCGCTACCGGAGACCGGAGACAGCAGATCTCCAGCGGGAACTGCAGACCACGCGGCACGAACAACTTCTGCCGCGTCGGTCTGCAGTTCCCGCTGGAGATCTGCTGTCTCCGGTAGCGGGGACCTATGTAAGTATGGTCCGCTGCCCTCCTCCACCTCCCCCTCACCTTCCCCGCTCACCTTCCCCGCGTCGCCACGTCTCATCGGGTCTCGTCTCGTCTTCGTCTCGGCGTCGCGTCTCTACTCGTCGGGTCTCCGCTCCGCCCCCGGACCTCCGCCACGCCCCCGGACCCTGCGCCTTATAGTCCGATGCGCCTTATATATGGAATTATTACATATATAAGGCGCATCGGACTGATGCGCCTTACATTCCGGTGCGCCTAATGGCCCGGAAAATACGGTACCTTCCATACAAACACCAAGCATAGATTCTACACAATCTTAAGTAGGGGGAGAACAGAACATGTTATTGTCATGCACTGTGGATAGCACTTTATTCTTGGAGTGCTCATTTTAGATGTTTTTAAATGTCAGTGTTTAGTGTATTGTATAAATAAAATTAATACTTTTTTGCTACATACTACTGAATATAGTTGTCTTTTTGCACATCCCATCTGTTTTTCTTTATTGTATACAATTGCCAGGGATGTGTGACATGTTGAGTTGCCCATACTTAACATAACAGAGGTTTTGGGTCCAGCGCGATTCACCAAGCTCGTGCGCCCGAGTTCCTACATCTGACGCTCCTGCCCCGAGGTCCGCCGAAGTTCACCTGGTTCTTCTTGGTGCTTGTAAGTGTGTGTCTTGCGACACAATTGTAAATTTAAATCCCGCACATTGTCCGAATCCGTCGGGTTGTCCGATGGCCACGCCCCCCGATTGTGTCACAATCCGATCGCGTGCGCCAAAACCCCGGGCAATTCGGCGGAAAATAGAAATATTTGGGAATACCCAGACAGAATCGCGTCTGTGGACCCTTAGTAAATGTGCCACACTGTGTTCTTCAGTGAAGAACACATTGCAGATGTTTAACACGATTTTTAACAAGATGTTCTTCACTGAAGAACACATTGCAGATGTTGCCGAACATCAGCTAAACATCTGCTCGTGCTGAAGAACACATCGCTCGTGCTGAAGAACACATCGTGCTAAAGAACACATCGCAGATGTTTCCGAACATCTGCTAACTTAGCAGATGTTCGGAAACATCTGCAATGTGTTCTGATTCCCTTTTTTTTCACTTTTTTTTTACAGTTTTTACTTAATTAAATGCTCGATCTCGAGCAGGCGAGATACTCGTCCGAGCAACGAGCCGTTTCGAGTACGCTAATACTCGAACGAGCGTCAAGCTCACCTCTACTTGTAAACGTTCTGTATATTCATGTGGGTTATAGTGCTCTGTAATCCCTGCTCCCCAATCGTACAAAATTTGGCTTTGTAATCATTATACACATAAAGGAGTTTCTAATATATACTTATGGAATATCTATGGGTCGTTGTGGTACACTCTCAAATAGTCGGATCTTATGGCCCGTGGATGTCAGAACCTGGACTTGTTCAGAAGATTGTTAGTGTCTTGGTGCTCAGTAATGTGTGAGAACTCTAGTGACTAAAATATTGTTATGGCCTCAAATGTTGACATTAATATTCGATAGTCAATGGATACCGCCTTGGTCCACTGGGTTTTTTTGTAGGAAGAATTTAAAAAATACTCTCCATTAGAATAGAATTTGCCATCACATCTCCAAATGTGTCAAAATTCAATAAGTTTGCTCATTAGTAAAGACTTACGAGTTAGTAATTAGCGTTGTAGTGAGAGTCATCCCATCGGGAAAGAGGTCCCCGAAGTCTCTCGTTGTTCATCTGTCACATTTCATGCAGGAGAATTCCCTGCTGTTAATATATATATATAAAAGAACTTGGTTTTTCAGGATTTCTGTTTGTGTCCATGCCTAATTTGGACATGTAAATCTACTTGTATATCAGATGATATCGGATATCAACAATGGAAAATGAGTCCTTGGTCCTCAATATCCAGGACTATGTTCTTTTAGGACTCAAGGAGATGGAGCACCTGAGATACTTTTACTCTTCAGCTGCTCTTGTGATATATCTCACCACAATCTTATTATGTACATTAATTGTGTATGTGGTATGGACAGAACAGTCTCTTCATGAACCCATGTACATCTTCATAGGTCACCAAATGGGGAATATTATACTCTGCAGTTCGGCATTACTCCCCAAGCTGGTCATAGACTTGCTCTCGGGATCTTCCACCATCTCCTTGGCCGCATGTTTGACCCAAGCTTTCAGCATTCAGAGCTTTTCTGCTGTGGAGATAATAAGTTTTACCATCATGGCCTATGACAGATACCTGGCTGTTGGATTTCCATTGAGGTATAACTCTTTGATGAGTAACCAGAAGGTTCTACTGTACTTGGTTAGCATCTGGTTGTTGGTCTTGGGAACCCAGTTGATAGGCGTCATGTTGGTGGTTAGGTTAAGAAAATGCGATAACAGTATAAAAAATGTCTACTGTGAAACAATGTCTCTTACCCGTCTGGCTTGTGCCAGTACAGTCATCAATGATGCTTATGGGACAACAATGAGCATGTTATTCATGATAGGCCCATCGTTGATTGTGATCTACTGCTACATACAGACTTTTCTCACCTGTTTGGAGACCTCCATGAAAACTAACCAGAAAGCCATCCATACACTGGTGACCCACATCATCGCCTTTTCTATTGTCATTGTGTCTACATTATTTGTCATTTTCCGATACCGGTACAATAGCGGTTCCCTATCGACTGTGACACATGTTGTCCTCTCCATGAGTGGTCTGACCATTTCCATCACCCTGCATCCCCTGATTTATGGAATAAGGATGGAATCTTTAAAGGCGAAAATGACTGATACTTTAAAGGAAACTGTTCAGAAGACATTTGGTAAATCCAAGTAAATTTCAATTACCTTATATACTCGAGTATAAGCCTAGTTTTTCAGCACAAAATTTGTGCTCAAAAATCCTAACTCGGCTTATACTCGAGTCAACTAAAACATGAAGACAAAACTCACCTTTCTGACGTCACCCGTAGGTCCTCTTGTGTCTGAGACAGTCGAGGACCTACAGGGGACATTGGAAAGATGAGTACAGTGTTATTTTTTTTCCTACTACAGGGGCTGGGCAGGCTGTATACTACAGGGGCTGGGCAGGCTGTATACTACAGGGGCTGGGCAGGCTGTATGCTACAGGGGCTGGGCAGGCTGTATGCTACAGGGGCTGGGCAGGCTGTATGCTACAGGGGCTGGGCAGGCTGTATGCTACAGGGGCTTGCAGACTATATACTGGGAGGCTGTAACCAATGCATTTCCCACCCTCGGCTTATACTCGAGTCAATAGGTTTTCCCAGTTTTTTGTGTTGCAATAAGGGATCTCGGCTTATACTTGGGTCGGCTTATACTCGAGTATATACGGTAAGAGAAAAGTGGCCATTAAATGATTTATAGACTTTTGAAACAAACGTTTCATTGCTTCATTGCATCTGCATTGGACAACTCAATGGATAAAATGGATTTAAAAAAAAACCCTCGTTTTGTGTCTACAGCCCTATGTAAAATCTATATATTTCCATGGTTACAGACTACAATCAATCTCTGTATAGTGCGTTCCTATGTGACTGCAGGATCACACGTGGACTTTTTGATAAAGTGTATATTTCTTCATAATTTTTTTTCAATTTTGCAAAATTATTAATTACCCTATTTTCGTTTTAAAATATACATTATATTTATAAATCCAGGCCTATCATTTTTTCTTGTAGACATGGCGGGTTCGTCGATAAATTAAAATCTTAGAATATGTTTTTGTTTAACAATTTACAGTTTCACTGGGATTTTACTTTCTTGTTTTAATTTCATTTGAGGTAAATGTTATATAAAGTAAAAAAAAAAAAAAAAAAAAAGATTTATAGTAAATTTATTTTATCACCAAATACTGTGCAAATGGGTTCCCTATTGTATAATAGTCATTTCATACATATAGGGGGTCATTTACTAAGGGCCCGATTCGGGTTTTCCCGACGTGTTACCCGATTATTTCAGATTTGCGCCGATTGTACCTGAATTGCCCCGGGTTTTTGGCGCACGCGATCGGATTGTGGCGCATCGGCGCCGGCATGCGCGCAACGGAAATCGGGGGGCGTGGCCGAACGAAAACCCGACGTATTCGGAAAAACCGCCGCATTTAAAAAAAAAAATAGTGTCGCGAAAATTACACTTACGTTCATCCTGGATAGGCCGGTGTATTTCGAGGCATTCCAGCGGACTTCAGCGCAGCAGCGCCACCTGGTGGACGTCGGAGGAACTGCTTTGATGAATCCCGTCCGGACCCGAATCCAGCGCAGAGAACGCGCCGCTGGATCGCGAACGGACCGGGTAAGTAAATCTGCCCCATAGTCTTGGCCAAAAGTTTTGAGAATGATAAGTCTTCTGCATCAGGTTTTATAATGGCAATTTGCATGTTCTCCAGAATGTTATAAAGAGTCATCAGCTGAACAGCTATTAATTGCAAAGTCAATATTTGCCTAGAAAATGAACTTTTTCCTTCAAAACACATTTCAACTTCATTGCAGGCGCCTTAACCCTTTCAGGACCTGGCCCTTTTTTGTTTTTTCATTTTCATTTTTCACTCCCCATGATCAAAAATCCATAATTTTTTTATTTTTCCATGTACAGAGCTGTGTGATGGCTTATTTTCCGCGTAACAAATTACACTTCATAGAGATGGTATTGAATATTCCATGCCGTGTACTAGGAAGCGGGAAAAAAATTCCAAATGCAGTGAAATTGGTAAAAAAACGCATTTGTGCCGTCTTCTTTGTGCGCCCCAAATGACATGTCTATTTTATTCTTTGGGTCGGTACGTTTACGGGGATACCAAATTTATATAGGTTTTAGAATGTTTTCATACATTTAAAAAAATTAAAACCTCCTGTACAAAATATTTTTGGGGGATTTTGCCATCTTCTGGCGCTAATAACTTTTTTATACTTTGGTTTACAGAGCTGTGGGTGGTGTAGTTTTTTTTGCAGATTTTGATGACGTTTACAATGTTATCAATTTTAGGACTGTTCGACCTTGTGATCACTTTTTATAGAATTTTGTATTTTTTTTAAATGACAAAAAAAGTGGCATTTTCGACTTTGGGCGCGATTTTCCGTTACGGGATTTAACACAGCGAAAAACCGTTATCATATTTTGATAGATCGGGCATTTTCGGACACGGCGATACCTAATGTGTTTATGATTTTTACTGTTTATTTATATTTATATCAGTTCTAGGGAAAGGGGGGTGATTTGAGTTTTTAGGGTTTTTATTATAATTTTTTTTTTTTTAAACTTTTTTTTATTTTTATTTTTAGTATTTTTCAGACTCCCTAGGGTACTTTAACCCTAGGGTGTCTACACGATCCTATCATATACTGCCATACTACAGTATGGCAGTATATGTGTATTTTACTACTCATACATTACAATGTGCTGATAGCACATTGTAATGCATGGGTTAACCGGAAGTAGCCTCGGGTCTTCGTGAGACCCGAGGCTACCATGGCGACAGATCGCCGCTCCCCGATGACGTCACGGGGAGCGGCGATCCTCGAAAAGATGGCGGCGTCCCTTTGAAGCCGCCAGCAGCTTTACCGGCGGCGATCAGCGGGAAAACACCCGCGATCGGTGCTGGCACCGATCGCGGGTGTTACAGGTAAGCCTTTGCTTCAATATGCAGCAAAAACTTACCGGCTATGGAGAGGGCACAGCGTGTGAGCCCTCTCCATGCACCCGCGGCCGACCCGTGACGTGCTTATATATCACGGGTCGTGAACAGGTTAAAAGGAGCAGCTAACATGGTGTCAGTGATGGCTCCAGTAACACCGGTGCGGGTGCTGATGAGGACAGGGCTAGAGATCAATCTGTCATGATTAAGTGAGAATCACACTACTAGATACTATAAAAGGAGGCTGGTGCTTGGCATCATTGTTTCTCTTCTGTTAACCATGGTTATCTCTAAAGAAACACGTGCAGTCATCATTGCACTGCACAAAACTGGCCTAACAGGGAAGAATATCGCAGCTAGAAAGATTGCACCTCAGTCACCAATCTATCGCATCATCAAGGAATTCAAGGAGAGAGGTTCCATTGTTGCCAAAAAGGCTCCAGGACGCCCAAGAAGGACCAGCAAGCGCCAGGACCATTTCTTACAAGTGTTTCAGCTTGGGGATGGGCCTCCCAGCAGTGCAGAGCTTGCTCAGGAATGGCAGCAGGCAGGTGTGAGGCATCTGCACGCACTGTGACACTGCGGAGACTCTTGGAGCAAGGCCTGGTGTCCAGGAGGGCAGCAAAGAAGCCACTTCTCTCCAGAAAAACATCAGGGATAGACTGATATTCTGCAAAAGGTACAGGGAGTGGACGCTGAGGACTGGGGGACAGACTGATATTCTGCAAAAGGTACAGGGAGTGGACTGCTGAGGACTGGGGGAAAGTCATTTTCTCTGATGAATCCCCTTTCCGATTGTTTGGAACATCTGGAAAACAGCTTGTTGGGAGAAGACAAGGTGAGTGATACCACCAGTCTTGTCTCATGCCACCATTCATGTGTGGGGCAGCTTCTCAGCCAAGGGAATCGGCTCTCTCACAGGATAAAGAATGGGGCCAGAATGTCCTCCAAGAGCAAATTCTCCCAACCGTCCAGGAGCAGTTTGGTGATCAACAAAGCCTTTTCCAGCATGATGGAGCACCTTCCCATAAAGCAAAGGTGATAACTAAATGGCTCAGGGAACAAAACATAGAGATTTTGGATCCATGGCCTGGAAACTCCCCAGATCTTAATCCCATTGAGAACTTGTGGTCAATCATCAAGAGACGGGAGGACAAACAAAAATCAACAAATTGTGACACAATGCAGCAGTGATTGTGCAGGAATGGACTGCTATCAGTCAGGATCTGGTCCAGAAGGTGAGTGAGAGCTGCCAGGGAGAATTGCAGAGGTCCTGAAGAAGAAGGAGAGGTCCTGAAGAAGAAGGAGAGGTCCTGAAGAAGAAGGGACAACACTGCAAATACTGACTCGCTGCAGTAACTCCTTCTCACTGACAATAAAAGCTTCTGTTCCTTATAATATGATTGCACTTGTATTTCTGTATGTGATAACAACATCTGACAAACCAGAGGGCAACAGATCATGTGACAACATAATATTTGTGTCATTCTCAAAACTTTTGGCTATGACTGTATTATGGGGTGATGAATTACAGAAGTGAGGTAATAAAAGACTCCAGTCTCCAGTCTACAGGAATGCTAGAAATAGCTAACTCCTATAGACCTGCGCCAAAATGCTGGAAATTTAGTAACATGAAAGCTATGGTCGGTCAGTAATGTGCCATTTGTGTATGAGTCCAGTGATTGTCTTCAACTGAACTTTTAAATGGGGTTTTAGAATATCACATTTTATGGTTTATAACAGCAAACAATCTAGAACCTTTCAACTTCCCCTCCGAAACAGCGGGGTACCTACATTCAATCGGAGTCTTACAAGTTGATTGATGGAGTCCAGAGGACTGCATTCTCTACTAGATAGTCCACTGGTGGGCAAACCATGCATGAGATGACTGATGGCTTTAGCCTGAAACTGGTTTTCCCACGAACAAAAGTTAGGCCCTATCCACGGGATAAGGCCTAACTTGCTGATCATTGGGGGCCTAACTATTGTTTGTGGGAAAACCGCTTTAATTAGCAACTCTGGCGTGACTCCCGATGATCCATTCACGTTCAATGGGAGTGGTCAGAGAATGCCCCTCCCATACTGGATGGAGTAGAAGGAAGTAAGCTTGTCCTGCTCCATCCACCAGTGAGAACGGGATCTCTAATCTCTGGAGAATTGGAAACCCTGCTCTTGTAATCAGTGAGGGTCCCAAAATTTGGGCACCATTACTTCCATGGGGCTGTCCAAGCAATAGGGGGTTCACATACATTACATTAAGACAAAAACTTTAGATTACAGAGGTCAGGAAACCCTACCATTGAGAGCTTACAATCTATACGGGAGAGAGTTTGGAGACACGAGGTAATGAAAGAGAACCTTAAAAAAAAGTGGGTTTGCAGGTTACATTTGAATGATTGGAAGGTGGGGGACAGTCTGACACATTTTGGTAGAGAGTTCCAGAGTATTGGGGAAGCACGGGAGAAGTTCTGGAGATGGTTTAAGAAAAGCAGATGGTAATAGAATGAAGCTGAAGGTCCTGTGAGGATTGGAGATTACGTGTGAGACGATTATCTCCTATGCTATGGATATGGATGTGTCAGCGCCAGAATTCTTATTGAGCAGACTGCATAATAAATCTGTGCCAAAATATTAGGTCTTCTACTGCCATGTGGGTGGTCCCAACTAAAGCAAAGAACATGGTACCACCAACCTGAGCTAAATTATCATATAGATTTTTGGGGAGTAGTGGGCAGGGATCTATGATGATCTATGAACCATGGTATGAGGGAATAGGGCTAATTTGTCTAGTCACCTCTCCTGTACTTCTTCCTATTCTGGTCAACAGGGTCTGTTGTCCTTGACCTCTACTTGTCCATAAGCATTTATCTTGATATACAGGGGTGACCCTCGTCTCCCTACTGCCACCCCACATATTATGAACAGATGCTAGTGCTTGCCAAGCAGGGAAATCGCTTGAAAAACCATTCCAGAGTAAGTACGGTACTGCAGATGAATTCTTTAATTGTGTCCTCCCTGATGGTGGTGTGATGAAGACAATGATGAAGACAATGGGGAGAATTTACCTAGAATGGGTAACACCATGCTATCTCCTCACCTTGATCCAAATCTATCTGTCTGACATCTGACCTCTACCTGTCCAGCTTCCTGGCCTGTGCCTTTCTGCTAATCCTGATCTGTATCTATCTGCTAGAAATAACCTCTACCTCCCTGACCTGCACTTGGCTATTTTCTCTTCCTGGTCCAACTATTTTCCTGACATGACCTGCTCTGCTCACCTTAAACCATATCTGGCTTCCTGACATGACCTCTCCATGTTTAGCTGCCTGACCTGTATCTAGCTATCTGCTCCCCTTCATCCATATCTATCAGCCTGACCTGTATCTAGTGATCTGTTCGCCTTGTTCTCTATTCATCTGTCTGATATGACCTCTACCTGCTTGACCTGTACCTGGCTACCTGCTCAGTCTAAACTGTGTCTATCTGCTTGACATGACCTCTACCTGTATGAACTACACGGCTTGTACCTGGCTACCTGCTCATGCTGATCTGTGTCTATCTGTCTGACATGACCTCTACCTGCCTGACCTGCTTGACCTGAACCTGGCTACCTGCTCACTCTGATCTGTGTCTTACTATCTGACATGACCTCAGCCTGCCCGACCTGCTTGACCTGTACCTGGCTACCTGCTCACTCTATCTGTGTCTTTCTATCTGACATGACTTCTACCTGTCTGACCTTCTTGACCTGTACCTGGCTACCTGCTCACACTGATCTGTGTCTATCTGTCTGACATGACCTCTACCTGCCTGCCCTGTCTGACCTGTACCTGGCTACCTGCTCACTCTTATATGTGTATATCTGTCTGACATGACCTCTACCTGCCTGACCTGTACCTGGCTACCTGCTGACACTGATCTGTGTCCATCTGCCTGACATGACCTCTACCTGCCTGACCTGCCTGACCTGTACCTGGCTACCTGCTCTCTCTGATCTGTGTCTATCTATCTGACATGACCTCTACCTGCCTGACCTGCACCTGGCTACCTGCTGACACTGATCTGTGTCCATCTGTCTGACATGACCTCTACCTGCCTGACCTGCTTGACCTGTACCTGGCTACCTGCTCACTCTGTTCTGTCTCTATCTGCCTGACATGACCTCTGCCTGCTTGACCTGCTTGACCTCTACCTGGCTACCTGGCTAACTCTGTTCTGTGTCTATCTGCCTGACATGACCTCTACCTGTCTGAACTACCTGGCTAGCTGCTCAGTCTTATCTGTGTTTATCTATCTGACGTGACCTCTACCTGTCTGACCTTCTTGACCTGTACCTGGCTACCTGCTAATGCTGATCTGTGTCTATCTGTCTGACATGACCTCTACCTGCCTGACCTGCCTGACCTGTATCTGGCTACCTGCTCACTCTGATCTGTGTCTTTCTATCTGACATGACTTCTACCTGTCTGACCTTCCTGACCTGTACCTGGCTACCTGCTCGCTCTGATCTGTGTCTATCTATCTGACATGACCTCTACCTGCCTGACCTGCACCTGGCTACCTGCTGACACTGATCTGTGTCCATCTGTCTGACATGACCTCTACCTGCCTGACCTGCTTGACCTGTACCTGGCTAACTGCTCACTCTAATCTGTCTTTCTATCTGACATGACCTCTACCTGCCTGACCTGTACCTGGCTACCTGCTCACTCTATCTGTGTCTTTCTATCTGCCATGACCTCTACCTGTCTGACCTGCTTGACTAGAACCTGGCTACCTGCTCACTCTGACCTGTGTCTATCTATTTGACATGACCTCTACCTGTCGTTCCTGCCTGACCTGTATCTGGCTTCGTGCTCACTCTAATCTGTGTCTATCTATTTGACATGACCTCTGCCTGCCTGACCTGCTTGACCTGTACCTGGCTACCTGCTCACTCTGATCTGTGTCTATCTATCTGAGATGACCTCTGCCTGCCTGACCTGCTTGACCTGTACCTGGCTTCCTGCTCACTCTGATATGTGTCTATCTATCTAACATGACTTCTACCTGTCTGACCTTCTTGACCTGTACCTGGCTACCTGCTCACACTGATCTGTGTCTATCTGTCTGACATGACCTCTACCTGCCTGACCTGCCTCACCTGTACCTGGCTACCTGCTCACTCTGATCTGTGTCTATCTATCTGACATGACCTCTACCTGCCTGACCTGCTTGACCTGTACCTGGCTACCTGCTCACTCTAATCTGTGTCTTTCTATCTGACATGACCTCTACCTGCCTGACCTGCCTCACCTGTACCTGGCTACCCACTCACTCTATCTGTGTCTTTCTATCTGACGTGACCTCTACCTGTCTGACCTGTACCTGGCTACCTGCTCACTCTGCTCTGTGTCTTTCTATCTGACATGACCTCTACCTGCCTGACCTGCACCTGGCTACCTGTTCACTCTGCTCTGTGTCTATCTGACATGACCTCTACCTGTCTGACCTGTACCTGGCTACCTGTTCACTCTTCTCTGTGTCTATCTATCTGACATGACCTCTAGCTGTCTAACCTGCACCTGGCTACCTGCTCACTCTTCTCTGTGTCTATCTATCGGACATGACCTCTACCTGTCTGACCTGTACCTGGCTACCTGCTCACTCTTCTCTGTGTCTATCTATCTGACATGACCTCTAGCTGTCTAACCTGCACCTGGCTACCTGCTCACTCTGCTCTGTGTCTATCTATCTGACATGTCCTCTACCAGTCTGATCTTCCTGACCTGTACCTGGCTACCTGCTCACTCTGATATGTGTCTATCTATCTGACATGACCTCTACCTGCTTGACCTTACCTGGCTACCTGCTCAATCTGCTCTGTGTCTATCTATCTGACATGACCTCTACCTGCCTGACCTGCACCTGGCTACCTGCTCACTCTGCTCTGTGTCTATCTATCTGACATGACCTCTACCTGCCTGACCTGCACCTGGCTACCTGCTCACTCTGCTCTGTGTCTATCTGACATGACCTCTACCTGCCTGACCTGCACCTGGCTACCTGCTCACTCTGCTCTGTGTCTATCTATCTGACATGACCTCTACCTGCCTGACCTGCACCTGGCTACCTGCTCACTCTGCTCTGTGTCTATCTGACATGACCTCTACCTGCTTGACCTGTACCTGGCTACCTGCTCACTCTAATCTGTGTCTTTCTATCTGACATGACCTCTACCTGCCTGACCTGCCTCACCTGTACCTGGCTACCCACTCACTCTATCTGTGTCTTTCTATCTGACGTGACCTCTACCTGTCTGACCTGTACCTGGCTACCTGCTCACTCTGCTCTGTGTCTTTCTATCTGACATGACCTCTACCTGCCTGACCTGCACCTGGCTACCTGTTCACTCTGCTCTGTGTCTATCTGACATGACCTCTACCTGTCTGACCTGTACCTGGCTACCTGTTCACTCTTCTCTGTGTCTATCTATCTGACATGACCTCTAGCTGTCTAACCTGCACCTGGCTACCTGCTCACTCTTCTCTGTGTCGATCTATCGGACATGACCTCTACCTGTCTGACCTGTACCTGGCTACCTGCTCACTCTTCTCTGTGTCTATCTATCTGACATGACCTCTAGCTGTCTAACCTGCACCTGGCTACCTGCTCACTCTGCTCTGTGTCTATCTATCTGACATGTCCTCTACCAGTCTGATCTTCCTGACCTGTACCTGGCTACCTGCTCACTCTGATATGTGTCTATCTATCTGACATGACCTCTACCTGCTTGACCTTACCTGGCTACCTGCTCAATCTGCTCTGTGTCTATCTATCTGACATGACCTCTACCTGCCTGACCTGCACCTGGCTACCTGCTCACTCTGCTCTGTGTCTATCTATCTGACATGACCTCTACCTGCCTGACCTGCACCTGGCTACCTGCTCACTCTGCTCTGTGTCTATCTGACATGACCTCTACCTGCCTGACCTGCACCTGGCTACCTGCTCACTCTGCTCTGTGTCTATCTATCTGACATGACCTCTACCTGCCTGACCTGCACCTGGCTACCTGCTCACTCTTCTCTGTGTCTATCTATCTGACATGACCTCTAGCTGTCTAACCTGCACCTGGCTACCTGCTCACTCTGCTCTGTGTCTATCTATCTGACATGACCTCTACCTGTCTGACCTTACCTGGCTACCTGCTCAATCTGCTCTATGTCTATCTATCTGACATGACCTCTACCTGCCTGACCTTACCTGGCTACCTGCTCACTCTGCTCTATGTCTATTTATCTGACATGACCTCTACCTATCTGACCTTCCTGACCTGTACCTGGCTACCTGCTCACTCTGATCTGTGTCTATCTATCTCTGCTCTGTGTCTATCTGACATGACCTCTACCTGTCTGACCTGTACCTGGCTACCTGCTCACTCTTCTCTGTGTCTATCTATCTGACATGACCTCTACCTGTCTAACCTGCACCTGGCTACCTGCTCACTCTGCTCTGTGTCTATCTATCTGACATGTCCTCTACCTGTCTGACCTTCCTGACCTGTATCTGGCTACCTGCTCACTCTGATATGTGTCTATCTATCTGACATGACCTCTACCTGCTTGACCTTACCTGGCTACCTGCTCACTCTGCTCTGTGTCTATCTGACATGACCTCTACCTATCTGACCTGTACCTGGCTACCTGCTCACTCTTCTCTGTGTCTATCTATCTGACATGACCTCTAGCTGTCTAACCTGCACCTGGCTACCTGCTCACTCTGCTCTGTGTCTATCTATCTGACATGACCTCTACCTGTCTGACCTTCCTGACCTGTACCTGGCTACCTGCGCACTCTGCTCTGTGTCTATCTGACATGACCTCTACCTGTCTGACCTGTACCTGGCTACCTGCTCACTCTTCTCTGTGTCTATCTATCTGATATGACTTTTACATGTCTAACCTGCACCTGGCTACCTGCTCACTCTGCTCTGTGTCTATCTATCTGACATGACCTCTACCTGTCTGACCTTCCTGACCTGTACCTGGCTACCTGCGCACTCTGATATGTGTCTATCTATCTGACATGACCTCTACCTGCCTGACCTTACCTGGCTACCTGCTCACTCTGCGCTATGTCTATCTATCTGACATGACCTCTACCTGTCTGACCTTCCTGACCTGTACCTGGCTACCTGCTCACTCTGATCTGTGTCTATCTATCTCTGTGTCTATCTGACATGACCTCTACCTGTCTGACCTGTACCTGGCTACCTGCTCACTCTTCTCTGTGTCTATCTATCTGATATGACTTCTACATGTCTAACCTGCACCTGGCTACCTGCTCACTCTGCTCTGTGTCTATCTATCTGACATGACCTCTACCTGTCTGACCTTCCTGACCTGTACCTG
This sequence comes from Engystomops pustulosus, assembly GCF_040894005.1. NCBI lineage: Eukaryota > Metazoa > Chordata > Amphibia > Anura > Leptodactylidae > Engystomops > Engystomops pustulosus. Next base: position 17,015,302 of record NC_092412.1, on the reverse strand, counting down.
GCTACCTGCGCACTCTGATATGTGTCTATCTATCTGACATGACCTCTACCTGCTTGACCTTACCTGGCTACCTGCTCACTCTGCTCTGTGTCTATCTATCTGACATGACCTCTACCTGCCTGACCTGCACCTGGCTACCTGCTCACTCTGCTCTGTGTCTATCTATCTGACATGACCTCTACCTGCTTGACCTTACCTGGCTACCTGCTCACTCTGCTCTGTGTCTATCTATCTGACATGACCTCTACCTGCCTGACCTGCACCTGGCTACCTGCTCACTCTGCTCTGTGTCTATCTGACATGACCTCTACCTGTCTGACCTGTTCCTGGCTACCTGCTCACTCTGCTCTGTGTCTATCTATCTGACTTGACATGGGCAAATTTTTCAAAAATTCAATTCGCAGAGTTCGACAGATTTCCCGACAAAGTTTGATTCGACCCGAATCAAATCATGGTGAATCACGTTAAAAAACAGGTAATTGCAGAACGTTGTGCCATGCTTAAATATGCATACGGAGCTTGGTTTGGTCTTCAAACAATGTTGTGTTTTAGTATGAGACACATGACAGTCACCGCTCTTAGAATTGCTTCACTCTTCACTTCCATGGGCACTTAGAGAGGCCAACTTCACCAAATAAGCAAAGCAGGAACGCAGCCTGACAAGGTAACGTCTGTGCCAGCTCGAAAGGACTGAGCTGAGGGCCAAGATCCCACTATAACATCAAAGAGTGCACTCTTTTTACATTCACAACAAGGGTAAAGTTTATATATTGCGACCACTGTTTGACTGGGTATACAATACATACAATTGTTTACAAAGGGAGAGATTGTCCAATAGGGACAGTTATACCCATTAGTCTCTAAAATTTAACTTAATTATTACTGTTGAATAATTAAAATTTAAATTTAGTGACTAATGGGTATAACTGTCTCTATTGGACAATCTCTCCCTTAGTAAACTCTTTTTACATTGACATCAGATGATTCCATAGATTACTAAAGAACTTGTTCTGTTAAACACGGATACATGTAGAAACCCCCCAAAAGAGTGGAGAGGATGTCGGCAGTAATTTTGCATTGACGTCACTGATCATTTTTCCCATCTTTTCATCCATCAGTGTCCACTTTCAAACAGTCAATAATCCATCAGTATTGCTAAAGCCAAAAACAAACAGGAGTGGATCCAAAACAGGGATGACCAGTAAATGGGATATATGCATGTCGTCTGTGTTCTGTATCCACTCCTGCTTTTGGCTTTTCATCCTTCTGACAGATGAAATGAGGGGGAAAATCAAACATAGTGGCAACGTCATAGAGTAGTGGAGGGTGAAAACAGCATTATGGAAATCACAGGGTGTTCCAGGGAGACAGCGGTCAGTTGGCAGTAGGCTGCAGAGTGGCACAATGACAAATTATGGAGATGCCACCAACATTGTAGACCACAGAGTGGCAGAATGACAGAGTGTGGAGGTGGCAGCAGCAGCAGGATGGTGTGGAGGTGGTGGCACTTTAGCAACAAAAAAAATTTGAAATCTGGGGAATACAGAACCCCCAAACCTGACTGTGAGAAAAAAATCACTCCGGCAACTATGTTGATTTGACACGGATTTCTTGATATCAACTTTAGCAACAAAAAAAGAATTGAAATTTGGGGTATACAGATCCCAAAAATCATCCATCAGCCACTGAGTACAAGCAGCTAGACCCAAGAGATAGCACATGCAGTGTGAAATGACAGGATTGCAAATGGTCGTTTTTATAGGGAGATCACATAAGCCTGATTGGCTTACATGTCTGCACATGTGATCGAGGGTGTTCCTTTCTTCTTCCCAGAGTTCTCTGCCCCATGTAACACATTGTACTCGCGGCCATTTTGCTAATAAAGGGGGGAAAAAAATTGTTCCCATGAATCACAGTAAACTTAATTTTGACCCGAACCAAAGTTTTCCTGAAATTCCTGACCTTTATCCATCTACCTGACATGACCTGTCTACGTCTTCCTGCAACTCTAATTAATGTGACTAGTAACGAACTTCCTAATGAGTCTTACATGTTACGTTCCTTCTCATCATCATCTTCCCCTGAGGGTCATGACCCAGGTTTTTCAGCTAGGACTGGTGACCTCAGGGAAAATAAACCACCTTATAAAGACCGAGAAAGCTGGAGAGGGATGCAGATTCATTTTCCAGATGTCGGTCCTGCGGTGACAAGTAACTGGCAGAATATTCCAATGACATCCTAAACTGCAGGAACACACATTACAAGAAGAACGTCACACAGAAAAAAAATTGTAAGTTGTTTTCTAGAGGATTCATCATGATGTCAAACTGGTATTGTTTTCATTTTTTTAATGATTTTTTAAAATTTTATTTATTGATTTTTATGGAAAAAAAAGATCATCAGATTTCTGGAGTAGATTTTGAGTCTAAAGAAGTTTTTGCACTTAATTCCCCTGAAGGCTAGGGACAGTGTAGAATTCATGTGGATCTTCTACATCAATAGTAAAGTCCATTGTGAAGGTTCAATCTCCTGAGTTTTTCCACAGCATGGGAATGGGATATGTAAGAAATGTAAACCACTTTGGGTTAGCTTCTAGCTGCTGAGAATAGGGTAGTCCGCCATCCTAACAGCCCTAAAACTTAGGGGACTCCACAAGACCTCTGAAGGTGTCCTCTGCTGTTTGACATCAAGATGTTATCAGTAGATACTTGGTTGTGAAGAACAGACCTCAACAAGCTCCAGGTCATGTTCTTCAGCCGTTCCAGGAATATTGTTTGCACTATAACAGATTTCACCAACTTGCTCGAAGCCCTCACTGCTCTGACTGTATATTGTACCATGAGTGTATCTCAATAGATGGCTCCACAGATTCCTCAGACCAGGTTTCTTTCATACATTCTGCCGTGGATTGGGGGAAACATGCGATACTATGTAGTGTATATTCTGAAAACTTCCCAAAGTGTTACCCCTGTGTCTTCTGCAGTTATGGTAGCACTGTTAGGTTGCAAAAACGCTGGATTAGATCTGGTTCTTATCTGTTGGCAGTCTGAACAGGGCTCTATTTGCTGCATTGCGGGCTCTCTGTAATCCGTACTCTGAGGAAGCGAGAGCTAATGCTCTCACACTGTCAGAGCTCTGTCCCTCTCACAGGAACATATGTCAGTGTAATAAAAACTCTGTGTGCCATCTTCCATTGCTGGATAAACAATATTCTTGCTTTCCTATCAGCGCTTTCCCTGCTATACATCTGTACTTATGTTCTTTCAATATTTGGCTTACGTTCTTCTATTCTTCAGTGTATGCAATTCTGTACTTTATATCCTATCTCAGTTTTTACTTTGATTGTCGACCTTCCCTCTGTCTGATTTGTTTGTCTGTTACATTGTTGTTACATTTTAGCGCAGGCAAAGACCGTCTTCGTGGTTGTCCCGTATCGCCTAGGATACATGGAGGCAGGCAGGCAGGGCTGGAGTTTTAGGATTCACTGTGCTGTCTGCTGTCCCTGAGTCCAGTGTGCCCATTACACAAAGTTTTCAGCTATTCTCTATCTCTTAAGGAGGATAAAATGTATTGGGATAGAATTTACTACCCATACACAGAAATCTGCCTTTTTGGCTCCAATGCAAAAGCCTTGACCAGAACTCATTGGCTCACATTTACTTAAGCCCATGTGCCAGTCTTCTGTCCAACTTTGCGCGTTCTTTCATGTGCAAACTGCTTGCACATGTATTTAAGAACAGAGGTTGTTCACGCAACACAAAACTCTGCACTGAGTGGACGTAATGGTGCTGACCATGCACCAAATTTATCATGTAAAGTCGGGCAGAAGTGTGTCGCAAGAGCTTTGCCTTCACATACTTTTATACGCTTATTCTGCTGCCTACATCTTCTCCATGTATGTCTGAAATGCTATACTGCTATTCTTCCATGGGGCTTGGTGCAGTGTTGCTGACTGTTAGAGAGCATCTCAGCAGCTAAGGCTCCATCTTCTAAAGTTTCAGTTTTTTCCTATAGTCCATGCACATAGAATGAAATGTCAAGACTAGTGATGTGCTATCTGCAGTCCATTGTAACACTACTTTACTACTCTAGTGTCTAACAAGTCCACCAAACTACCAGAAGGTCCTGCAGTGGGCCCAGGCTATATTGAACCTCAGAGCTCCAGTAGAAGACAACCTGATTTGTAGGAATATAATTGTCTATTTCCTAGGGGTTGGTGAAGAGTGGTCTAGCTTGCACCTTCATTAAACACTGTTATTATAATGTTATTCTTATTTTTTTTTATTATTTTATATTTTCACTGGCAATGTTCTTATTGTTTTGTAACGTCCTTGCCAATGTCTTCTTCTGTCCATAGAATTAGGATGCGCTGATTTTCCCTTTGGTTTTTGTTTAGCATTCCTAATTTGCACTGTGGTTTAGTTGCTGGCTATATTGGTACTAAGTGCACCACTCCGGGGTCCTCTGCAGCGCTCCAGTTACCTGCTGTGATGGGCCAGAGCTCAGCTGCAGTTGTCTGGGGCTGGCGCTCTATGGCCACCTATTTAGTTTCCGCTCATAGCTACTTGATTGCTGGTTGCATTTTGTGCCTCACTCTCATGCTCATGTTCTTCTTATGTTACACATCTGAATCTCTGGTTATCTGATCCATTTTCTGACTCTCCCTTTGGACTCCGATTTTGTGCTGTATCTGCTATCTCAGTTGTGACCCAGACCGCTCATTATTTTTCTGTTTTATCTGTTAAGTCTTGTTTTGTGACATCTCTTTGGCTTGGGGAGGGACTGGTGACCAGTTACTGGCCACGGGTTATGGCGGACCCATAAAGTAGGCAGTTGACAATGTGGGGGGCTCAGTTTTAGGGCTCAGTTCTGTTTGTTTGTTTGCTTAGGAACGCCCTGACTTCCCTTTACATTTTTATAGGTTTTTTTAATTTGTTTATTTAGATCATTTTGTATAAATTGAATAATTATTTTGTTTTTATTTCTTAATAATTTACAGCTTTCTGATCCTACATAAAGGTTGAAGTCTTAAAAGATGGAGAATGTTTCCATGTTAAAGACAAATCTTGTCCTTCTCGGTGTTGTAGAGATGGAGTACCTCCGGTATATGTACGCCACGTTGGTCATTATCATCTACATCTCCACCATGATGCTCTCTTCCATAATTGTATATACTGTGTGGGCAGAAGAGACTCTCCATGAACCTATGTACATCTTCATAGGTAACCTGGTGGGCAATGCTATGTTTGGAAATTCAGCTGTTCTACCCAAGTTGGTGATTGACCTGCTTTCCGGCTTAAGCACCATCTCACTGCCAGGATGTCTCATCCAAGCTTTTTGCATTCAAAGCTTTGCTTCCCTTGAATTTTTTACTTTTACAGTCATGGCCTATGATCGATATTTAGCTGTCTGCCTACCCTTGAGATACCCAACCCTAATGACCTGTCGAAGAGCTTTCCAAATAATGCTTGTTGTATTGTCTTATGTTATTGTGAGTATCACCATTATTGTAGTTTTAACTGCCAGGTTGTCCATATGTGGGGTTAACATCAACGGAATCTACTGTGAGACTTTGTCTCTTCTACGTCTGGCTTGCGGTGACACAACCGTTAACAATATCTTTGGCATTATTTGGACGTTGATCATGATAGTCGGCTGTATACTGGTGGTGATCTTCTGCTACATAATGACATTTGTAGTCTGCCTCAAGATCTCGGCGGATGCCTGTCAAAAAGCCATCCACACCTTGGTGACCCACATTGTCACATTCTCTACGTACACAGCCGCCACAGTTTTTGTTACTTTCCGATACAGGTTGGGCATTGGTTCTCTTTCAACGCTTGCCCATGTTATCATCTCCTTAACAGGTTTAACTGCTTGTATAACCTTGAACCCTCTGACCTATGGGATTAGGACAGAGGCTCTCAGAGTTAAAATTTTTGTAAATTTACGAAAAATGAATGTATGTCAAAAAGTTGCTTTAATAAAATAATTCTTCTCGAACTGCCGATTGTACCGCAAAATTTCTACTAATAATCCCTTTACTAATGATAGATTAATTTTTATAGGCTTTCTCCTTCCTGAAAACAAGTTCCTTAGATCCATTGTTTCACTTGGTTTTACAATTTTTAGTGAAAATTGTATACCCCAACCTGAGGAACACATCTAAATATGTGAATTAAAAAGGACCTTTCACCATTTTCATTGACCATGTCCTTGAGCTACTCCACAAATTTGCACATAGTTAGAATTTTCTCTCTAGTCCCAACTGTTCCTGGGCAATCAATGTCATTATTTTTTGGTTGGCTACTGTCAGGTAGGTGGAACCAAAAATATTGACATTTATAACTTAACAAAGGTTGAAGCTAGAGAGACCTCTATATCTATCCTCCTCCTTGGATGTCCATGAGTAGGGGAGGTGAGTGTTCAGATTTTTGCTTGGGGCACCAACACAACTTGCTCTTATGTCCATTTTGTCAGCTCAATTGACCATTTGATGCATCAATATCATACAGGTTCATTACAAGCATCTTGAAAATTTAGGTACAGCTTAGATATAGAAACTCATATATATGTAAGTAGGATTACAATATAAGGAAAATGTTGTCACGGCGGCTAAGCTCTATAGAAGGTGGAAGCCAACATCTCAGCTCAATTTATGCTTGAAGCCATCATGGCAGCTTACATAAAGAAGCCTGGCTCTATGTAAGGTGTACACCTCAATAATATCAGTAGTAAGAAGTGTTTGCACTCAAGTTATATCCATTGATGTCTTTTCCGAATGTAGTGAGAAGGGAGTAAAAGGAGAATACTGTGACCCTGGCTGCTGCATGTTTCTCTATAGCCTCCGTTACTACTGACCTACTGTTAGTTCCGTCATGATCTCCAAAGAGATCTCTGGCAGCTTGTGTCATAAATCTCAGTGCAGAATAGGGGTAAAGATTTTATGGTATTAAAATTGTGAAATGTAGAAGGAAATTCAAATGGATGTGGGTTATTGGTAGCTAAATTGGTGGTGTCCTAAATTCTGTTATATTTTGATGAACAATCACTATATACTTTACACCATATACAGGCTGTAAAATGACAGTTCCATCCAGTTTATTTTATTACCCTACAGACTTGATCATTGACCAATAATAACTTGATATTTCTATTGGCTCTTTTCGATATATGACAATACATGACACGTATCCTCTAGGCATCAAGATAACAAGAAGCTGCAGATGTGGGTGACATTGATGCGTATCAGCCTTCAGCAACCCCAATGGCCATTAGTTGAATGTTACATAAAATTTCTGAATGTGGCCCTGTGCTGTAGGTGGTCTAAAATTGGCAGCAGAGAACAGTAGAAAAGTGCAGTTAAAATGACTTTTTTAAAAATTAAAAAAAAACTATATTGACACAAACAGAAAGCAAGTCGCTATGTCAAAAACAGCTGAGAAATACAAAAATTTGCATCATCTGGACTCCTCAAATAGCTTCTTGTCTGTAGAGCAGTCACATGATATGTCCAATAATTTCCTATACAGTTAGGGTATATCAAAAAGGATTAGTAAAAATAGTTCCCTCCCTTACCAGGGCAGGAGGTGCGGGGTCTATAGGTATCAAGGTCTGTAGGTCACTGCTATAGCCAATCACCGGTCTCAGTTGCGAGGTGCAATGAGATTAGATCACTGCTACAGCCAATCACTGGCCTCAGTGTTGATGTTGCTTGAGGGTAGGTCATTGCTGCAGCCAATCCCTGGCCTCAGTAGTGATGTGCTATGAGAATAGGTCACTGCTATGGCCAACCACTGGCCTCTGCGGTAATGCGCCATGAGAGTCACTTCTGCTGATAATCAATGGCATTAGTGATGAGGTGCCATGAGGGTATTTCACATCTGTTGCAATGTGAAATGAGGGTGGGTCACTTCTTCTGCCCATCACTGGCCTTAGTGGTGATGTGCCATGAGGGTTGGTCAGTTCTTCTGCCAATCAATGGCATCGGTGGTTATGTTTATTGATGGTAGGTCCCTGCTGTTTCCAATAACTGGTCTCACTGGTGATGTTCCATTAGAATAGGGCATTGTGACAACCAATCTTATGGTCTTATTGGTGATGTGCCATGAGGGTGGGTCATTTTGGCTGAAAGTTACTGGCCTCATTGATGAAGATCCCCCGGTCCAGAGGCCACTGCAGCCAAAACAAATGTCTTCTGAAAACAACACTACAGGAGCCTATAGGAGCTTTTTGAGACATACAGCATGTGTTCTGATCAGCAAGTGTGCTGGGTTTTGATCTCTCATAACTAGGCTGCTGCAGCTACTCCTATTCAGCAGAGTTTAGAGTAAAGAAAGAAACATGGAGGGTTTGCATACAGTACAAAAGTAATTAGTAGTACTGCTGAATCAATTGATGAACATTCGGGGAATATTATTAAGGCATCAACCCCTTACCGACACGTGACAGCTGACAGCAGCATTAAAGAGCCGGTGGTGTGTTGGCGCTGCCAACTTGGCTCGGATCATCGCTCCCTGAGAGCGGCGATTTGTTGCTATGACAGCCTCAGGTTATACAAAGACCAGAGACTTTTTACTCAATGGGGCACATTTACTTACAGGGTCACCAGAGTTCACAGAAAGTGCATTGTCCGTGTATAATGCTGGGTGCGGCGATTCACTAAGATCGTGAGTCTGAAATCATGAATGCGTCGCTTCCCTGCTCATGTCAGACAGAGTTTACCATCTTTTTGTGGTGCATTTAGAACATAGGGCTTGCGACATATTTTAGAAGTTAAATCCTTTGTTCAGTCCGAATCAGTCAGACAATCTGACGGCACCGTCCCTAAATTGTTTAGCACGGAAGCCACAACAGGGCGTCGAGTGCGACACAATCCCAGACATATAAATACCTGTGCAAGCCGTTTTAGCCATGAAAAAGGTGCACAGTCCAACAAAAGTGTATGCACGACCCTTAGTAAATGAGCCCGAACGTTTTACGATGTGCGATTTGCACATTGAAATACATGATGGGGCAGATTTACTTACCCGGTCCATTCGCGATCCAGTGGCGCGTTCTCTGCGGTGGATTTGGGTCCGGCCGGGATTCACTAAGGTAGTTCCTCCGACATCCACCAGGTGGCGCTGCTGCGCTGAATTTCCCCGAGGCCTGCCGGAATGCACTGAAGTTCACCGGCCTATTACTAGTGAAGGTAAGCGCGAGTCCCGCGGCACTTTTTTTTTTTTTAATGCGGCGGTTTTTCCGAATCCGTTGGGTTTTCGTTCAGCCACGCCCCCAATTTCCGTCGCGTGCATGCCAGCGCCGATGCGCCACAATCCGATCGCGTGCACCAAAATCCCAGGGCAATAGAGGGAAAATCGGCGCAAATCAGAAATATTCGGGTAACACGTCGGGAAAACGCGAATCGGGCCCTTAGTAAATGACCCCCGATGTGTAAAATTCCCATATACAGCCTAGGGTTAAAGTACCAATCTATCTGAAAAAGAGTAAAAAAAAATTGAATAAAAGAACCCTAAAAATTTAAATGACCCCATTTACCTAGAACTGATATCAATATAAATAAACGGTAAAAATCATATTAGGTATCACCACGTCCCAAAATGTTTGATCTATCAAAATATAATAACGGTTATTCTCGGCGTTCAACCCTGTTGCAGAAAATAGCGCACAATTTTTCCATTTCGGAAAAATATAAAAAATGCAATAAAAAATGATTAAAAGGCCGTACAGTTCTAAAGATGGTAGCGTTGAAAATGACATCAAAAGTCTCACAAAATGACAGCACAGACAGTTCCGTACTCCAAAGAAAGACAAAGTTATTGGCGCCAGCAAAATGAAGATTTATTTTGGTACAGGAGGTTTCAATTTTTGTAAATGTATGAAAACATTATAAAACATATATGTATGTTTGGTATCCACGTAATCATGCTGACCCAAACAATAAAGTAGACATGTCATTTAGGCTACATTCACACTCACGTATGGGGGATGTATGTACGGCCGATGTACATACGATGTATATACTTTCCCCACAGCCGGCAATGGGCGCATGGTGGCACCGTACCTTTCCATAGCCTGGAGAAAGATAGGACATGTCGCATCTTTCCCTGCATTACCACGCCGCGGGCCATATATCGCTATGGATAGGGCCGGGGGTGAGCGGCGCTACGGATAGGGGCAGTACAGCAGGCACACGTCAGTGTGAATGTAGCCTTACGGGTGCACAGAAAAGCTGTAAAATCCAAGCCCTCCAGAAAACGGCATAAATGCGTTTTTTCACTGCATTTGGATTTTTTTCCCCGCTTATAGAGCTAAATAGATGGGATATAAGAGCACGATTGAAGTTCATCATTAAATTTACTTTTATGAACAGTAAAAGATTAAAGGGGTCGTCCCCTTTCAGCAAATAATTGATATAGTCTGAGTAATGAAAAGTTATACAAATTTCCAATTCCTCACTGTTTTCTAGATCTCTGACTTGCGACACAAATTGAAAGTTAAATCTCAGTCCGAATCAGTCGGATTATCCGATGGCCTGAGCCCCGATTTGTGTCCCATGAAAGCAGCGCAGCTGCGACAGAAAATAATTGCGTGCAACACAATCCTAGCGCAGACCCCTGTTAAATACCTGTCAAAGCCGGGCAAACCCTGAGAACATTGGGAAATCCAATGACAGTGAGCAGCGCAACCCTTAGTAAATAAGCCCCAATCTGTCCATGGTCATGTGATGGACACACAGGTGCACGCGCTGTTATTATCACACGGCTCTGATTATTGTCTACGATAGTTAAGGCTCGTGCACCTTTGTGACCATCACAAGACCATGAACAGATTTCTATGCACTGGAAGTAAACATAGAAGCTTTCTATAGAAGCACAGCAAGCAGAGATCTAGAAAACCATGAGGAATAGATACAGAAAGTATATTGGAAAATTGTATAACCTTTCAATACACAAACAATATCAATTATTTGCTGAAAGTGAACAACCCCTTTAAGGATATAGAGTAGTACTTAAGTCCTAACTTCCGGGCACATGCTGGTTTAGATGCTGGGGGGGCCCTAGTCGGGTGAACAGCGCGGGGCCCATGGAACCCTCAATCCGCCACTGCCGGTTTCACAAACAGGAAGTGGCCGCTGACTTCAATTGAAGCTGAGAGGAGTTTACAGATAGTAAGGCTGTACTTTCCGGCTGGAAAGGAGATTACAGTGTCATATAGGTAATGTTAGAATTACAAAATGTTGCTGCTCCCAGGATCCTGCTGAACAAGTTGGCTAACCTGATAAAAATCAAAGAACAGTGACACTGAAAAGATTAACTGCAGTTATACAGATATTTGTGTAACAATCTCATAAAAATAACCAATTTTGATAGCCCATAGGCGTATTGCCGTTGGGCTAATGACGGCATGCAGGTGGACAAGGCCCTTTAAGAAAGGGCGGTTATGCAGGAGGATGTGACCTAGTGACTCTGGGCTTGGCTTAGGGTGGTCACACCTGGGGAGGGGTTTGGGGCATAAAAGGGGGATGGTAGCGTCACTCACCCTTTTACGGAAATTTTCATTGGATCTACTTTGTCCCGATGATGGTCTCTGATGATGCCGTGCGTCTGAGGATCCGCGCTGAAGGCCTGGCCATCGTCACTGCTTGCAGAGGCACAGGCTTCGAACAACAATGCGCCCTCAGCTCCTTCTCCTCAAAACTGTCCAGCTTTCCGGGAGGCAATCATGGTCGCCTCAGTGCTTATCACCATCTGCACAGGTGGCCACATGTTTCACTTCGGCCCCCTCTGCCCGGGTTTCTGGACAGAGGTGGCCTTTGCAGCGCTGGTGCGAGTGGCATCTCTGGACTTTGTGTACCACATGCCTGAGCTGGCCGCCGGAACTTCAGGCCGACGCAGGTTGTCCACAGTGAGTTCTGGTGCCGGGAGCGTGGGGGTTGAGCTGCATCGCCTCTGTAACCCTGATCACTCTCACCCTCCACACATCTATGCTCCCTAAGTAGTGCCTGGAGGTATGGGGGCAGCTGGCTAAAGGCATCCCAACCAGGCCCCATCCTTTGCTTTTAGCAACCTGCCCTTTCCTCCTTCCTCTGACATCAGGGACGAATATAATGAACTGGACAATCCTTCCTTGGGGGAGGAGGTCCTGGGAGCTGACCTCACCCCGCTGGGGGTGGGCATCTTGGTTGTTCCCTCCCCTTCGGTTGCTCCCATGCTGTCCAGTGACCTTGATCCTGGGTACATGCTACCCTGTGATGCCTGACGAGCCCCTGCCGTGCGGTCAGCTGCCAGTTCTGGCTATAGTCGCCACTCTGCCTCCTCCAGTCGGTGGTCTGCATCTCGTTCGTTGTCCAGGTGGACGAAAAGGCAACGATCCCGAAGTCGCAGGAGCTTGTCTCTGTTGATGTCCGCCAGGTCTTCTCATGTAGCCAGTTGAGGTTCCTCAATAAGCCCATCGCCGGCTCAGTGGCATCAAGGTCGAAGGTCTCGCCAGGGCTCTGCCGGCTCTCATTGCACTCAAGCTTCTCCAGTGGCATCTGTTCCAGTGTGTGCATCAGTGGTGACGGCAGCTGAACCAGACGTGTCTTCAGCGGTTGTCCATATCTCTTCAGCGTTTTGTGAGTCTGCCTGCTTTGGGTGGTTAAATGACTGATTCTGCTCTTCTTGCACCTCTCCATTCTCTGTTGGAGTCTACAGCAGTGGCTTTGCCATTTCGCCAACGATCCCCCTGGGAAAACTGATGGATGGCCGAAAATCTACATCAATGTTCACCCCTTTGGTCCCGGTTTTAAGGCACACTTATTTTTGCGGGGTTACCCCCCTGAGCTCCTATCTTTCTGACTACAAAGGACAAAATATTTTGCAATGAGTTTGTGGATATTTGGTCCTTGATGTCTGTAGATTTGGTGGCGGTTGATAGGGAACAATGTTTCGAACAGGGTGTAGAAAGGAGGCCGAAGGTTCCCAAGATATTTCATAATTGGCTTCAGGCCTTTTCTGTGTTGGGTTGTGTACTGACTTGCCTGAGAAAGCCCCGCAAATTTTTGTATATCTTGACACTATTTTTATTGCATTTCGGTCTCACGGGGGATCTGCTTGGTGGCGCTACATTGAGGAGTTTAGGCGGTGGATGTCGGTTGGGATACCAAAGCTATGGACACATGGCTTAGGCTTATGATGAATCTGATGCCCAGCCACTGCCTTGTCCCCCTCTTTCTCCACCCCAGTGGGTTCTCTGGGGCCGGGGACGGTTTGTAGGTCGGTATCGTGCTGGATGTTCATTAATTGCCACTGACGCTTCTACGGGTCCTGTAAATTCCAGCATGAGTGCTCCAAGAGGGCACCCATTCCGCAACCTGCTGTTCCTGCCCTGCAACTGCCCAGACCCGTTCCCAGGGTGGTAGTCCACCAGAAGACCCCCAATTTGTGTCCAAAAGATGTTCCCTTGGCTCGATCAGTACCAGGAAAGCGGAGGCCGTCCTGCTTAGGGTAGGTTTTAAATTTGGGTTTTTGATCCCATTTACCCCCAGGGATAAACTTGTTTTTCTAGAAATTTTCAGTACATGATTATCCCAAAATTTCTCAATGTAAGGTTAAGAAAAAGGTTTGAGCTGGGTAGAATGGTGGGTCCTTTTAGGTCCCTGCCATTTCATACTTAGAGTGCTCATGGTACAGTTTGGTGGTAGTGGTGCAAGGTAGCGGGTGATGGGGGCAATACTCTGGATGAGGGTTCCAGGGTGGGAGTTATATTGCGGTATTTGGAGGGTTTGTAGGCCCAAGGGGTGTTAGGGATATGTGCTCAACGGCGGTTAGTGGGTGTGGCATTTTTCTTTAAATTGTATGGTCGGGTAGATGTGAAGCACAGTTTCCTCAATAAGCAAATTATTAAAGATTGGAAGAAGGACTCGAGAACTGCCGCCCTGTTTCCTTTTCTATATACTGCTACGGCTTTTACCCCTTTTGGTTTTGGTCTGCAGGGACTCATTTGAAGTTACTTTATTTCGTACCGCTTTCGTTTTGGCTTTCTTCGGGGCCCTTCGGAATTGGTTCCACACACTGCTTTGCATTCCGGCGGGTTACTTTATGAGGAGGTGCGTTTTTGCATCTGACGATCTAAACCCCATCGTGTTTGGTCGTGGTTGCTGGGTGGCGCTACGCTTGGTCAAGGGTTTGGCATATCTAGTGGCAGTGGTCGAACAGTTTCTAGCAATAAGGAAGGGGAGGATTCAGTTTTTGTCGCATGCTTATAGCTCCCCTCTGAAGCGATTTCAATTTACCACTGTTTCTAAAAAGGCGCTCCTAGTGACCGGTCTCCCACCTGGTGATTTTGGCACTCATTCCTTCGGTATAGGCGGAGCGACCACTGCCAACAAATTAGGTCTATCAGACACGGATGTGTGTAGGATAGGACGCTGGCTCTCTGATTGCTTTGCCGGGTAGATTTGTCCTGATTTACTTATTAACTGGCTCTTTTTCCTCACGGATTCTCGCCCTATGGTATGGATTCTGAGCCAATCATTCGTTTACTGGGCTGAGCAGAGGGCTATGGTTCGTCCAGATGGAAGATCGCTTGGTTTCTTCTAGGCTAATGTTCACTGGTGTGGGATTCGGGGTCTGCAGATTCTTCCAGAGTTAGTGGATATCAGACGATATTCTGACGCCCCTTCTGTTCTGGTGCTAAATTTAGGGGGCAATGACTTGGAATGCTCAGTGCGGATGGGGGAGTTGGTTCCTTTGATACAATCGGACATGGAGCGTTTTTTCTTAATTTTGTGTTAGTTTGGTGGGAGATTATTCCCAGGGCAGTGTGGCACAGAGCTAGGGGTGAAGTAGGAATTGAGAGGAGCAGGAGATTGGCGAATACTAGAGTGTCATGGAATGTGCGGGATAGTGGTGGTAGGACACAGGGAGATGGAGGGGGATAATCGGGGTCTGTTGTTGCCAATGGGCATTGGGCTACAGGATGGAATTGAGGGAACCTTGTTTTTTCTGGCTGGGGGTCGGAGGGACATGTAGGGTGTCTGTTATGTAAATAGGTTTGTACCAACATGTCCTTTAGGTCGGGTCAGCATTCAGGTGCCTGTCGTCATAACACAAGTTTGAATTTAAGATATGGTGTTGGTTGGGGGTTAAATTAGGTTACATGTTATGCAGGTAGTCTTGTAATAATGAGCTGACTGTATAATATGTGCGATGTGCCGTGTCCCTCCTGTATGTGACATGTTGCATCCTCTGCAGATCCGACCTCCCGCTGGGACCAGGTTTCCATATAGAGCACATCGTCCTCAGAGGAAAGTATCATCCTTATAAAACCTCCGCACATGAGATGTGATGCTGGATTACTACCCACATGTGCGTCCTGCAGTGACATGGGACTGCTGGTTATACCGTATTACAGAGAGGTGACCGTATCCACAGACTGAGGAACGGCAGAAGAGCAAAAACACCCAAAACACACAAAAAGCTATAACAAAACATCACATGGGAAGAAGATCAGCAGTCACTGTACAAATCTGTGAAGGTACAATGTGATGTCTGGTATGTAAAATATGTGAAAACATCATTGTGTGTTACATAGGACTGCAGGTGACATCCACTACATGATCTGTACTCAGAGAGATATCACTGTGTGATCTGTGGTGTTACATAGGACTGCAGGACACATCTACCACATGATCTGTACTCAGAGATATCACTGTGTTATCTGTGGTGTTACATAGGACTGCAGGACACATCTACTACATGATCTGTACTCAGGGAGATATCACTGTGTTATCTGTGGTGTTACATAGGACTGCAGATCACATCTACTACATGATCTGTACTCAGAGATATCACTGTGTTATCTGTGGTGTTACATAGGACTGCAGGACACATCTACTACATGATCTGTACTCAGAGAGATATCACTGTGTTATCTGTGGTGTTACATAGGACTGCAGGTCACATCTACTACATGATCTGTACTCAGAGATATCACTGTGTTATCTGTGGTGTTACATAGGACTGCAGGACACATCTACTACATGATCTGTACTCAGAGAGATATCAATGTGTTATCTGTGGTGTTACATAGGACTGCAGGACACATCTACTACATGATCTGTACTCAGAGAGATATCACTGTGTTATCTGTGGTGTTACATAGGACTGCAGGACACATCTACTACATGATCTGTACTCAGAGATATCACTGTGTTATCTGTGCTGTTACATAGGACTGCAGGACACATCTACTACATGATCTGTACTCAGAGATATCACTGTGTTATCTGTGGTGTTACATAGGACTGCAGGACACATCTACTACATGATCTGTACTCAGAGAGATATCACTGTGTTATCTGTGGTGTTACATAGGACTGCAGGACACATCTACTACATGATCTGTACTCAGAGAGATATCACTGTGTTATCTGTGGTGTTACATAGGACTGCAGGACACATCTACTACATGATCTGTACTCAGAGATATCACTGTGTTATGTGTGGTGTTACATAGGACTGCAGGACACATCTACTACATGATCAGTACTCAGAGATATCTCTGTGTTATCTGTGGTGTTACATAGGACTGCAGGTCACATCTACTACATGATCTGTACTCAGAGATATCACTGTGTTATCTGTGCTGTTACATAGGACTGCAGGACACATCTACTACATGATCTGTACTCAGAGATATCACTGTGTTATCTGTGGTGTTACATAGGACTGCAGGACACATCTACTACATGATCTGTACTCAGAGATATCACTGTGTTATCTGTGGTGTTACATAGGACTGCAGGACACATCTACTACATGATCTTTACTCAGAGATATCACTGTGTTATCTGTGGTGTTACATAGGACTGCAGGACACATCTACTACATGATCTGTACTCAGAGATATCACTGTGTTATCTGTGGTGTTACATAGGACTGCAGGACACATCTACTACATGATCTGTACTCAGAGATATCACTGTGTTATCTGTGGTGTTACATAGGACTGCAGGACACATCTACTACATGATCTGTACTCAGAGATATCATTGTGTTATCTGTGGTGTTACATAGGACTGCAGGACACATCTACTACATGATCCGTACTCAGAGAGATATCACTGTGTTATCTGTGGTGTTACATAGGACTGCAGGACACATCTACTACATGATCTGTACTCAGAGATATCACAGTGTTATCTGTGGTGTTACATAGGACTGCAGGACACATCTACTACATGATCTGTACTCAGAGATATCACTGTGTTATCTGTGGTGTTACATAGGACTGCAGGACACATCTACTACATGATCTGTACTCAGAGATATCACAGTGTTATCTGTGGTGTTACATAGGACTGCAGGACACATCTACTACATGATCTGTACTCAGAGAGATATCACTGTGTTATCTGTGGTGTTACATAGGACTGCAGGACACATCTACTACATGATCTGTACTCAGAGAGATATCACTGTGTTATCTGTGGTGTTACATAGGACTGCAGGACACATCTACTTTATGATCTGTACTCAGAGATATCATTGTGTTATCTGTGGTGTTACATAGGACTGCAGGATACATCTACTACATGATCTGTACTCAGAGATATCACTGTGTTATCTGTGCTGTTACATAGGACTGCAGGACACATCTACTACATGATCTGTACTCAGAGATATCACTGTGTTATCTGTGGTGTTACATAGGACTGCAGGACACATCTACTACATGATCTGTACTCAGAGATATCACTGTGTTATCTGTGGTGTTACATAGGACTGCAGGACACATCTACTACATGATCTGTACTCAGAGATATCACTGTGTTATCTGTGCTGTTACATAGGACTGCAGGACACATCTACTACATGATCCGTACTCAGAGAGATATCACTGTGTTATCTGTAGTGTTACATAGGACTGCAGGACACATCTACTTTATGATCTTTACTCAGAGATATCATTGTGTTATCTGTGGTGTTACATAGGACTGCAGGATACATCTACTACATGATCTGTACTCAGAGATATCACTGTGTTATCTGTGCTGTTACATAGGACTGCAGGATACATCTACCCCGCCTAGCCTTTTCTTGGGGCCTGGAGACAGCCGGGGCCCAGAATACCGGAGTGGCTGGCGGTTGTGGCCTAGGCACGCTGATGTCTCGGTGCTTGGTATGGGGACCGGAGGGCTGTCCTACAGCCTGGCAGGTCTCCAGAAGGTGGTGTATGCAAGAAATGATGGAGGGAGAGTTCTCCCTGGGGCAGCCCTTAGAGTCTGTAGTAGGTGGCCCTGGTAGATAGATGGGGCACCCTGGATGTTACAGCCGTAGCAGGGATTAGAAGGAGGAAACGTTGCGCAAAAATAACTTGCAGTTCTTTATTCGAACCAACAGCAGCAGGCAACGTTCCCAAATGAGTCTGTACAAAGGCAGTACTGGAGTGATCTTGGAGAGGGAACCCCAGGAGTTTGTTCACCAGCCTGGATGCAGGGGCAGGCTGGGATTTTGCTGTGTCCAATGCTGGAAGCTGAAGCTTTGTCCTGTTTGTCCTGTGTCACTCTGAGTGTAGTAGTTGAGGCCTAGGAGCTCCTCATGTGGTGAGAGCTGGGCCTGAAGAGAGTGTGCTCTCTCAAGTTTCTTTCTGGAACTCTCTTGGTGAGAGGTCATGGTAAAGAGAGACTGACTCCTCCCCTGACCAAGGGTTTAGTTAATCCCTGGTCAGGTGATCTCCTTCTCCAATCACACTCCAGTTACAATAGTGGAACATCATTGGATGACAACATTAAGTAACATTAACCCTTGCCTAACCAGGCAGTATCTACTGCTGCACAATTACCTCTATATGTACTGGATGGTACAAGGGGCTTATTCGCAACTACTCCTCTGCCATGCGCATTGGCAGGGACGTTGCACATAGGACTGCATGTATCATGTTACATAGATGTGACCTGTAGTGGAGCTGTGTCAGATACTACTGAGATTCACTAGCTGAGATATTTGGGTTATTCTTAGCTCTTTTGCATTTGGGGTTATTTGCTACTTCATACCCTGTCCTATGGACAGTTGGTGATGGGCTCATTATTTGCCGGTATCGAGGACTTCGATCTACACAAATACAGTCCTGGCCAATGTATCCCAGTCCAACACTGTAAAGGTTTTTATTTACTTTAAACACTAAGTTTTAGGTCATAATGAACAAATGTTTCCTCACTTCATTTTTTATATTTTACAGATTCCTGATTTTAGTAGAAGTTCAAAGTCTGAACAAGATGGAGAACGCCTCCAAGATAAACACGTATCTTGTTCTTGTTGGAATCATGGAGATGGAGCACCTCCGGCATCTTTACGCCACGTTGGCCCTAATAATCTACATTGTCACCATGATAATGTGTTCCATGATGGTGTACACTGTGTGGTCAGAAGAGACTCTCCATGAGCCCATGTATATCTTCATAGGTAATCTGCTGGTCAATGCTATGACTGCAAATTCGGCTGTTCTCCTTAAGCTTGGGATTGACCTGTTGTTCAATTTTAACACCATATCCTTGACAGGATGTCTTCTCCAAGCCTTCTGTGTTCAGAGCTGTGCCTCTATTGAATATTTTACCTTCACGGTCATGGCTTATGATCGATACTTAGCTGTTTGCCATCCATTGAGATACCCAACCCTGATGACCAATGGAAGAGCTTTCCAAATAATATTTGTTGAATTAATTTTTGTCTTTGCAGTTGTTGGCACAGCAGTTAGTTTAGTTACCAGGTTGTCCCTGTGTGGAATGAATATTAACACTATCGCCTGTGAAACTTTCACTCTTCTACATCTGGCCTGTGGTGACACAACTGTCAACAACATCTATGGCACCATCTTGACCCTGACCATGATAGTTGGCTGTATACTGGTGGTAATCTACTGCTACATAAGGACAGTTCTAGTCTGCCTAAAGATCTCAGCTGAATCCAGACAGAAGGCCATCCACACCATGGTCACCCACATTGTCACATTCTCTACATACCTGGCCACCACTCTTTTCGTTACATTCCGGTACAGGTTGGGCAGTGGTTCCCTCTCGGTTGTAAGTCAAGTCTTCATCTATATAACGTGTCTTATTATTTCTGTACTCATGAACCCTCTTATATATGGGATACGGATGGAGGTTCTTAGAATTAAAATGATTGCAAAGTTTCAAAAAATTTGTTGGACATAACAAAACGACTTCTGGACGTGCCAAGTTTATAGTTGTAATTTCAAGAGGTTGTTTCATGAGGTCAACCACTTCTCTAAAAATCCACATCCTTATGATAACCAAAGGTCAAGCTTCTTGCTTAGTAATAATAAGGAAAGGTTGTTCATCTTGACAGAAGAGGAAGCTGGAAGTATTCATTATGGTCAACATTTTGAAAAGAAGAGTCAAGGACTGTAATGGTATTTCTCAAGGTTCCCTGGGCCGGCTAGATGGGATTCTACTGGACAGTTCTGCAGTCTGCTCAATATATGTGTGTACATTCTCTCCTTTTTCTTTCTTATGGATTCTCGTCCATTTTTGATCTTTTCACTTCTGGTGGTATGGAGAGATGGGTGGTTGCTAGGTGCTATGGTTCGGCAGTCCAACTCTGCCAAGATTGGCGCATCCATGTTTTGACCTGAAGAAGGTTTGATGAACCTCTTAACAAAGTCTCAAAAGCTTCTATGGGCTAGTGATGGTCCAATTAAGCATGTTGAACTGGGTATCTCCTGATGCAGCTCTCATAGCCAAAGTATATAAGCCGGTCCTAGATGATGTAGACTGATGATCCCTCAAGTTCCCCAGACCTGGTTTAAATTTAGACATTAGGAATCAGTGCTTCCAACACTATAGACTCATAGTCATAGACTCAAGGAGCTACCTGAGAAGATCATATTGAAACCAACTATCATGTTATTGAGAGGATGCTTTGATGTGGTTAGGAGGATATACGGACACATGGAGCCTGTACACACAACCACGGCACATGATGACCTGCTACAATGAAATGTATTTAATATTGATTGTTGATATGGGTTTCCCTTGAAGAACATGCGCCAGCGTATGATGAACTCCCTCCCCTGGTGGTGCCGTCTGTTACATCGGGAAGCTTCGGCCTCCTGATGTATTAGATGACTGGCTGTGCTGGCGTATAAATCTGCGCCAGACACTGCTTGGTGTGTGTTTGCGTCATAACCTTCAGTCATCAACGTTTGAAGGCAGGTCACCCCCTTCACAATGGCGTAACAACAGCCGTAGCAGCTGCTACAGGGCCCGTTCTACGCAGGGGCCCGGGATGGACGGGCATTTGTGCCATTCTCCTGGGCCCCTCTCTCTCTCTCTCTGCTAAGCGCACAGCAGTAACAGGTGGCCCTTTAAGTGCAATGTAAGGGGCCCCACCTGCTGTGCTGAAAGCCCCCACTCTCTTACCAACTGCACAGCCGCTAAATCTCCCGAATGTTGGCACATTTGTGCAATCTCTAGACCTGAAAGTATATCCAGTGTATATATATATAAAGTATATAAGCGGATATATATAATATATATATATATATATATATATATATATATATATATATATATATGCATGCATGTGTTTATGTATATATGCTTAGATATACATATACCGTACGTATATACATGCATATGCTGTATGAATGTTTCTGATGTGCATGTGTATGTATATATGTGTATATTTGATGTATGTTTAGATGCTGTATATACTGTAAGTATGTGTATACATGATGTATGTATATGCAGTTTGTGTGTATTTGTTGTATTTACACTACATGTATGTGTATATATGGTGAGCATATACTGTATGTTTTAGAATATGATCTATATATACTATATGTATATAAATAATATGTATGTACTATATATTATGTGTGCAAATTTGATGTTCAAATACTGTATGTGTTTGTATATACTGGATGTATAAGTCTATAAATGTATATATGAGTGCACCATTGTGTACGTATGTGTGCATATGATTTTGCATGTGTATATGGGTATGTATAGGACTTTGTGTGTGTAAATATAAGACTGGAGGGCATGCAACAGAACATCTTATGTAAACCACCTGTAAGGGCACTTTGATTACCCATTACACAAATATCAGTAAACTATAACTATATAAGTAACTTTTAAAAAGATAGACACTTCTTGCTGGGTGGAAAATTAGGTCACAGCTTTATTTATTTTATATATTAACTAGAGATGAGCGAACATGCTCGTCCGAGCTTGATGCTCGGTCGAGCATTAGGGTACTCGAAACTGCTCGTTACTCGGACGAATACTTCGCCCGCTCGAGAAAATGGCAGCTCCCGCCGTTTTGCTTTTTGGCGGCCAGAAACAGAGCCAATCACAAGCCAGGAGACTCTGCACTCCACCCAGCATGACGTGGTACCCTTACACGTCGATAGCAGTGGTTGGCTGGCCAGATCAGGTGACCCTGGGATAGACTAGCCCCTGCCCGCGCTGCTCGGATCATTCTGTGTCTGGATGCCGCTAGGGAGAGAGCTGCTGCTGGTCAGGGAAAGCGTTAGGGTGTTCTATTAGCTTACTGTTAGGCAGGAGTGATTCTCCAAGAACCCAACAGCCCTTCTTAGGGCTACAATAACGTTATACTTTTTTTATTTTAATTTGCATCTATTACCATTTTGTGAGGAATTAGCAGGGGGACTTGCTACCGTTGTGTTTAGCTCTTAGTGGCACACATATCCATAGCAAAGACCGAAGTGGGAAAATTCAGTAGGGGTTGGATTTCTATTAGGCACTAACTCAGTGTCATCTCATCTGGCATAGTAGTGTGCTTCCTTTGATACTTGGCTAGAAAATAGCCATAGGAGAATACAAATAGCTTCTTGAAGCCTACAGTAGCGTTCTATATATTTGATTTCTGGTTGATCTGCTGGTGGCTTTAGTTTCTGCAGTGCATGTACTTGCCAATTCTGAGCAATTTGTAGTGAGACTTGCGACCGCTGTGTTCTGCGCTTAGTGGCGCACATATCCATAGCAAAGGCTGAAGTGGGAAAATTCAGTAGGGGTTGGATTTCTATTAGGCACTAACTCAGTGTCATCTCATCTGGCATAGTAGTGTGCTTCCTTTGATACTTGGCTAGAAAATAGCCATAGGAGAATACAAATAGCTTCTTGAAGCCTACAGTAGCGTTCTATATATTTGATTTCTGGTTGATCTGCTGGTGGCTGTAGTTTCTGCAGTGCATGTACTTGCCAATTCTGAGCAATTTGTAGTGAGACTTGCGACCGCTGTGTTCTGCGCTTAGTGGCGCACATATCCATAGCAAAGGCTGAAGTGGGAAAATTCAGTAGGGGTTGGATTTCTATTAGGCACTAACTCAGTGTCATCTCATCTGGCATAGTAGTGTGCTTCCTTTGATACTTGGCTAGAAAATAGCCATAGGAGAATACAAACAGCTTCTTGAAGCCTACAGTAGCGTTCTATATATTTGATTTCTGGTTGATCTGCTGGTGGCTGTAGTTTCTGCAGTGCATGTACTTGCCAATTCTGAGCAATTTGTAGTGAGACTTGCGACCGCTGTGTTCTGCGCTTAGTGGCGCACATATCCATAGCAAAGGCTGAAGTGGGAAAATTCAGTAGGGGTTGGATTTCTATTAGGCACTAACTCAGTGTCATCTCATCTGGCATAGTAGTGTGCTTCCTTTGATACTTGGCTAGAAAATAGCCATAGGAGAATACAAATAGCTTCTTGAAGCCTACAGTAGCGTTCTATATATTTGATTTCTGGTTGATCTGCTGGTGGCTGTAGTTTCTGCAGTGCATGTACTTGCCAATTCTGAGCAATTTGTAGTGAGACTTGCGACCGCTGTGTTCTGCGCTTAGTGGCGCAGATATCCAAAGCAAAGGCTGAAGTGGGAAAATTCAGTAGGGGTTGGATTTCTATTAGGCACTAACTCAGTGTCATCTCATCTGGCATAGTAGTGTGCTTCCTTTGATACTTGGCTAGAAAATAGCCATAGGAGAATACAAATAGCTTCTTGAAGCCTACAGTAGCGTTCTATATATTTGATTTCTGGTTGATCTGCTGGTGGCTGTAGTTTCTGCAGTGCATGTACTTGCCAATTCTGAGCAATTTGTAGTGAGACTTGCGACCGCTGTGTTCTGCGCTTAGTGGCGCACATATCCATAGCAAAGGCTGAAGTGGGAAAATTCAGTAGGGGTTGGATTTCTATTAGGCACTAACTCAGTGTCATCTCATCTGGCATAGTAGTGTGCTTCCTTTGATACTTGGCTAGAAAATAGCCATAGCAATAGGATAGGATTGTTTGTTTCTAAAAACTCAAAAAAAAACAAAAAACACAAAAAAAAACAAAAAACACAAAAAAACACAAAAAAAAACAAAAAAAAGTAAAAAAAAAAAAAAAGTTATAACTCTCATTTTAAAAATGTTTAACCCCAGGGCTAGGGGTAGAGGACGAGGGCGGGGACGTGGGCGTCCAACTACTGCAGGGGTCAGAGGCCGTGGTCCTGGGCGGGGTGAGACACCACCTGCTGATGAGGGAGCAGGGGAACGCCGCAGAGCTACACTCCCTAGGTTCATGTCTGAAGTTACTGGGACTCGTGGTAGAGCACTGTTGAGGCCAGAACAGTGCGAACAGGTGATGTCGTGGATTGCTGACAATGCTTCGAGCAATTTGTCCACCACCAGTCAGTCTTCCACGCAGTCCACCCATGTCACCGAAATCCCCACTCCTCCAGCTCCTGCACCTCAGCCTCCTCCCCCCCAGTCTGCCCCCTCCCAGGAAAATTTGCCATTTGAACCGGCATACTCTGAGGAACTGTTTTCTGGACCCTTCCCACAGTCACAAACCACTTGTCCGGTTGCTGCTGAGCAATTTTCCGATGCCCAGGTTTTCCACCAGTCACAGTCTGTGGGTGATGATGACCTTCTTGACGTAGTGGAAGTGTGTAAAGAGGTGTCCGACGATGAGGAGACACGGTTGTCAGACAGTGGGGAAGTTGTTGTCAGGGCAGGAAGTCCGAGGGGGGAGCAGACTGAGGGATCGGAGGATGATGAGGTGACAGACCCAAGCTGGGTTGAGAGGCCGGGTGAACACAGTGCTTCTGAGACGGAGGAGAGTCCTCGACCTGAACAGGTTGGAAGAGGCAGTGGTGGGGCCAGACGGAGAGGCAGGGCCAGAGCTGGTGCATCAGCGCCACTGTCAACTAGTGAAGCTCCCGTGGTGAGGGCTCTTGCGGCGAGGGCTAGATCTTCAGAAGTGTGGAGGTTCTTTAAGGAAACACCGGATGACCGACGGACTGTGGTGTGCAACATTTGCCAAACCAGGCTCAGCAGGGGTTCCACCACTACTAGCTTAACTACCACCAGTATGCGCAGGCATATGAATGCTAAGCACCCCACTCAGTGGCAACAAGCCCGTTCACCTCCGGCCGTGCACACCACTGCTCCTTCCCCTGTGTCAGCTGCTAGTCAGCCCCCTGCCCAGGACCCTGGCACAAAAACCCCATCGTCGCCTCCACGATCCTCCACAGCATCCACCAGCGTTCAGCTCTCCATACCCCAGACGCTGGAGCGGAAACGCAAATATAGTGCAACCCACCCGCACGCCCAAGCCCTTAATGTGCACATCTCCAGATTGCTTAGCCTGGAGATGCTGCCCTATAGGCTAGTAGAGACCGAGGCCTTTCGCAACCTCATGGCGGCGGCCGCCCCTCGGTATTCGGTCCCCAGCCGCCACTACTTTTCCCGATGTGCCGTCCCAGCCCTGCACCAGCACGTGTCAGACAACATCATCCGTGCCCTGACCAACGCCGTTTCTGACAAGGTCCACCTGACCACGGACACGTGGACGAGTGCTGCCGGGCAGGGCCACTATATATCGCTGACGGCACATTGGGTTAACTTGGTGGAGGCTGGGACCGAGTCTGACCCTGGGGCTGCTCATATACTGCCGACGCCGAGGATTGCGGGGCCTACCTCGGTCCAGGTGTTTCAGGCCTACTATGCCTCCTCCTCCTCCCACCCCTCCTCCACCTCCTCCTCCGAACTACCATCCGTGGGCACGGCGCCATCAGTCGGTAGCTCTAGGCACAGCAGCAGTGCCGTCGCTAAGCGACAGCAGGCGGTGCTCAAACTGCTGAGCCTAGGCGACAAAAGGCACACCGCCCAAGAGCTATTACAGGGCATCACGGCGCAGACTGATCTGTGGCTGGCACCGCTGAACCTCAAGCCGGGAATGGTTGTGTGTGACAACGGCCGTAACCTGGTGGCGGCTCTGCAACTCGGCAGACTGACACATGTGCCATGCCTGGCCCATGTGTTAAATCTGATAGTGCAGCGTTTCCTCAAGACATACCCCAATCTGTCTGATTTGCTCACGAAGGTGCGCCGCATCTGTGCGCATTTCAGGAAGTCCAGCCCAGATGCTGCCACTCTCAGGGCAGCGCAGCGCCGCCTCCAACTGCCCGCTCACCGACTGTTGTGCGACGTGCCCACGAGGTGGAATTCAACACTGACCATGTTATCCAGAGTTTACCAGCAGCGCAGAGCGATTGTAGACTGCCAGATGTCAACTTCCACCAGAACTGGTAGTCAGGTCAGTCAGCTTCCTCAAGTCTACAATGAGGAGTGGACGTGGATGTCTGATATCTGTCAGGTGCTGAGTAACTTTGAGGAGTCAACACAGATGGTCAGTGGCGATGCCGCCATCATCAGCCTCACCATCCCGCTGCTTGGCCTGTTGAAAAACTCTCTGGTCAGCATGAAGTCGGAAGCTTTGCGCTCGTCACAAGAGACGGGGGAAGAATATTCCCTTGTTGATAGCCAAAGCACCCTGAGGTCTGTTTCTCAGCGCATATCGGAGGAGGTGAAGGTGGAGGAGGATGAGGAGGAAGAGGAGGAGAATGTTGGCGAGACACAAGAGGGGACCATTGTTGAGTCCTTCACTGTTCAGCGTGTATGGGCAGAAGAAGAGGAGTTGGAGGAGTTGGAGGAGGAGGAAATGGACAGTCAGGCCAGTGAGGGGAGTGAATTCTTACGCGTTGGTACTCTGGCGCATATGGCAGATTTCATGCTAGGCTGCCTATCCCGTGACCCTCGCGTTCAAAGAATTTATTCCAGCACCGATTACTGGGTGTTCACTCTCCTGGACCCACGGTACAAGCAAAATCTTTCCACTCTCATCCCTGCAGAGGAAAGGAGTGTGAGAATGCATGAATACCAGCAGGCCCTGGTGCACAAGCTGAAACAGTATTTCCCTTCTGACAGCGCTAGCGGCAGAGTGCGTAGTTCTGCGGGACAAGTAGCGAGGGAGAGTAGGCGAGCAGGCAGCTTGTCCAGCACTGGCAAGGGTACGCTTTACAAGGCTTTTGCCAGCTTTATGTCACCCCAGCAAGACACTGTCACCTGTCCCCAGTCTCGGCAGAGTAGGGCTGATCTTTACAGAAAGATGGTGAGGGAGTACGTAGCTGACCATACCATCGTCCTAAATGATCACACAGCTCCCTACAACTACTGGGTTTCAAAGCTGGACATGTGGCACGAACTGGCGCTGTACGCCTTGGAGGTTCTTGCCTGCCCTGCCGCTAGCGTCTTGTCCGAGCGGGTTTTCAGTGCAGCTGGTGGCATCATCACCGATAAGCGTACACGCCTGTCGACTGACAGCGCTGACAGGCTGACGCTTATTAAAATGAATAAAGGCTGGATTTCTCAGAATTTCCAATCTCCACCAGGTGAAGGAAGCTCAACCTGAATAATTGATCCACTCCTCCTCCTCCTCCTCATTTTCCTCCTTCTCCTCCTCTTTGTACAGTAAAGCAGAGGAAAATGGCTATTTTTTGACAGGGCCCACTGGCTCTTGCTATAGTACTTCATGCATTTAATTTTTCTGGAGGGCCACCTACCCGGTCCTCTGTTTGAAACAATTTTTGTGAGTGCCACATACAGGCACTCAATCTATTCCATTTTTCTGGAGGGCCACCTACCCGGTCCTCTGTTTTAAAAAATTTTTGGGACTGCCACATACAGGCACTCAATCTATTCCATTTTACTGGAGGGCCACCTACCTGCTCCTCTGGTTTGAAGAATTTTTGGGACTGCCACATACAGGCACTCAATCTATTCCATTTTACTGGAGGGCCACCTACCTGCTCCTCTGGTTTGAAACATTTTTGGGACTGCCACATACAGGCACTCAATCTATTCCATTTTACTGGAGGGCCACCTACCTGCTCCTCTGGTTTGAAACATTTTTGGGACTGCCACATACAGGCACTCAATCTATTCCATTTTACTGCAGGGCCACCTACCTGCTCCTCTGGTTTGAACAATTTTTGGGACTGCCACATACAGGCACTCAATCTATTCCATTTTACTGGAGGGCCACCTACCTGCTCCTCTGGTTTGAAGAATTTTTGGGACTGCCACATACAGGCACTCAATCTATTCCATTTTACTGCAGGGCCACCTACCTGCTCCTCTGGTTTGAAACATTTTTGGGACTGCCACATACAGGCACTCAATCTATTCCATTTTACTGGAGGGCCACCTACCTGCTCCTCTGGTTTGAAAAATGTTTGGGACTGCCACATACAGGCACTATCCAAATTAAATTGTCTCCATAGCAGCCTCCACACGTTGTCTCCATTGCTACCTCCAAAAGTCGTCCATATAGCTGCCTCCATACATCGTCCCTTTATCAAACGAGGTGTGTCAGGCAGAAATTTGGGTTGTTTTCATGGATTCCACATCAAAGTTGTTAACTTTGTCGCCACCCTGCTGTGTTATCCACAAAATATACTGGCAAACTTTTACCATTTAGGGATATTATTTCAGCGCTTCTTGCGCATCTGTTTACATTCCCCTCACCCGGCATATCCTAAACTTATAAGAACGCTACTACACTTGATCTTATACAAAAGGTTCTTAGAAGTGCTGTTTGGGGAGTAGCCTAGAGACAGGGGCTTGGATTGGCGAAAGCTCGCCTGGCAGCGGAGCGCCAGCTCCATGCGCATCATGCGCTTCTTGCGCATCTGTTTACATTCCCCTCACCCGCCATATCCCAAACTTATAAGAACGCTACTACACTTAACTTGGTGCAGGCTGGGACCGAGTCTGACCCTGGGGCTGCTCATATACTGGCGACGCAGAGAATTGCGGGGCCTACCTCGGTCCAGGTCTCAAAGGCCTACTATACCTCCTCCCAACCCTCCTCCACCTCCTCCTCCTCCGAATTACCATCCGTGGGCATGGCGCCATCAGTCGGTAGCTCTAGGCACAGCAGCAGTGCCGTCGCTAAGCGACAGCAGGCGGTGCTCAAACTGCTGAGCCTAGGCGATAAAAGGCACACCGCCCAAGAGCTATTACAGGGCATTCCACATCAAAGTTGTTAACTTTGTCGCCACCCTGCTGTGTAATCCACAAAATATACTGGCAAACTTTTACCATTTAGGGATATTATTTCAGCGCTTCTTGCGCATCTGTTTACATTCCCCTCACCCGGCATATCCTAAACTTATAAGAACGCTACTACACTTGATCTTATACAAAAGGTTCTTAGAAGTGCTGTTTGGGGAGTAGCCTAGAAACAGGGGCTTGGATTGGCGAAAGCTCGCCTGGCTGCAGAGCGCCAGCTCCATCACAAGATCCAACTAACATAGTTGCAGCACCTTTAATCTACTACTAGTTCACTGCCTCCATAATAATAATAATCTTTATTTATATAGCGTCATCATATTCTGCAGCGCTTTACAAATCATAGGAAACAAATACAAATGTAATGTAACAGAGCACAACATTTGTATGGAACAACAGGAGTGAGGTCCCTGCTCGCCAGAGCTTACGGTTTATGAAGATGATGGGGTAACACGAGGTAAAAGAATATTTAATGGTCAAGCCATTCTTCTTAGGGAATAGAACAAAATATAATAAATGGATTTGCTGTCGCTTGAACCACTCAGCCGTCATCTTATATACCAGGTCCAGGGTGAATGGGACTGCAGAGAAGTCTGGTGCCTGTTGGTTGCTGGATAACAGATGGGAGGACGACACAGGACGGGTTAGTAGAAGAGTTAAAACTTCATGCAGTTAATGAGTGTTATAGGCTTGCCTAAAGAAATGGGTTTTAAGAGCACGTTTGAAACTTTGGAGGTTAGGTATTAGTCTGATAGTCCGGGGCAGAGCATTCCATAGAATTGGTGCAGCTCTAGAGAAGTCTTGTAGACGCGAGTGGGAGGTCCGCACTAGGGTAGAGGTTAATCTAAGATCACTGGCGGATCTAAGAGCACGGGTTGGGCGATAGACTGAGATAAGAGAGGAGAGGTAGGGGGGTGCAGCATTATACAGAGCTTTATGGATGAGGGTTATTATTATTTTAAACTGTATTCGAAAGGAGACTGGCAGCCAGTGCAGCGACTGGCATGAACTGTAAGCATACATGGTCCCCTTATCAAACGAGCTGTGTCAGGCAGAATTTTGGGTTGTTTTCATGGCTTCCACAACAAACTTGTTAACTTTGTCGCCACCCTGCTGTGTAATCCACAAAATATACTGGCAAACTTTTATCATGTACCGATATTATTTGAGCGCTTCTTGCTCACCTCCTTTGGTTCCTCTCTGCCACCCATTGGTTTGAAGCCTGAGTCCATTTAGGGTATGTCGCCATGACACTCTCTAGCCTGCTGCCGCTGCCTCTGCATGCCGTCCCCTATAGTGTCAGGGTCAATTATTAGATGTTTTAGATGCTATCTAGCTTCATTCTGTCACTCTGTCATGGCCATGCTGTTGCCCATAATTTTGGCATAATGGTGCGATTAAGCAGCCTCAGAGGCATCCATGCATGCTGCCCCTGCTGTTTCCTGTCCATTTCCGTGGTGTTTCCATCCTTTTCTGAGGTTCCCAGGTGTTTGGCCAAGCTTCCCTGTGCAGAGCCTTGGTCCCCTTGAAAAATGCTCGAGTCTCCCATTGACTTCAATGGGGTTCGTTATTCGAGACGAGCACTCGAGCATCGGGAAAAGTTCGTCTCGAATAACGAGTACCCGAGCATTTTAGTGTTCGCTCATCTCTAATATTAACCCATAATATCCAAAATCAGGCATAGAATCACACATCATTGAGCTCTGGAAGCTGTATGCTCCCAGCTGGCAAGTCGGCCAACCGAGCAACCACCATCTCATATCTTCCACCATTCCGCCTGCTGTGACCTGAAATTAACTACAAATACAAAGGTAAAATATTACAAAATTACATAACATCTTAATAACAGGGGAGGAGTGAGAACACATCTTAAAGGCACAAATCACCTAACCTATTAAAGTGCAATAGTACCCAAACTTTTACCCCTTTGCATCTAATAACGTCAGCCCCCAGTCTAGGGGTACCTTCCTTAAACAGTCAGGTGTACCCCACATATAAATGTGTACAAATATGTATATATTTTTTAAGGGAAAGGGGGGCCCAGAAGAAATCTGCTATGGGGCCCAGGCTTTCCTAGTTACGCCCCTGCCCCTTAGCATCCATTTGGAAAGCTGAAGGTGGAAATGGTCGCAATTACTGGCGGTTTATTAGTAATTGTGATCAATTCAGGAGTCTTATTCCAGAAAATTGCACAAGCCCTGAGAGACTGAGACTAGACCCCTATCCAGGGGGCAGCATGTCGGCCATCATTGTAGTGTTCATTTAGCCCCATTTTCAGGGGAGAACCTCGGGAGCTACAGCCTCAAGAGGACGGTATCTGGGAGCTACACAAATCCAGTTCTATCTCGTTTTTGCCTACTATCAGATTCTGCAATGTCGCTGTTGATTTTTTTGGACCACAATAAAGAACTGTAAATTTGATCTATTGGTCTCCTTGTGTCAGTCGACAGAATTGTGCCACACACTCAATGTTAAAGGTGCACCAAAAAATAAGGGTGCCGCAGATTAATGAAGACTGTGCGCCACTTTTCATGAATCTGGCACGTTGTGCACACTACACAGGCAAATGCACATAGTACAGACTGCACTACTGGTGCTAAATGTGGTCCAGTGTGTCCTCCTATCACTTCTAGGGATGACTGACTGTCCTATGCCATGACCCCCCACATCATCACACCAGCAGGGGGCAGTGTGTTCTCCTGTCAGTACTAGGGGTGACTATCCTATATCATCTCCCTACACATCATCACACCAGCAGGGGGCAGTGTGTTCTCCTGTCAGTACTAGGGGTGACTGATTGTCCTATGTTATCTCCCCACACATCATCACACCAGCAGGGTCAGTGTGTTCTCCTGTCAGTACTAGGTGTGACTGACTGTCCTATGTCACCTCCCCAAACCGCTGCAGGACGGGAGCGTTGTGCTGGTAACCACAAGGGGAAAACTCAAGAATCCAAACAGTGAATATTCAGGATGGCAGCTTTAAAAACAAACAAAAAAATGCCTCAATTAATAAGCGTTCAGTGCACGCTTCCCCCCCAGTTTATAGGAAGCCAGCACACTCTCCCCCAGTATATAGGTGGCCAGCACACTGCACTCAGTACATAGGTAGCCTGCATACTGCCTCCCCTCCAGTACATAGGTAGTCAGAAAACTGCACCCCCAGTACATAGGTAGCCAGCACACTGCCTACCCCCGAGTACATAGGTAGCCAGCACACTGCACCATCCCCAGTATGTAGTTAGCAGAAAACTGCATCCCCCAGTATATAGTTAACCAGTGCACTGCCCCCCAGTTTGTAGGTATCCAGCAAACTTCCTCCCTCAGTACATATATAGCAGCATACTGCCCCCGTACCAGTATGTAGGTAACCCAGAACACCGTCCCCCAGTATATGTGGGACCAGCAAACTGCCCCCCAGTATATAGGTAGCCAGCACACTGCATCCTCCCCACTATAAAGGTAGCAGCACACTGCCACCCCAGTATCAAGGTAGCCAGCACACTGCCTCCCCCCACTACAAAGGTAGCCCACACAGTGCCCCCCAGAATCTAGGTAGCCAGCACACTGCCTACCCCCTGGTACATAGGTAGCCAGCACACTGCACCATCCCCAGTATGCAGATAGTAGAAAACTGCATCCCCCCAGTATGTAGGTAACCAGTGCACTGCCCCCAGTTTATAGGTATCCAGCAAACTGCCTCCCACAGTACATAGATAGCAGCTCACTGCTTCCCTTCCAGTATATAGGTAGCCTAGCACACTGTCTTCCAGTATATAGGGGGGCAGCAAACTGCCCCCCAGTATATAGGTAGCCAGCACACTGCACCCTCCCCAGTATATAGGAAGCAGCACACTGCCCTCCATAAAATAGGGGGCCAGCAAACTGCCCCATCCAGTATATAAGTAGCCAGCACACTGCACCTTCCCCAGTATTAAGGTATCTGGCACACTGTAGCCCCAATATATAGGTAGCCAGCCCACTACACCCTCTCCAGCATATAGCTAGTAGCTCACTGCCCCCCAGTATATAAGTATCCTAGCATGCTGCAATATTCACCAGAATACTGCCCCCTCCAGTATCTAGGTAGCCAGCACATTGCCCCCCCCAGTATTTAGGTAGCAGCACATTGCACCCTCCCGAGTATATAGGTAGCCAGCACACTGCCTCCCCCCCAGTACATAGGTAGCCAGCACACTGCCCCCCAGTTCATAGGTAGCCTGCACCGTGCCCCGCCCCAAGTTTTTAGGTAGCCAGCACACTGCCCCCTCTCTAGTTTATAGCTAGTAGCACACTGCCCCCCCCCTGTATATAGCTATCCTAGCATGCTGCAATATTCACCAGTATATAGATATCCAGCACACTGCCCCCTCTCAAGTATATAGGTAGCAGCAGACTGCCCTTCAGTATATAGGTAGCCAGCACACTGCCTCCCCCCAGTAAATAGGTAGCCTGCACATTGCCCCCCCCAGTATTTAGGTAGCCAGCACACTGCCCCCTCTCTAGTTTATAGCTAGTAGCACACTGCCCCCCAGTATATAGGTATCCTAGCATGCTGCAATATTCACCAGTATATAGATATCCAGCACACTGCCCTCTCTCAAGTATATAGGTAGCAGCAGACTGCCCTTCAGTATATAGGTAGCCAGCACACTGCCCCCCCCAGTAAATAGGTAGCCTGCACATTGCCCCCCCTCCTATTTAGGTAGCCAGCACACTGCCCCCTCTCTAGTTTATAGCTAGTAGCACACTGCCCCCCAGTATATAGGTATCCTAGCATGCTGCAATATTCACCAGTATATAGATATCCAGCACACTGCCCTCTCTCAAGTATATAGGTAGCAGCAGACTGCCCTTCAGTATATAGGTAGCCAGCACACTGCCCCCCCAGTAAATAGGTAGCCTGCACATTGCCCCCCCTCCTATTTAGGTAGCCAGCACACTGCCCCCCAGAATGTAGGTAGCCAGCACACTGCCCCCTCTCCAGTATATAGCTAGTAGCACACTGCCCCCCAGTATATAGGTATCCTAGCATGCTGCATTATTCACCAGAATATAGATATCCAGCACACTGCCCCCTCTCAAGTATATAGGTAGCAGCACACTGCCCCCCCCCCCAAAATTTAGCTAGCCAGCACACTGCCTACCCCAGTACATAGGTAGCCTGCACCTTGCCCCCCCCAGTATTTAGGTAGCCAGCACACTGCCCCCCAGAATGTAGGTAGCCAGCATATTGCCCCCCCCCAGAATTTAGGTAGCAGCACACTGCACCCTCCCGAGTATATAGGTAGCCAGCACACTGCCTCCCCCCAGTACATAGGTAGCCAGCACCTTGCCCCCCCTCCCCAGTATTTAGGTAGCCAGCACACTGCCCCCTCTCTAGTTTATAGCTAGTATCACACTGCCCCCCAGTATATAGGTATCCTAGCATGCTGCAATATTCACCAGTATATAGATATCCAGCACACTGCCCCCTCTCAAGTATATAGGTAGCAGCAGGCTGCCCTTCAGTATATAGGTAGCCAGCACACTGCCTCCCCCCAGTAAATAGGTAGCCTGCACACTGCCCCCCTCCCAGTATTTAGGTAGCCAGCACACTGCCCCCAAGAATGTAGGTAGCCAGCACACTGCCCCCCAGAATGTAGGTAGCCAGCACACTGCTCCCCAGTAGCATGCTGCAATATTCACCAGAATATAGATATCCAGCACACTGCCCCCTCTTAAGTATATAGGTAGCAGCACACTGCCCCCCAGTATTTAGCTAGCCAGCACACTGCCTACTCCAGTACATAGGTAGCCTGCACCTTGCCCCCCCCCAGTATTTAGGTAGCCAGCACACTGCCCCCTCTCCAGTATATAGCTAGTAGCACACTGCCCCCCAGTATATATAGGTATCCTAGCATGCTGCAATATTCACCAGTATATAGATATCCAGCACACTACCCCCTCTCAAGTATATAGGTAGCAGCAGACTGCCCTCAGTATATAGGTAGCCAGCACACTGCCTCCCCCAAGTACATAAGTAGCCTGCACATTGCCCCCCCCAGTATCTAGGTAGCCAGCACACTGCCCCCAAGAATGTAGGTAGCCAGCACACTGCCCCCCCAGTATTTAGGTAGCAGCACACTGCACCCTCCCGAGTATATAGGTAGCCAGCACACTGCCTCCCCCCCAGTACATAGGTAGCCTGCACACTGCCCCCCCCAGCCCCTTAGGGTACTAGAGCCCTGGGCTCACTACAATACAACTTCATTGCAGTATTTGGCAATTCTGTAACTAATCTGTATCAGTCTGTCACAGGAAAAATCGGAATGATGCAAAAACTCTAAGAAGTTGACGTAAAATGTATCAACCCCCATGCAACTATGTGATAAGATGCACATACACTGGAGAGATTCACTGCCGTTATTCATATATCTGTGTAATAATCTCATAATAATAACATAATGTAATAATCAGGTGACTGTATAATATGTGCGATGTGTCGTGTCCCTCCTGTATGTGACATGTTGCATCCTCTGCAGATCCGACCTCCCGCTGGGACCAGGTTTCCATATAGAACACATCGTCCTCAGAGGAAAGTATCATCCTTATAAAACCTCCGCACATGAGATGTGATGCTGGATTACTACCCACATGTGTGTCCTGCAGTGACATGGGACTGCTGGTTATACCGTATTACAGAGAGGTGACCGTATCCACAGACTGAGGAACAGCAGAAGAGCAAAAACACCAAAAACACACAAAAAGCTATAACAAAACATCACATGGGAAGAAGATCAGCAGTCACTGTACTAATCTGTGAAGGTACAATGTGATGTCACCCTGGTATGTGTTACATAGGACTGCAGGTCACATGTACTACATGATCTGTACTCAGAGAGATATCACTGTGTTATCTGTGGTGTTACATAGGACTGCAGGTCACATCTAGTACATGATCTGTACTCAGAGATATCACTGTGTTATCTGTGGTGTTACATAGGACTGCAGGACACATCTACTACATGATCTGTACTCAGAGAGATATCACTGTGTTATCTGTGGTGTTACATAGGACTGCAGGACACATCTACTACATGATCTGTACTCAGGGAGATATCACTGTGTTATCTGTGGTGTTACATAGGACTGCAGATCACATCTACTACACGATCTGTACTCAGAGATATCACTGTGTTATCTGTGGTGTTACATAGGACTGCAGGACACATCTACTACATGATCTGTACTCAGAGAGATATCACTGTGTTATCTGTGGTGTTACATAGGACTGCAGGGCACATCTACTACATGATCTGTACTCAGAGAGATATCACTGTGTTATCTGTGGTGTTACATAGGACTGCAGGACACATCTACTACATGATCTGTACTCAGAGCATAGCTCCCAACCGTCCTGATTTTGCCGGAAAAGTCCCGTTTTTCTTACCTCTGCCCGCGTCACGGGCAGCTATGAGATTGTCACGGATTCTCCCCCCAGGTCCCGCTGTATCCCGGCGCTGTGTCCCCATAATAAAAACTTTGAAAGCCTGAACTCACAGTACAGAATGGCTTCTACAGACATCGGGAGGGAATCCTTTTCAGAGAAGTGTCGGCTTAGCGGAGAGCAGGGACCACATCATCAGGTCAGATCAGCATCTGTCCATATATGGTCACTGCATCTCCTAGGGTTCCCCAGAGCAGACATCGGGAGGGAATCCTTTTCAGAGAAGTGTCGGCTTAGCGGAGAGCAGGGACCACATCATCAGGTCAGATCAGCATCTGTCCATATATGGTCTCTGCATCTCCTAGGGTTCCCCAGAGCAGACATCGGGAGGGAATCCTTTTCAGAGAAGTGTCGGCTTAGCGGAGAGCAGGGACCACGTCATCAGGTCAGATCAGCATCTGTCCATATATGGTCTCTGCATCTCCTAGGGTTCCCCAGAGCAGACATCGGGAGGGAATCCTTTTCAGAGAAGTGTCGGGCTTAGCCGGAGAGCAGGGACCACATCATCAGGTCAGATCAGCATCTGTCCATATATGGTCAGTGCATCTCCTAGGCTTCCCCAGAGCAGACATCGGGAGGGAATCCTTTTCAGAGAAGTGTCGGGCTCAGCTGAGAGCAGGGACCACGCCATCAGCTTCAGATCAGCATCTGTCCATATATGGTCACTGCATCTCCTAGGGTTCCCCAGAGCAGACATCATCGGGCAGGGAATCCTTTTCAGAGAAGTGTCGGGCTCAGCTGAGAGAGCAGGGACCACGTCATCAGGTCAGATCAGTATCTGTCCATATATGGTCTCCAGGGCTTCCCCAGACACAAGCTCTTTATATAATTAAATTACATAAAGTTTTTGCCAGGCTGAGATTCAAACCTGGGACCTTGTGCACCATAGACAGGAGCTTAACTAACTGAGCTATAAGCCCAGTGATACAGGGCTGAGGATTTCTGATAACTAAGACATGTTATCTGCCAGTGTTACACTGTGACTCAGACTAATGCACTGATATATAGAGAGGGATCTTCTCAGAGATTATTATTGTAATTATTGAAACAATTATTATTATTATTTTAAATTTTATTATTTTTATTATTATGGAGATTATTATTAATAATAGTAAAAATAATAATAATCATCTCAATAATAATAATAATAATAATAGTCTCAATAATTACAATAATCTCTGAGAAGATCCCTCCCTATATACCAAGGCATTAAATCTGTGTCACAGTGTAACAGTAGTCATAGTTCTTAGTTACCAGAATTCTCCACCTTGTTAGTCATTAAGGTTATAGCTCAGATGGTTGGGGCACTGTGTCATTATTGTACATGGACACTGCAGGTTCTAGGTTCAAATCCCAATGAGGATAATTTTTTTTTTTTTTTTTTTTTTTAATTGAGATGATTTTTATTATTGTAATATGGCTAAAATTTGGGGCGTGGCCAGGGAGTGATTGGGGGTGTGCCTTAGGGGGATCGCTACGCATGCCGCCATTTTGTCCCTCTTTCCCTTTCACAAATGTTGGGAGGTATGTCAGAGAGATATCACTGTGCTATCCGTGGTGTTACATAGGACTGCAGGACACATCTACTACATGATCTGTACTCAGAGATATCACTGTGTTATCTGTGGTGTTACATAGGACTGCAGGTCACATCTACTACATGATCTGTACTCAGAGAGATATCACTGTGTTATCTGTGGTGTTACATAGGACTGCAGGTCACATCTACTACATGATCTGTGCTCAGAGATATCACTGTGTTATCTGTGGTGTTACATAGGACTGCAGGACACATCTACTACATGATCTGTACTCAGAGAGATATCACTGTGTTATCTGTGGTGTTACATAGGACTGCAGGTCACATCTACTACATGATCTGTACTCAGAGAGATATCACTGTGTTATCTGTGGTGTTACATAGGACTGCAGGACACATCTACTACATGATCTGTACTCAGAGATATCACTGTGTTATCTGTGGTGTTACATAGGACTGCAGGGCACATCTACTACATGATCTGTACTCAGAGATATCACTGTGTTATCTGTGGTGTTACATAGGACTGCAGGACACATCTACTACATGTTCTGTACTCAGAGATATCACTGTGTTATCTGTGGTGTTACATAGGACTGCAGGACACATCTACTACATGATCTGTACTCAGAGATATCACTGTGTTATCTGTGGTGTTACATAGGACTGCAGGGCACATCTACTACATGATCTGTACTCAGAGATATCACTGTGTTATCTGTGGTGTTACATAGGACTGCAGGACACATCTACTACATGTTCTGTACTCAGAGATATCACTGTGTTATCTGTGGTGTTACATAGGACTGCAGGACACATCTACTACATGATCTGTACTCAGAGAGATATCACTGTGTTATCTGTGGTGTTACATAGGACTGCAGGACACATCTACTACATGATCTGTACTCAGAGAGATATCACTGTGTTATCTGTGGTGTTTCATAGGACTGCAGGACACATCTACTACATGATCTGTACTCAGAGATATCACTGTGTTATCTGTGGTGTTACATAGGACTGCAGGACACATCTACTACATGATCTGTACTCAGAGAGATATCACTGTGTTATCTGTGGTGTTACATAGGACTGCAGGACACATCTACTACATGATCTGTACTCAGAGAGATATCACTGTGTTATCTGTGGTGTTACATAGGACTGCAGGTGACATCTACTACATGATCTGTACTCAGAGAGATATCACTGTGTTATCTGTGGTGTTACATAGGACTGCAGGACACATATACTACATGATCTGTACTCAGAGAGATATCACTGTGTTATCTGTGGTGTTACATAGGACTGCAGGTCACATCTACTACATGATCTGTACTCAGAGAGATATCACTGTGTTATCTATGGTGTTACATAGGACTGCAGGACACATCTACTACATGATCTATACTCAGAGTTATCACTGTGTTATCTGTGGTGTTACATAGGACTGCAGGACACATCTACTACATGATCTGTACTCAGAGAGATATCACTGTGTTATCTGTGGTGTTACATAGGACTGCAGGACACATCTACTACATGACCTGTACTCAGGGAGATATCACTGTGTTATTCGTTGTGTTACATAGGACTGCAGGACACATCTACTACATGATCTGTACTCAGAGAGATATCACTGTGTTATCTGTGGCGTTACATAGGACTGCAGGACACATCTACTTCATGATCTGTACTCAGAGAGATATCACTGTGTTATCTGTGGTGTTACATAGGACTGCAGGGCACATCTACTACATGATCTGTACTCAGAGAGATATCACTGTGTTATCTCTGGCGTTACATAGGACTGCAGGACACATCTACTACATGATCTGTACTCAGAGAGATATCACTGTGTTATCTGTGGTGTTACATAGGACTGCAGGACACATCTACTACATGATCTGTACTCAGAGAGATATCACTGTGTTATCTGTGGTGTTACATAGGACTGCAGGGCACATCTACTACATGATCTGTACTCAGAGATATCACTGTGTTATCTCTGGCGTTACATAGGACTGCAGGGCACATCTACTACATGATCTGTACTCAGAGATATCACTGTGTTATCTGTGGTGTTACATAGGACTGCAGGGCACATCTACTACATGATCTGTACTCAGAGAGATATCACTGTGTTATCTCTGGCGTTACATAGGACTGCAGGGCACATCTACTACATGATCTGTACTCAGAGATATCACTGTGTTATCTGTGTTGTTACATAGGACTGCAGGTCACATCTACTACATGATCTGTACTCAGAGAGATATCACTGTGTTATCTGTGGTGTTACATAGGACTGCAGGGCACATCTACTACATGATCTGTACTCAGAGAGATAT
This sequence comes from Engystomops pustulosus, assembly GCF_040894005.1. Lineage (NCBI taxonomy): Eukaryota > Metazoa > Chordata > Amphibia > Anura > Leptodactylidae > Engystomops > Engystomops pustulosus. The sequence goes on along the minus strand of NC_092412.1, from coordinate 16,974,508 downwards.
CACTGTGTTATCTCTGGCGTTACATAGGACTGCAGGGCACATCTACTACATGATCTGTACTCAGAGATATCACTGTGTTATCTGTGGTGTTACATAGGACTGCAGGGCACATCTACTACATGATCTGTACTCAGAGATATCACTGTGTTATCTGTGGTGTTACATAGGACTGCAGGACACATCTACTACATGATCTGTACTCAGAGAGATATCACTGTGTTATCTGTGGTGTTACATAGGACTGCAGGACACATATACTACATGATCTGTACTCAGAGAGATATCACTGTGTTATCTGTGGTGTTACATAGGACTGCAGGACACATCTACTACATGATCTGTACTCAGAGATATCACTGTGTTATCTGTGGCGTTACATAGGACTGCAGGACACATCTACTTCATGATCTGTACTCAGAGAGATATCACTGTGTTATCTCTGGCGTTACATAGGACTGCAGGGCACATCTACTACATGATCTGTACTCAGAGATATCACTGTGTTATCTGTGTTGTTACATAGGACTGCAGGTCACATCTACTACATGATCTGTACTCAGAGAGATATCACTGTGTTATCTGTGGTGTTACATAGGACTGCAGGGCACATCTACTACATGATCTGTACTCAGAGATATCACTGTGTTATCTGTGGTGTTACATAGGACTGCAGGACACATCTACTACATGATCTGTACTCAGAGATATCACTGTGTTATCTGTGGTGTTACATAGGACTGCAGGACACATCTACTACATGATCTGTACTCAGAGAGATATCACTGTGTTATCTCTGGCGTTACATAGGACTGCAGGGCACATCTACTACATGATCTGTACTCAGAGATATCACTGTGTTATCTGTGGTGTTACATAGGACTGCAGGACACATCTACTACATGATCTGTACTCAGAGATATCACTGTGTTTTCTCTGGCGTTACATAGGACTGCAGGGCACATCTACTACATGATCTGTACTCAGAGATATCACTGTGTTATCTGTGGTGTTACATAGGACTGCAGGACACATCTACTACATGATCTGTACTCAGAGAGATATCACTGTGTTATATGTGGTGTTACATAGGACTGCAGGGCACATCTACTACATGATCTGTACTCAGAGATATCACTGTGTTATCTGTGGTGTTACATAGGACTGCAGGACACATCTACTACATGATCTGTACTCAGAGAGATATCACTGTGTTATCTGTGGTGTTACATAGGACTGCAGGACACATATACTACATGATCTGTACTCAGAGAGATATCACTGTGTTATCTGTGGTGTTACATAGGACTGCAGGACACATCTACTACATGATCTGTACTCAGAGATATCACTGTGTTATCTGTGGTGTTACATAGGACTGCAGGACACATCTACTACATGATCTGTACTCAGAGATATCACTGTGTTATCTGTGGTGTTACATAGGACTGCAGGACACATCTACTACATGATCTGTACTCAGAGAGATATCACTGTGTTATCTGTGGTGTTACATAGGACTGCAGGTCACATCTACTACATGATCTGTACTCAGAGATATCACTGTGTTATCTGTGGTGTTACATAGGACTGCAGGACACATCTACTACATGATCTGTACTCAGAGAGATATCACTGTGTTATCTGTGGTGTTACATAGGACTGCAGGTCACATCTACTACATGATCTGTACTCAGAGATATCACTGTGTTATCTGTGGTGTTACATAGGACTGCAGGACACATCTACTACATGATCTGTACTCAGAGATATCACTGTGTTATCTGTGGTGTTACATAGGACTGCAGGACACATCTACTACATGATCTGTACTCAGAGAGATATCACTGTGTTATCTGTGGTGTTACATAGGACTGCAGGACACATCTACTACATGATCTGTACTCAGAGAGATATCACTGTGTTATCTGTGGTGTTACATAGGACTGCAGGTCACATCTACTACATGATCTGTACTCAGAGATATCACTGTGTTATCTGTGGTGTTACATAGGACTGCAGGTCACATGTTACATTGATGAGATTTAGTAGCTGAGATAGTTGGGTTATTCTTAGCTCTTTTGGGGTTATGTGCTATTTCGTACCTTTCCTGGGGGCATTTGGTGATGGGCTCCTTTTTTTGCTGGTATCTAGTACTCCGACCTCCACAAATACAGTCCTGGCCAATGTACCCCAGTCCAACACTGTTAAGGTTTTTATTTACTTTAAACACTAAGGGCCACATTTATCACTTTTCTGCACGTAAGTGTAGTAGTTGCGCCTAAATTCCACCAGAATTATCACAAGCTACAACCATCTGTGATAAGTATATTTTCTGCCTCTTATTAATCACTTTACTTTAACACAGTTTAGGCGCAGTTTAGGCGCAATGTTAGATTCGGGCACTTACATGTGATCCTGCTACAAGCTCCTCTCTGCTTCTCCCACAGCCCAGAATGAAGATAACACTCACAGCAGCACTCAGGTGTGTGACACCCTGCACCCAGTGACCTCCTCAGCAGGGGCTTCTCCTGGAGGGGATCCACCAGTGCTGGTCTCCTGCTGCACCCCTGTAATTCTGCACAGTATCCCCCTCAGACACTGTGCAGAATTACATGTAGTATCTGCAACATTCTGTTCTCTTCTCTCTTGCTCTGAGCTGAGGATTCTGCAGAATGTTTAGTAAATAGAAGGTGATGAACTGTAAATAGAGTCTGCAGCTCCTGTCTGTATTATCTGTACTAGTGTCTGCAGAGTATCTCATGTCTGTATGATCTGTTCTAGTGTCTGCAGTGTCTGGCTGAGCTTTGCTGCTAGAAATGAGCTGTTCTGCACAGGGGCTCAGTGCTTTCTTCTCAGTTAACGCCAGCTCCGGGCTGGAGTGTTTTTGCACCCGTTTTGCGCCTAAATGAAAACGTTGCAAGTGATGAATATCATTAGGCGCAGCAAAACATCTGGATTGGTAAGATAGATGAGGGAAAGCTGGTTATTTTTGCTGCGCGGCTAGTTTGGCGTTTAGTCGCAAAAATGGCACAAAAACAGTGCGCCTGAATGAAAAGGCGCAAAAACAACAGAAAAAACGAGTGATACATGTGACCCTAAGTTTTAGGTCATAATCAGAGATGAGCGAGCATACTCATTCGAGCATTAGTGTACTCAAAACTGCTCGGTGCTCAGACGAGTATTTTGCCCGCTCGAGAACGAGTAATAGTAATAGATTTGCATCAAAGATTTGAATAGAATAAAATAATAGAACCTTGGGACATAATAATAGAATAGAAAAAAAGATTTAATAGTATAGCAATCCTGATAAAAATGTGCTCGCTTGCCCTTGGTGATTAATTGTTGCGAGGTCTAAGCGTGACAACTGTGTGAAGAATGAGATTTGTGTTTGGCTTCCAGTATTTTTTTTTTTTTTGACCGGCTACATACAGTAGGAAAAAAGTATCTACTCACTTTTTTAGAAAAAAATGAGAAAAAAATTTCAAACTCTTATTACTCATTCCGGGGTGTATCTGATTAGCATTTTTTTTATTTGCTTGTGGCTGGGCTTGCTGGCACTAGTAGTGCAGCTGCTACTATTGTGACGAATTTGAGACTATTTTTGGCTCTTAGTGACACCCCTGCTGTTTCCTGCCCATTTCTGAGGTTCCCAGGTGTTTGGCCAAGCTTCCCTGTGCAGAGCCTTGGTCCCCTTGAAAAATGCTCGAGTCTCCCATTGACTTCAATGGGGCTCGTTATTCGAAACGAGCACTCGAGCATCGGGAGAAGTTTGACTCGAGTAACGAGTACCCGAGCATTTTAGTGCCCGCTCATCTCTAGTCATAATGAATAATGTTTTCTCACTTCATTTTTATATTTTACAGATTCCTGATTTTAGTAGAAGTTTAAAGTCAGAACAAGATGGAGAACGCGTCCAAGATAAACACGTATCTTGTTCTTGTTGGAATCGTGGAGATGGAGCACCTCCGGCATCTTTACGCCACGTTGGCCCTAATAATCTACATTGTCACCATGATAATGTGTTCAATGATGGTGTACACTGTGTGGTCAGAAGAGACTCTCCATGAGCCCATGTATATCTTCATAGGTAATCTGGTGGTCAATGCCATGACTTCAAATTCGGCTGTTCTCCTCAAGCTTGGGATTGACCTGTTGTTCAATTTTAACACCATATCCTTGACAGGATGTCTCCTCCAAGCCTTTTGCATTCAGAGCTGTGCCTCTATTGAATATTTTACCTTCACGGTCATGGCTTATGATCGATACTTAGCTGTTTGCCATCCATTGAGATACCCAACCCTGATGACCAATGGTAGAGCTTTCCAAATAATATTTGTTGAATTAGTTTATGTCGTTGCAAGTATTGGCATAGCAGTGGCTTTAGTTGCCAGGTTTTCCCTGTGTGGAATGAATATTAACACTATCGCCTGTGAGACTTTCACTCTTCTACATCTGGCCTGTGGTGACACAACTGTCAACAACATCTTTGGCACCATCATGACCCTGGCCATGATAGTTGGTTGTATACTGGTGGTTATCTACTGCTACATAAGGACAGTTCTAGTCTGCCTAAAGATCTCAGCTGAGTCCAGACAGAAGGCCATCCACACCCTGGTCACCCACATTGTCACATTCTCTACATACCTGGCCACCACTCTTTTCGTTATATTCCGGTACAGGTTGGGCAGTGGTTCCCTCTCGGTTGTAAGTCAAGTCTTCATCTATATAACATGCCTTCTTATTTCTGTACTCATGAACCCTCTCATATATGGGATGAGGATGGAGGTTCTTAGAATTAAAATGATTGAAAAGTTACAAAAAATTTGCTTGACATAACAAAACAACTTCTGGATGTGCCAAGTTTATAGTTGTAATTTCAAGAGGTTCATGAGGTCAACCACTTCTCTAAAAATCCACATCCTTATGATAACCAAAGGTCAAGCTTCTTGTTTAGTAATAATAAGGAATGGTTGTTCATTTTTGACATAAGAGGAAGCTGGAATTTTTCATTATGGTCAACATTTTGAAAAGAAGAGTCAAGGACTGTAATGGGATTTCTCAAGGTTCCCTGGGCCGGCCAGATGGGATTCTACTGGACAGTTCTGCAGTCTGCTCAATATATGTGTGTATATTCTCTCCTTTTTCTTTCTTATTGCTTCTCGTCCATTTTTTATGTTTTCCCTTCTGGTGGTATGGAGAGATACCTAGTTTGGCAGTCCAACTCTGCCAAGATGATGCATCCATGTTTCTACCTGAAGAAGATTTGAAGAACCTCTTAACAGAGTGTCAAAACCTTCTATGGGCTGTTACAGAACATTATCTGGCCAAGGCAGCAGATGGGCATGAGGCCAGCAGCAATGTATCTGCTTTTCTGAGTCAGATGGAATCGGGGAACTCACCACATGACCTACACGACCTTCAGTTTGGTAGTAAGTTAGTGATGGTCTAAGTAAACATGTTCAACTGGGTATCACCTGATGCAGCTCTCATAGCCAAAGAATACAAGCCAATCCGAGATTATGTAGAATGACAATCCCTCGAGCTCCCCAGACCTGAATTAAATTCAATATTAGGAATCAGTGCTTCCAACACTACTAGTGCCATAGACTCAAGGAGTTCCCTCAGAAGATCATATTGAAACCAACTATCATGTTATTGGGAGGATGCTTGGATGTGGTTAGGAGGATATACGGACACATGGAGCCTGTACACACAACCTCGGCACATGATGACCTGCTACAATGAAATTTATTTAATATTGATCGTTTATTTGGTTTTCCCTTGACAGTTGTGATCTAAGAGAGAGAAGAAGAACATGCACCAGTGTACGATGAACGTCCACCCTTGATGTTGATCTCTGTTATATCGGGTAGCTTTGGCCTCCTGATGTATTAGTTGGCTGGCTGTCTAAAATCTACGCCAGGTGCTACTTTGTGTGTGTTTGCGCCATAACCTTCAGACCTTCAGTCATGAAAGTTTGAAGGCAAGTCCCCCCCATCACAGTGGCGTAACAATTGGGCCCCTGACTGCTACGGGGCCCGTTCTACGCAGGGGCCCGGAATGGACAGCTTTTTGTGCTGTTCTCTCGGGCCCCTCTCTCCCTGCAAAGCGCACAGCGGTAACAGGTGCCTCTTGAGGCACAATGTAATGGAGCACCGCCTGCTGTGCTGAATGCACCCACTCTCCTACCCACCGCATAGCCACTCTCCCACCTGCTGGCACATCTGTGCACTCACCGACCCCTATGGCTACGTTCTTCCTGAATGCACAGCTGCCAGTACTAGGAACTGATGAGCACCACCTCCTGAAAGCATAGCCGGCCAAACTCTCAGAACCGCTGCCTGGCCAACAATCCCCCTCCTTCCCCCGCTCTCCCCCCGCCCTGGCACAGACTCATGCCTCCCAGACAGCACAGCCACCTGCCTGCATGCACCGCTGCCCACCAGGACAAGTAGCTTTATGGGGCACATTTACTTACCCAGTCCGGAGGAGATCCAGAAAGTGGATTGTTCTATAACAGTTCGCTGAATGTCTTGCTTCCACACTCAGGTCCGCAGAAGTTCACAATCTTCCTCCTTGTGTATGTAAGTGCATGGCTTGCATCACAATTTTTAAGTTAAATCCTGCGGTTTGTCAGAATCAGTCGGATCGTCCAAAGGCCCAAACCCCGATTTGAGGCCCACACACAAGGTAACTAACATACGAATTGCTGATACTTGTAGTTCTACCTGGGTATTTGTACTATTTATGTATATATATATATATATATATATATATATATATATATATATATGCAACACCCTCGCCGATGCAAGGCAGAGGGGTTGTTGCGAATACATCCCACCATGTAGCTTGCAGCCTGTGAAGGGTCTGATCAACCCCACAGCAGGTCCCTACATAACACAGATGAGCACTGCAGCGATAGAGTCTGCCTGGTAAGGCAGGAGTTAATTACTTTGTGTGATGTAATTCCAGCAACCAATCACATGTGTTATCCTAATGAATCTGTGAGCTGAGATGTAATTGGAGGATTAGCCACCACCTGACCAGTGGGAGTAACAAAACCCCTGGTCAGGAATCTTCTAGAGTTGAGAAGAAGTCAGTTCTATCTCAGAAGAGAGTCCAGTGTGAGGAGAGAGTTCACTCTCTCAGATTAGAGACTCAGAAGAGTCAGTGCAGCCAGCACACCAGACCAGAGCAGGAGAGCCCAGCTCCCTGCCTGAAGAGTGGAGCTGAGAGCTAGTTAGTGAGAGGAAAGGGGTATCATCCTACCTTCAAGGGTGATATCTGAAGCAACCCAGGACAAGCTGAAGCATCCTACTAGGACACAGCTATCTCCCAGCCTGCCATTGCATCCAGGCTGATAATCTACTCCTGTGGCTCCCTCCAACTGCATCTCCAGCATTCTACCATTCTGTCAAGGCACGTTGCTACTGTTCCTGTCGGTTCCAATAAAGAACTGTAAGTTATTCTTGTTCAACGTCTGCCTCCGTCTGGTCCCTGCTTCTACGGCTGTCACCATCACGGGCACCCTGTCCACCACACAGAGACTCATACTCTAGACACCAAAGGGTTGCCCCAGGGAGAACCGCTATAGCAGCCTCTCCCTCATCATTTCTTGCCAACACCACCCTGCTGGAGACCTGCCATGCTGTAGAACAGCCCTCCGGTTCCCCATACCAAGCACCGTGACACTAGCGTGCCTAGGCCGCAACCACCAACCATTCAGGTACTGAGGGCCCCGGCTGTCTCCAGGTCCCAAGAAAAGGCTAGGCCCCAGTGGGGGATATTGCAAGTGGCGTCACGAACAGGATTTATACATCTGTGCCTTATTCTGGCATTATAGACTGTCCTTTATTACCAAGACTGTGCTGCCTAACCCTGCTGCCATTCGGGTTTAGGCCCAAGTGATTGTGTGCATTTCTACATTAAACTGTATTACTGCTGCCACATGCTGTTGAGCACCGCTCCAGGTTAAGAGAGTTAAGAGGTTAAATCCTGCAAAGAACTTTGTCAGCTCTGCAACATCCGGCGCTGCCGCGCCTGAAGCATTTACCTCAGAGGTTGTGGCGCAGCAAGCATTTCCAACCCCCTGCGTGAGTGGCGCGAAATACCGTGGAGGAGGAGCTGGAGCGTGTGCGGCCGGCAGCGAAGAGGGTTAATCGTCCATCTTGGATTTCGGTGCAGGCCGCGCCTGAAGCCTGCCAGCAGCGTGCACCACATCCGGAGTTCCGGCGCACGTGTCCTGCGACTAGAGGAGAGCACCGCTGAGCATCACCGAGCCCCTGCTGCCTGCCGGACATCGGGAACGGAGTCCTTCGTGAACCGGAGCTGTCCTGTCACCGCGGCTGATCCTGAGTGAGTACCGCTGGGGAAGTTAAAAGGGGGTAGAGATTGTTTCCGACGCTAGGTTATTGGCTCACCTCCCAGGGAATAGTGACTGTGTCTTAAAGTGCCCACGTCCCATTCTAGCCATTGCCCATAGCAACGGACATTGTGTAACCCTGCAGACTTCACTCAGCTAGGCCAGTCATGCCCGCTCAGGTCGAAGATACGGGATATGGAGCAGGTCCCGTCCCCTGGTCCCTCCTCAGGGTACCGGAGCATGTTAAGCCCGCCAGAGAGTCCCTTCAGCCCTGCTACAGCCAGTGTCCCCGGGACTCCCACCGTTATGCCTCTGACTATGCCATACTATCTGGGGGCCCCCTGGTTACCCCACTACGAGGGAGAATTACACACTCTCCCTGAATTCAGAGACAAGTTGTTAGCCACTTTCGCCCTGTACCTGCTCACAGAGGAACAGAAAGTGAGCATCCTAACCGGGCAGTTGAAAGGACCCGCTCTCCGGGAAGTCAAGTCTTGGCCCCGAGAACAGCGCCAGAATGTGGTCCAAATTCTCAATAGGCTGCGCAACACCTTTGACAAATGTACTGCCTCAGAGTTAAAGCAGAAGCCTCAAGAGTCCCTCAGAGACCTTGCCCTCTCCCTACAGGATATATGGAAGGCCATAACCCGTCTTGACCCCAAAGAGGCTGAAACCTCTGACCAAACCCTGAGGGAACAATTAATGAATGGACTTGTTGATAGGAATCAAAGGTGTCAACTAAAGATAATGAGGCAGATTTACTTACCCGGTCCATCCGCGATCCAGCGGCGTGTTCTCTGTGCTGGATTCGGGTCCGGTCGGGATTTATTAAGGTAGTTCCTCCGCCGTCCACCAGGTAGCGCTGCTGTGCTGAAAAGCATTGGAACGCGCTGGAGTTCACCGAGCCGGGCTGAGTGAAGGTAAGCGCAAGCTCCGCGACAGATTTTTTGTTTTAAATGCGGCAGTTTTTCCGAATCCGTCGGGTTTTCGTTCGGCCACGCCCCCCGATTTCTGTCGCGTGCATGCCAGCGACGATGCGCCACAATCCGATCCCGTGCGCCAAAATCCCGGGGCAATTCAGGGAGAATCAACGCAAATCGGGCCCTTAGTAAATGACCCCCAATCTCTTCTCAACATGCCCAGGCCTCCTTTCTTGAGTTTAAGGAAATTGCCATTGATATATTAGGGGACCGACAGCCTACTGGACCGCAGAAAGATCCTGAACCCGCGGAAATAGAAGACTCTGCTCTAGCTTGCCATCCAACACAGCTGACATCACCTACTCCTGCGGCTACGGAAGTTGCTGGTTTAGCAGGACAGGTCCCTAATCTGATGGACACTCTGAGTAAAATACTCGATTGGTTGACCCAATTGGAAGTGACTGTCTCCTCCATGAGGAAGAAACCTCCAGAGGCCTCTGTATGGGCAGCTACCCCTCGTGACTCCCCGGCCAAACCGCGCCCAAGGGAAGCGAAGTCGTTAAGCACCTGGAGTCAGAAGGAACCCCGCCAGCTGTGCAGCTACTGCCGTAAATACGGGCATGAAGAGGATGGATGTCGTCAGTTAAACGACAAACCCTTGGAGCTAAGGGACAACCCCCAAGGGAAGAACCTCAAAGTCCCTGAGATGCCAACTGGATGCCCAGGTTCGTGGGGACTCACCCCATGATTCATGTAACCATCAACGGAGTTACCCTACCGGCCTTAATCGATACCGGCTCTCAAGTGACCACCCACCGGAGTGCTACCTTTGAGAAATGCCGAGGAGGAGCATCCTTAGTTCAGCCTCCCAAGGCTTACTTGAACATTATTGCTACGAACGGAAAACCCGTACCCATCCGTGGCTACTGGGAGCCCACACTAACCATTGGAGACGCTGAGTTAACCAGACAGAGCGTAGTGGTGACAAGAGTACTCGAAAACGGTAACTTCTCCCTGGTACTGGGTACCAATTTCCTCCGCAACTGCTACCCTGAGGTGCTGAAGGCTCTCCACGACTCCCTGCCAACAGTGCCCAACGGTTTCCGGAAGGTAATTCAGGAGACTATGCAGGTTCTAGCGGCGCAACAGAAGTTTGCTGGCCCTAATGGAGAAATCTACAGATCCCGGATCAAAGATCCCCAACCTGTCCGCCTTCAACCTGGGACTGAGACGTTAGTATGGTGTCGAGCCTGCATGGGCGTCCAAGGTCAAGACTACCAGGCGATAGTAGAACCTCTACCAGCTGATGAAGACCTACCCATTCTAGCCGCCAGGAGCCTAGTCACTGTATCCTGAGGACAAGTACCCATTCGTCTACTAAATGTGGGAGACTCCCCAGTAGATCTGAGAAAATACCAAGCTGTAGCCACTCTCTTCAGCGTCCATCTTGAAGACTTAGTGGAAACCTCTCGGTCTGCCTCCCAACAGTTGGAAGTGAAGCAAAGTGCTGAAGGTGAGCCTGCCGAGCAATCCTGGTGGCTTGAGCTCAATATTGGAGACGACGATTTTACTCCTGCAGACCAAGTACAAGGTGTCCTGGATGTCGTTATGAAGCACCACCAGGCCTTCAGCAAACACCCACTGGATTTTGGGCAGACTACCCTGATCCAACATACCATCCCTACTGGCTCTAATCCTCCTATCAAGGAGCGATACCGGCCCATACCTCTAGCCCGCTATCAAAAGGTGAAAAAGCTTTTACAAGAGATGAAGACAACCAACGTTATCCGGGAGAGTCACAGCCCATGGGCTGCCCTGCTGAAAAAGAAGGATGGAACCCTTCGATTCTGTGTTGACTATAGGAAGATCAACAATATCACCCACAAGGATGCCTATCTGCTGCCTCGAATCGAGGAATCCCTCGCAGCCCTAGGGCCAGCTGCCAACTTTTCTACCCTGGATCTGACCAGTGGCTACTGGCAAGTGGCCATGGTGCCGGAAGACAGAGAGAAGACGGCTTTCACCACCCCAATGGGCCTGTTCGAGTTCAACAACATGCCGTTCGGGCTATGCAACGCCCTAGGCACATTTCAACGGCTGATGGAGAGATGTTTGGGTCACCGAAACTTCGAGACCGTCCTGTTATACTTGGACGACATCATCATCTACTCCAAGACCTATGAAGACCACCTCCACCATCTGGCTGAAGTCTTCCAAATCCTGACCCAACATGGGTTGAAGGTCAAGCCGTCCAAGTGCCACCTGCTACAACCTAGCATCAAGTACCTGGGACATGTGGTGAGCGCTCATGGAATTGAGCCAGGTCCAGAGAAGATTGCAGCTGTCCATGACTGGCCTACCCCGTCAACCATACGGGACATCAAAAGCTTCCTGGGCTTTGCCAGTTATTACAGGCGTTTTATCCCGAAGTTTGCCCAGCTGCTCAAGCAACGGTTGACTGAGCCTCCGGTGTTGCGATATCCAGACTACGATCTGCCTTTCACCCTATACACCGATGCCAGCAAGCAAGGCCTAGGGGCTGTACTATCCCAGCTCCAGAACGGAACTGAAAGGGTCATAGCCTACGCCAGCCGTTCCCTCCGAGACCCGGAGCAAAATGACCAGAACTACAGTTCCTTCAAGTTGGAGTTTCTGGCGTTAGTCTGGGCCGAAAAGTTCAAGGACTACCTGGCTGCATCCTTCTTCACTGTCTTCACGGACAATAATTCCTTGGCGCATCTGAACACCGCTCGTCTTGGAGCACTGGAACAACGGTGGGCCTCCAGACTTGCCAACTTCAACTTTACCATCAAGTATCGGGCTGGCAAGACCAATGACAACGCCGACGCTCTGTCCCGTCTCCCTGACCAGTGGGAGGGACCCTCCACGGATGCTCAGTGGGAAGATGTGGAGATGCCGGCGTTCTATGCCCGGTTTGTGCACCAAGATGCCCAGAGAGTTTACTCCTTACCCTCAGAAGCAGCGCCAGCTACTCCTCAGGAAGAGTCAGAGCCCCCTGCGGAAAAGGACCTCTGAATGAGTATTCAGGCTGATAGCCGCGCCATAGGAGAATTGATGGACTATCTCTCTAGTGGGCGAGTGCCTATAAGAATCCGTCGGAGAAGAGCTGATGGAGAATTGTATCAATTGTGGCGCCTGAGATAGACTCTGAACATGCATCAGGGCCTGTTAAAGAGAAGAACTGTGGACCCTATCACTTATGACCGGCTGTATCAGATTGTGATTCCCAGGAGGGACGCCAAGATAGTACTGGATATGTACCATGACCAGTCCGGACACTTTGGCGCTCAGAAGACTGAAGCCACCCTCTGAAGGCACTTCTACTGGGTCAACATGAAGCCCAACATCGAAGCCTGGTGTCGGGAATGCCCAACCTGCACCACCGCTCGAGGAGAGCGACACAATCAGAGGGCCCATCTACATCCCATTGTGAGCCAACGTCCCTTAGAGATCCTGGCATTGGATCATGTGAAGTTGGAGCCCAGCAGATCAGGTCACACTTATGCTCTCACGATCATTGACCACTATACCAAATTTGTGGTTGCAGAACCCATCAGAGACCTATCTGCAAGGACCACCGCAGCGGCCCTGTGGAAGAGCTTCATCCTTCCCTATGGCTGTCCGGATCAGATCCTTACGGACCAAGGAACAGCATTTGAGTCCCAAGTCTTCCAAGAACTGTGCACTCTATATGGCTGTAAAAAGCTGAGGACCACAGCCTATCACCCCCAAGGTAACGGGCTTTGCGAGAAGATGAATCAGACTCTAATCAACATGCTGAGGACTCTGACCCATGCAAAAAGGGCTGACTGGCCAAAACTGTTGCCCGAATTAGTGTACCTGTACAACAACACCACTCCTTGCTCCACAGGATACACCCCATATTATCTGATGTTCAGGAGACACGGCCATCTCCCTGCTGACATGACCTGGGACATGGAGTCCCCTGATTCCCAGTCTTTACTCCCCCAGACTGACTGGGTTCACGAACACCAGAGGTGCCTGGCGGATGCCAGAGAAGTTGTGGATCTGTGGTTGGAAGAGGCCCGAGAGAAACAAAAAAGGGACTTTGATCGTAATGCCTGTGCTGAGCCTCTTGCCCCAGGAGATCAAGTGTGGCTGCACAACAACCATCCCACCAGTAAGCTAGATGGGCGTTAGGAGCGTAAGCCATACCTAGTTAGGGACAGTCTCTCCCCTGAAGTATCGGGCTGGCAAGACCAATGACAACGCCGACGCTCTGTCCCGTCTCCCTGACCAGTGGGAGGGACCCTCCACGGATGCTCAGTGGGAAGATGTGGAGATGCCGGCGTTCTATGCCCTGTTTGTGCACCAAGATGCCCAGAGAGTTTACTCCTTACCCTCAGAAGCAGCGCCAGCTACTCCTCAGGAAGAGTCAGAGCCCCCTGCGGAAAAGGACCTCTGAATGAGTATTCAGGCTGATAGCCGCGCCATAGGAGAATTGATGGACTATCTCTCTAGTGGGCGAGTGCCTATAAGAATCCGTCGGAGAAGAGCTGATGGAGAATTGTATCAATTGTGGCGCCTGAGATAGACTCTGAACATGCATCAGGGCCTGTTAAAGAGAAGAACTGTGGACCCTATCACTTATGACCGGCTGTATCAGATTGTGATTCCCAGGAGGGACGCCAAGATAGTACTGGATATGTACCATGACCAGTCCGGACACTTTGGCGCTCAGAAGACTGAAGCCACCCTCTGAAGGCACTTCTACTGGGTCAACATGAAGCCCAACATCGAAGCCTGGTGTCGAGAATGCCCAACCTGCACCACCGCTCGAGGAGAGCGACACAATCAGAGGGCCCATCTACATCCCATTGTGAGCCAACGTCCCTTAGAGATCCTGACATTGGATCATGTGAAGTTGGAGCCCAGCAGATCAGGTCACACTTATGCTCTCACGATCATTGACCACTATACCAAATTTGTGGTTGCAGAACCCATCAGAGACCTATCTGCAAGGACCACCGCAGCGGCCCTGTGGAAGAGCTTCATCCTTCCCTATGGCTGTCCGGATCAGATCCTTACGGACCAAGGAACAGCATTTGAGTCCCAAGTCTTCCAAGAACTGTGCACTCTATATGGCTGTAAAAAGCTGAGGACCACAGCCTATCACCCCCAAGGCAACGGGCTTTGCGAGAAGATGAATCAGACTCTAATCAACATGCTGAGGACTCTGACCCATGCAAAAAGGGCTGACTGGCCAAAACTGTTGCCCGAATTAGTGTACCTGTACAACAACACCACTCATTGCTCCACAGGATACACCCCATATTATCTGATGTTCAGGAGACACGGCGATCTCCCTGCTGACATGACCTGGGACATGGAGTCCCCTGATTCCCAGTCTTTACTCCCCCAGACTGACTGGGTTCACGAACACCAGAGGTGCCTGGCGGATGCCAGAGAAGTTGTGGATCTGTGGTTGGAAGAGGCCCGAGAGAAACAAAAAAGGGACTTTGATCGTAATGCCTGTGCTGAGCCTCTTATCCCAGGAGATCAAGTGTGGCTGCACAACAACCATCCCACCAGTAAGCTAGATGGGCGTTAGGAGCGTAAGCCATACCTAGTTAGGGACAGTCTCTCCCCTGAAGTATCGGGCTGGCAAGACCAATGACAACGCCGACGCTCTGTCCCGTCTCCCTGACCAGTGGGAGGGACCCTCCACGGATGCTCAGTGGGAAGATGTGGAGATGCCGGCGTTCTATGCCCTGTTTGTGCACCAAGATGCCCAGAGAGTTTACTCCTTACCCTCAGAAGCAGCGCCAGCTACTCCTCAGGAAGAGTCAGAGTGTGGCTGCGCAACAACCATCCCACCAGTAAGCTAGATGGGCGTTAGGAGCGTGAGCCATACCTAGTTAGGGACAGTCTCTCCCCTGAAGTCTACGATATTTCAAGAGGAGACCGTCCACTACTCCGGGTACATAGGAACCGGCTGAAGAGATGTCTTCATCCTTTTGCCCCTATGTCCACATCTCTCACCTCGACCTCCAACTTACAGACCTCATTGTGTTCACCTACCCCCAGTTTCTTAGAACTTGTGACTGTGCCTCAACTCTGTGTTGTTGTTTCCACTCCAGTAAGAGGTACCCCGGAGAGACCATCATCCCCACCGCAGTCTCCAATACTGCTACCCATGGAGGATGATCCGGTTTCAGAGTCTACAACCCCTGCGGCCTCAGAGGCAGCTGAAACTCCGACTCCAGCGCCTGACTCAGAGGAGGACGATGAAGAGGTTGTAATCTTCTCCCAACCGGAACTTCGGAGGTCTCAAAGGGAGACAAAAGGTAAAGCTCCTGCATACCTGCAGGAGTACCAACTGGTGTCACACAGAAGGAGGAGGCAGGTATGCTTTTCTGACACCAAAATACTCACCACCGAAGAAGATACCGATTAACCCCTGATGGGCTGTAGCCTTCTGCAGGTACTGTGTTTCTTGTAAATATTTCTTTATTTCTGCTACTCCCAGTTGGGCTGACCGCCCTAACCCCATAGAGCCAGAAACTTTCCTGAGACTCTCCCCCTTATCTATCATTTAGTCAAGAGACATACTGTACCTTGAACTGCCACTGTCATGTGCTATGATAGCACCCCTTCCTCTGCCACAGCAGAGATTCCTACAAAGGACTCTGTCCCTCTACACATAGAGGAGACCGTTTTTTCTTTACTGCACTTTTCCCCACATCAAGGGCTGTACCCAGAAGATGGACTTTGCTATTAAAGACCTTCTGAGAGACTACAAGGAAAAGTTGCTATTGACTTTTGGTATTGCACTTAATGCCTTCCGTTTAGGTATGGTCATTCTGCATGCACTATTATGCCTTTTCCTTTTCAGGTAAAGAGACATTCTATTTTGCTACCCTGATTAGCCTACTTATGTTTGCAATGTTATGTTATAAGATGTGTACCCATTGGGCTCCTAAGCCAATGAGAGTTTACCAAAATGTTTGCACACTGTCAACTTATGCCAGTAGTTTATGCTAACTTTTTATAGACTTTTCAGATTGTAGTGTGGCTGTGTCGGACCGTCTCTATGTAAACCCTGACCACTATCTTATGCCTCAAACCGAAGCTTCGTAAGTGGGGGTAGTCCTTAGGGGACCGGGGGTGTTAAAGATGTAGCACCTGGATACCACTCATACGAGGGTAAAATGTCAGTCGGCAGGTACTTGTATATTGTGCAATGTCTTATTGTGTCACATATGCCAATGTAATGCATATATATACACTACATATTTGTCGCCAGGGAAGAAGTGTTTATATAACAAATATACAAACCCTGGTGCAAGGAGTGGATTACAGTACATGACACCACACCTTTCCTACTGTACAGTTTGGTTTAATGGCGTCAGTGACCAACTGTCATAATTAGCCTACACTTGTCCTTGCCTTAGTCCGACACCAACCCAGGTGCCTGTCTCCAGGACCATGGGCGGTTTGTCCCTACAGATCCCTTAGCCTGCACTTCACTGAAGTGCCCTTTTTTTTTTTGTATCTACCTCTACCGGCCATCACTTGCACGGACCACCAGAGGTTCCCCGCTGCTGGCCAGCGGTTGGTCCTCAGCACCCCAACCAGTCCGTAGTCAAGCCGAGGGCGGCTCTTTCAGTTGCCCTGGGGGTATGCAACACCCTCGCCAATGCAAGGCAGAGGGGTTGTTGCGAATACGTCCCACCATGTAGCTTGCAGCCTGTGAAGGGTCTGATCAACCCCAAAGCAGGTCACTACATAACACAGATGAGCACTGCAGCGGTAGAGTCTGCCTGGTAAGGCAGGAGTTAATTACTTTGATGTAATTCCAGCAACCAATCACATGTGTTATCCTAATGAATCTGTGAGCTGAGATGTAATTGGAGGAGTAGCCACCACCTGACCAGTGGGAGTAACAAAACCCCTGGTCAGGAATCTTCTAGAGTTGAGAAGAAGTCAGTTCTCTCTCAGAAGAGAGTCCAGTGTGAGGAGAGAGTTCACTCTCTCAGATTAGAGACTCAGAAGAGTCAGTGCAGCCAACACACCAGACCAAGAGCAGGTGAGCCAGCTCCCTGCCTGAAGAGTGGAGCTAAGAGCTAGTTAGTGAGAGGAAAGGGGTATCATCCTACCTTCAAGGGTGATATCTGAAGCAACCCAGGACAAGCTGAAGCATCCTACTAGGACACAGCTATCTTCCAGCCTGCCATTGCATCCAGGCTGATAATCTACTCCTGTGGCTCCCTCCAACTGCATCTCCAGCATTCTACCATTCTGTCAAGGCACGTTGCTACTGTTCCTGTCGGTTCCAATAAAGAACTGTAAGTTATTCTTGTTCAACGTCTGCCTCCGTCTGGTCCCTGCTTCTACGGCTGTCACCATCACGGGCACCCTTTCCACCACGCAGAGACTCATACTCTAGACACCAAAGGGTTGCCCCAGGGAGAACCGCTATAGCAGCCTCTCCCTTATCATTTCTTGCCAACACCACCCTGCTGGAGACCTGCAAGGCTGTAGGGCAGCCCTCCAGTTCCCCATACCAAGCACCGTGACACTAGCGTGCCTAGCCCGCAACCACCAGCCACTCAGGTACTGCGGGCCCCGGCTGTCTCCAGGCCCCAAGAAAAGGCTAGGCCCCGGTGGGGGATGTTGCATATATATATATATATATATATATATATATATATATATATATAGTGTGTACTGTTTGTCTAAGGCAATTAAATATAAAATTTAACCTGTGTTGCTCTTTTATCTCGATCCATGATCCACAAATCCCAACGTCCGTGTCTCAGTTATATATATGCTACCGTGTTGGTTCCTCATCTTATATAATCCCGTTACGGACCAGGCTTATATTAAAGGAGAACTGGTGGCAGCTTATTTGGTTTGATAAGGTTCTGTTTCACTGAGGCTAGTGGAAAGGGTCTTTATGGTTGTGCCATATCTGGAGATTGTGTGGACAACTTTAAATCATTCTGGGAGTGTCTAAAAAGGGTAAATAAGTGACCCTGCGTACCCTTCAGAGGTCCAAAATGTTGTGGTTTCTTTCACAGTCCTTCTATCACTGCTAGGGGTGACTGACTGTCCTATGCTTTGACTCCAGACATCATTACACAAGCAGGGGGCAGTGGATCCTCCTTTCACTACTAGGGGTGACTGACTGTCCTGTGCCATGACCCTTCGCATCATCACACCAGCAGGGGGCAGAGTGTCCTCCTATCACTTGTAGGGGTGACTGACTGTCCTATGCGATGACTGCCGACATCATAACACCAGTAGGGGCAGTGTGTCCTTCTATTAGTACTAGGGGGTGACTCTTCTATGCCATGATGAAGTGATGTTGGAATGATGGAGGGTCTGTGTCATTACATCATGGAAGAGATAAGAATGATGTAACAGCCTGACTGACACATCCATCATATAATACACAATTTAGAAAACACTAGGGCAAAACCGGCTGCAGGACGGGAGCGTTGTGCTGGTAACCAAAAGGGGAAAACTCAAAAATCCAAACAGTGAATATTCAGGATGGCAGCTTTAAAAACAAAGAACACTGCACCTAGTACATAGGTAGCCAGCACACTGTCCCCCAGTATATAGGTGGCCAGCACACTGCACCCAGTAAATAGGTAGCCAGCACATTGCCTCCCCTCCAGTATGTAGGTAGCCAGCACATTGCCCCCCCCCCAGTATCAAGGTAGCCAGCACACTGCCTCCCCCAGTACATAGCCAGCACAGTGCCCCTGTAGTATCTAGGTAGCCTGCATAGTGCCCCCCCCCTGTATCCAAGTAGCCAGCACACTGCCTACCCCCTGGTACATAGGTAGCCAGCACACTGCACCATCCCCAGTATGTAGTTAGTAGAAAACTGCATCCCCCTAGTATATAGGTAGCCAGTGCACTGACCCCCAGTTTATAGGTATCCAGCAAACTGCCTCCCCAGTACATAGACAGCAGCACACTGTCACCCCGCAGTATATAGGTAGCCCAGCACACTGTCCCCTATTATATAGGTAGCCAGCACATTGCACCCTCCCTGGTATATAGATAGCAGCACACTGCTTCCCCAGTATCAAGGTAGCCAGCACACTGCCTCCCCTGCACTATCCCCAGTAGATACTTAGTACAAAACTGCCTCCCCCAGTATATAGGTAGCCCAGCACAATGTCCCCCAGTATATAGGGGTCCAGCAAACTCCCCACCCCCTGTATATAGGTACTGCAACTGCAACCTCCCCAGTATATAGGTAGCAGCACACTGCCCCCTGTTAAATAATATACTAATTTTTAAAATACTAATCATACAGATTGAGTGAAAGATCAGGACTAGAGATGAGCGAGGTTACTCGTCCGAGTATACTGCTCGGTCGAGTATTAGCATACTCGGACCGGCTCGTTACTCGGACGAGTATCTCGCTGGCTCGAGATCGAGCAGTAAATTAATAAATAAATTGAATAAAAGTATTTTTATTGTAAAAAAAAATATTACACATTACATATGTTTTACTTGTAAGAACACATTGAAATAACACTATTCTTCACTTTCCAGGTGTTCGCGCGTGTCTCCCGCTAATTTAGGAGATGTTCGGAACATCTGGAATGTGAAGAATAGTGTTCTTTCAATGTGTTCTGCACTTAAATGGTCCTGTATTCACTGTTTTTAATGTTTTAATTCTATTCTTCACTTTGCAGCTGTGCGCCCGTATCTCCGAACCTAGCGGGAGACACGCGCGAACACCTGCAAAGTGAAGAATAGTGTTATTTCAATGTGTTCTTACAAGTAAAACATATGCAAACATCTGGATTTTTTTTTTTGCACTGTTCTTTTACTGTTCAGTTTTATTAAAAAAATGCTCGGGTCTCCCATTGACTTCAATGGGGCTCGTTATTCGAGACGAGCACTCGAGCATCTGGAAAAGTTTGTCTCGAATAACGAGCACCCGAGCATTTTAGTGCTCGCTCATCTCTAATCAGGACCATATATGGGCAGTACTGGAGTTGTATGGACATTCTTGACATATACCTAAAAAACCTATGGAAGGAAACAACCCCTACCACATCCATATGGCAAGAGTTAGCCTCTTTGGATTAGCTGGTCACAAAGAAAGTGTCCTAGGAATTTTACCATATATGGTTGTGAACAAGGCCAATGGATGAATTTGGCTTACAATGCAAGTCTATGGGAGTTTAGGGTTTAAAAAGGGGTCCTGTTCAAGGGGTGAGCGGGAGCCTTACTTCGCAAACACTGAGCTCTCTTCACACACCACACATGCATGTTTGGGTTTTAAAAACTTTATTTTTACTTTGCTTTTGAATTTCTTATTGTCTCTTATTTTTTGCTGTGTTATTTTATTTCTTTTAAAGACTTTGTAAAGTCTTTTTGGTGCTAATTAAACCTTTTTTTAATTCAACTAAAACTCTTACATTTAATCTGAGCTCACTCTTTGCATTTCTTATGAAATCAAGAAGTGCTAAAAATATTCAACACCCCCCAATATATAGGAAGCCCAGCACAGTGTGACCTTCCCCAGTATATAGGTAGCCCAGCACAGTGTGACCTTTCCCAGCATAGATATCCAGCACACTGCACCCTCCCCAGTATTAAGGTATTTTGCAAACTGCAGTCCCAATATATAGGTAGCCAGCACACTGCACCCTCTCCAATAAATAGGTAGTAGCACACTGCCCCCCAGTATATAGGTATCCTAGCATGCTGCAACCTACCCCAATATATAGATATCCAGCACACTGCCCCCACTCAAGTATATTGGTAGCAGCACATTGCCGCCAGTATATAGGTAGCCATCACATTCCCCCCCCAGTATCTAGGGTAGCCTGCACATTGCCCTCCCCCGCAGTATCTAGGTAGCCAGCACACTGCACCATCCCCAGTATATAGGTAGCCAGCACACTGCCTCCTCCCAGTACATAGGTAGCCTGCACATTGCCCCCCCCAGTATCTAGGTAGCCAGCACACTGCACCATCCCCAGTATATAGATAGCCAGCACACTGCCTCCCTCCAGTACATAGGTAGCCAGCACACTGTCCACCCTGTATCTAGGTATCCAGCACACTGCCTCCCTCCAGTACATAGGTAGCCAACACACTGCCTCCCCCAGTACATAGGTAGCCAGCACACTGCCTCCCTCAAGTACATAGGTAGCCAGCACACTGCCCCCCCCCCCTGTATCTAGGTAGTCAGCACACTGACTCCCTCCAGTACATAGGTAGCCAGCACACTGCACCATATCAAGTCTGTATTTAGTAGAAAACTGCATCCTCCCAGTATATAGGTAACCAGCACACTGCACCATCCAAAGTTTATAGGTAACCAGCACACTGCCCCAAGCACATGAAAAAAATGTACTCAGTACTTACCTATCAGCACTTCCTGCAGCTGACTGTAGGGATTGACAATCCAGACCTTAAATCTGGTCCTTGACCTTTGTGCCTACCAGACTACTATTAAAAGGCTGGGAAACTAATGTTTGGGTAATGTGGGAAGGCCACAGCATTTATTAACAGGAAAATAAATGATTAAATAACATTATAAATTAAAACGTTTAAGAACTTGCACGGCCCTCTCGGGTTCTTCTGAAACTTGGGAACCAACCAAATGGGGGCTGTGGCCCTGCAGCCGGCATGTGGGCATCTTCCAGCGCCTTAGGGCCTGTGTAACTTCCGCCTTTGCTGTGACAACTGTAGTAAGACAGAAGGAAACAGCCAGAACCAAGGAAAGAAGAAACTGAAAATAACCAAATCAGAGGGCAGGGTGGGGAGGGTGACTTCTCGCCTCTTCGGTCCAGGGGGCAGAAGGAAAGAGGCCCTCGCACTTTATTAAACCACCGTACCCGCCCCCAAAGACCACCTCCGGTGACCTCATATGGGAGGAGTAAAAGGCCAAGCCCCAAACCTTCCAGAAGGCTTTTAAACCCGCCCCCTACAGTCCTCCACCCCTTCTCTAGTCGTTTTGGGGCTTATTATTTCTCATGCCTGGAGCCATCACCCGCCCTCCCCGGTGGAAGAAACTGGCCTGGTGTGCAATAATCTGTGCGTGTACTGCACAAATACCAAAGTCCAGAGAGCAGCAACACTGGAAGGATTCACTGCTGTTATACAGATATGCTTACTTTTGGATTACTGTTCACGTGATTATATAATTATGACTTTGTACCCCCTTGACTATTCCGTTTCTTCAGTCTTTTTCATTTATGGAGACCACCTGGGATTGTAGATCCATATCTCCTCCCCTCCTTGATATCTTTCAACATGACCTACGGTCTCCAATTCATGGGGACACTTTGGAAGCCACCCGAATCACCCTAACCTGTGGACCATTGATGGGGACACCCTGGAAACCACTCCACCTCAACCTGTGGATTGTTATCTGGAAGTCATCCAAACTACCCCAATCTGAGGATCATCATCTGGCTTGGTCAACTGGGTCTTCATCAAAGTGATATCTTTTGATTTCTTTAAATCACAAAAAATTGTCTTGTATCCTCCTCAGACATCTGTGCCGCATTTGGGTTCATCCTGTGGCCTAGTTCACTAACTCTGTTCCAGTCTTTTGGACCAATATTTATTTGACTGAATACCTACCTGTATATTGCAGCAATATTTACCTGTATATTGTCACTTGACGTCAATTTGTGGGTTCGTACATATACAATTGTTTGTTAATCATTTTATTTTTTGTTTGCCAACTTGACCCGTGGAGCCTTCCTTTGCCCTAGGTTGTTATAGTATAGGAGCCCCAGCCAACCATTACCAGCCATTTTTTTATATCAGGGTGCTGTGCTCAAAAAAGATCTATATGGTTTGTGAAGTTTATGTTTAGGGTATTATTAGGTAGGACTTCCACATTTTCTCTAGAACGCGCTACGTTACTATAAGGAACACTTGTTTCTAGATGCACGATTCCTAATCTTTACATATGCTTTTTATACCTAACCCTTGAATTTTGATTTAGTATAGATGTTTTGTTGTCCTCTAATAACTTTTGTTATATCATGGTTAGAGATGAGCGAGCACTAAAATGCTCGGGTACTCGTTATTCGAGATGAACTTTTCCCGATGCTCGAGTGCTTGTCTCGAATAACGAGCCCCATTGAAGTCAATGGGAGACTCGAGCATTTTTCAAGGGGACCAAGGATCTGCACAGGGAAGCTTGGCCAAGCACCTGGGAACCTCAGAAAAGGATGGAAACACCACGGAAATAGACAGGAAACAGCAGGGGCAGCATGCATGGATGCCTCTGAGGCTGCTTAATCGCACCATTATGCCAAAAGTATGGGCAACAGCATGGCAATGACAGAGTGACCGATGAGGCTAGATAGCATCTAAAACATCCAATAATTGACCCTGACACTATAGGGGACTATGCAGAGATAGCGGCAGCAGCGGCAGGCTAGAGAGTGTCTTGGCAACATACCCCAAATGGACTCAGGCTTAAAACCAATGGGTGGCAGAGAGGAACCAAAGGAGGTGAGCAAGAAGCGCTCAAATAATATCGGTAAATGATAAAAGTTTGCCAGTATATTTTGTGGATTACACAGCAGTGTGGCGACAAAGTTAACAAGTTTGATGAGGAAGCCATGAAAACAACCCAAAATTCTGCCTGACACAGCTCATTTGATAAGGGGACCATGTATGGAGGCAGTGAACTAGTAGTAGATTAAAGGTGCTGCAGTTAAAACTATGTTAGTTGGATCTTGGGATGGAGCTGGCGCTCCGCTGCCAGGCGAGCTTTCGCCAATCCAAGCCCCTGTCTCTAGGCTACTCCCCAAACAGCACTTCTAAGAACCTTTTGTATAAGATCAAGTGTAGTAGCGTTCTTATAAGTTTGGGTTCTGGCGGGTGAGGGGAATGTAAACAGATGCGCAAGAAGCGCTGAAATAATATTGGTAAATGATAAAAGTTTGCCAGTATATTTTGGGGATTACACAGCAGGGTGGCGACAAAGTTAACATGGAAGCCATGAAAACAATCCAAAACTCTGCCTGACACAGCTCGTTTGATAAGGGGACCATGTATGGAGGCAGCTATATGGACTACTTTTGGAGGCAGCTATGGCGATGACGTGTGGAGGTAGCAATGGAGACAACGTGTGAAGGCAGCTAAAAAGACGACGTGTGGAGGCTGCTATGGAGACAATTTAATTTGGATAGTGCCTGTATGTGGCAGTCCAAAAAAGTTTTCAAACCAGAGGAGCAGGTAGCTGGTCCTCCAAAAAGATTAAATAAATTGAGTGCCTGTATGTGGCAGTCCAAAAAAGTTTTCAAACCAGAGGAGCAGGTAGCTGGTCCTCCAGAAAAATTACATAGATTGAGTGCCTGTATGTGGCAGTCCAAAAAAGTTTTCAAAGCAGAGGAGCAGGTAGCTGGTCCTCCAGAAAAATTACATAGATTGAGTGCCTGTATGTGGCACTCCCAGAAATTGTTTAAAACAGAGGACAGGGTAGTTGGCCCTCCAGAAAAATTAAATACATAGAGTACTATAGCCAGAGCCAGTTGGCCCTGGCAAAAAAATAGCCAGTTTCCTCTGCTTTAGTGTACAAAGAGGAGGAGAAGGAGGACAATGAGGAGGAGGAGTGCATACATTATTCAGGTTCAGCTTATTTCACCTGGTGGAGAATGGAAATGCGGAGAAACCAGGCTTAATTCATCTTGATAAGCGTCAGCCTGTCAGCGCTGTCAGTCGACAGGCGTGTATGCTTATCGGTGATGATGCCACCAGCTGCACTGAAAACCCGCTCGGACAACACGCTAGCGGCAGGGCAGGCAAGAACCTCCAAGGCGTACAGCGCCAGTTCGTGCCACATGTCCAGCTTTGAAACCCAGTAGTTGTAGGGAGCTGTGTGATCATCTAGGACGATGGTATGGTCAGCTACGTACTCCCTCACCATCTTTCTGTAAAGATCAGCCCTACTCTGCCGAGACTGGGGACAGGTGACAGTGTCTTGCTGGGGTAACATAAAACTGGCAAAGGCCTTGTAAAGCGTACCCCTGCCAGTGCTGGACAAGCTGCCTGGTCGCCTACTCTCCCTCGCTACTTGTCCCGCAGAAGTACGCCCTCTGCCGATAGCGCTGTCAGAAGGGAAATACTGGAAGAATTCACTCCCCTCACTGGCCTGACTGTCCATTTCCTCCTCCTCCAACTCCTCCAACTCCTCTTCTTCTGCCCATACACGCTGAACAGTGAAGGACTGAACAATGGTCCCCTCCTCTGTCTCGCCAACATTCTCCTCCTCTTCCTCCTCATCCTCCTCCACCTCCTCCGATATGCGCTGAGAAACAGACCTAAGGGTGCTTTGGCTATCAACAAGGGAATCGTCTTCCCCCGTCTCTTGTGACGAGCGCAAAGCTTCCGACTTCATGCTGACCAGAGAGTTTTTCAACAGGCCAAGCAGCGGGATGGTGAGGCTGATGATGGCGGCATCACCACTGACCATCTGTGTTGACTCCTCAAAGTTACTCAGCACCTGACAGATATCAGACATCCACGTCCACTCCTCATTGAGGAAGCTGACTGACCTGACTACCAGTTCTGGTGGAAGTTGACATCTGGCAGTCTACAATCGCTCTGCGCTGCTGGTAAACTCTGGATAACATGGTTAGTGTTGAATTCCACCTCGTGGGCACGTCGCACAACAGTCGGTGAGCGGGCAGTTGGAGGCGGCGCTGCGCTGCCCTGAGAGTGGCAGCATCTGTGCTGGACTTCCTGAAATGCGCACAGATGCGGCGCAACTTCATGAGCAAATCAGACAGATTGGGGTATGTCTTGAGGAAACGCTGAACTATGAGATTTAACACATGGGCCAGGCATGGCACATGTGTCAGTCTGCCGAGTTGCAGAGCTGCCACCAGGTTACGGCCGTTGTCACACACAACCATGCCTGGCTTCAGGTTCAGCGGTGCCAGCCACAGATCAGTCTGCGCCGTGATACCCTGTAATAACTCTTGGGCGGTGTGCCTTTTATCGCCTAGGCTCAGCAGTTTGAGCACCGCCTGCTGTCGCTTAGCGATGGCACTGCTGCTGTGCCTAGAGCTACCGACTGATGGCGCCATGCCCACGGATGGTAATTCAGAGGAGGAGGTGGAGGAGGGGTGGGAGGAGCTGGAGGCATAGTAGGCCTTTGAGACCTGGACCGAGGTAGGCCCCGCAATCCTCGGCGTCGGCGTCCGTCTGGCCCCACCACTGCCTCTTCCAACCTGTTCTGCTATAGGACTCGCCTCCGTCTCAGAAGCACTGTGTTCACCCGGCCTATCAACCCAGCTTGGGTCTGTCACCTCATCATCCTCCGATCCCTCAGTCTGCTCCCCCCTCGGACTTCCTGCCCTGACAACAACTTCACCACTGTCTGACAACCGTGTCTCCTCATCGTCCGACACCTCTTCACACACTTCTTCCACTACGTGAATAATGTCATCATCACCCACAGACTGCGACTGGTGGAAAACCTGGGCATCGGAAAATAGCTCAGCAGCAGCAGGACAAGTGGTTTGTGACTGTGGGAAGGGTCCAGAAAACAGTTCCTCAGAGTATGCCGGTTCAAATGCCAAATTTTGGTGGGAGGGGGCAGACTGGGGGGAAGGAGGCTGAGGTGGAGGAGCTGGAGGAGTGCCGATTTCGCTGACATGGGTGGACTGCGTGGAAGACTGACTGGTGGACAAATGGCTAGAAGCATTGTCCGCAATCCACGACATCACCTCTTCGCACTGTTCTGGCCTCAACAGTGCTCTACCACGAGTCCCAGTAACTTGAGACATGATGAACCTAGGGAGTGTAGCTCTGCGGCGTTCCCCTGCTCCCTCATCAGCAGGTGGTGTCTCACCCCGCCCAGGACCACGGTATGTCTTGAGGTATGTCTTGAGGAAACGCTGAACTATGAGATTTAACACAGGGGTCAGGCATGGCACATGTGTCAGTCTGCCGAGTTGCAGAGCTGCCACCAGGTTACGGCCGTTGTCACACACAACCATGCCTGGCTTCAGGTTCAGCGGTGCCAGCCACAGATCAGTCTGCGCCGTGATACCCTGTAATAACTCTTGGGCGGTGTGCCTTTTATCGCCTAGGCTCAGCAGTTTGAGCACCGCCTGCTGTCGCTTAGCGATGGCACTGCTGCTGTGCCTAGAGCTACCGACTGATGGCGACATGCCCACGGATGGTAATTCAGAGGAGGAGGTGGAGGAGGGGTGGGAGGAGGAGGAGGCATAGTAGGCCTTTGAGACCTGGACCGAGGTAGGCCCCGCAATCCTTGGCGTCGGCAGTATATGACCAGCCCCAGGGTCAGACTCGGTCCCAGCCTCCACCAAGTTAACCCAATGTGCCGTCAGCGATATATAGTGGCCCTGCCCGGCAGCACTCGTCCACGTGTCCGTGGTCAGGTGGACCTTGTCAGAAACGGCGTTGGTCAGGGCACGGAGGATGTTCTCTGACACGTGCTTGTGCACATCGGGAAAAGTAGTGGCGGCTGGGCACCGAATACCGAGGGGCGGCCGCCGCCATGAGGTTTCGAAAGGCCTCGGTCTCTACCAGCCTATAGGGCAGCATCTCCAGGCTAAGCAACTTGGAGATGTGGACGTTGAGGGCTTGGGCGTGTGGGTGGGCTGCGCTATACCTCCTTTTGCGCTCCAGCGTCCGGGGTATGGAGAGCTGAACGCTGGTGGATGCTGTGGAGGATCGTGGAGGCGAAGATGGGGTTTTCGCACGGGAGGTGTTTGGGCCGGGGTCCTGGGCAGGGGGCTGACTAGCAGATGACACAGGGGAAGGAGCAGTGGTGTGCCCGGCCGGAGGTGAACGGGCTTGGTGCCATTGAGTGGGGTGTTTAACATTCAGATGCCTGCGCATACTGGTGGTAGTTAAGCTAGTAGTGGTGGAACCCCTGCTGATCCTGGTTTGGCAAAGGTTGCACACCACAGTCCGTCGGTCATCCAGTGTTTCTTTAAAGAACCTCCAGACTTCTGAAAATCTAGCCCTCGCCACGGGAGCTTGACTACGGGCAACATTTAGCGCTGATGCACCAGCTCTGGCCCTGCCTCTCCGTCTGGCCCCACCACTGCCTCTTCCAACCTGTTCTGCTATAGGACTCGCCTCCGTCTCAGAAGCACTGTGTTCACCCGGCCTATCAACCCAGCTTGGGTCTGTCACCTCATCATCCTCCGATCCCTCAGTCTGCTCCCCCCTCGGACTTCCTGCCCTGACAACAACTTCACCACTGTCTGACAACCGTGTCTCCTCATCATCCGACACCTCTTTACACACTTCTTCCACTACGTGAATAATGTCATCATCACCCACAGACTGCGACTGGTGGAAAACCTGGGCATCGGAAAATAGCTCAGCAGCAGCAGGACAAGTGGTTTGTGACTGTGGGAAGGGTCCAGAAAACAGTTCCTCAGAGTATGCCGGTTCAAATGCCAAATTTTGGTGGGAGGGGGCAGACTGGGGGGAAGGAGGCTGAGGTGGAGGAGCTGGAGGAGTGCCGATTTCGGTGACATGGGTGGACTGCGTGGAAGACTGACTGGTGGACAAATGGCTAGAAGCATTGTCCGCAATCCACGACATCACCTCTTCGCACTGTTCTGGCCTCAACAGTGCTCTACCATGAGTCCCAGTAACTTCAGACATGAACCTAGGGAGTGTAGCTCTGCGGCGTTCCCCTGCTCCCTCATCAGCAGGTGGTGTCTCACCCCGGCCAGGACCACGGCCTCTGACCCCTGCAGTAGGTGGACGCCCACGTCCACGCCCTCGTCCTCTACCCCTAGCCCTCGGGTTAAACATTTTCCAAATTAAAGTGTAAACTTGAAAAAAAAAAAAAATTGTGTTTATTTTTTTTTAGTTTTTTATTTTTTTTAACAAAACGATGCTATCCTATTGCTATGGCTAGTTTCTAACCTACACTGACAGCACACAACTGGATTTTGTGCTTTGCAAGATGAGTTTGAGCTATAAAATGAAATAAATGTAAAAAAAAAAAAAAAATCAGCAGACTCTGCCTAATTCTACTCAAACCCCTAATAAATTTTCCCACTTTGGTGTTTGAGGTGGATATGTGTGTCACTAAGAGCTAAACACAACGGTAGCAAGTCCCCCTGCAAATTCCTCACAATATGGTACTAGCTGCAAATAAAAAAAAAAATGTATAACGTTATTGTAGGCCTAAGAAGGGCTGTTGGGTTCTTGGAGAATCACTCCTGCCTAACACTATTCTAATAGAACACCCTAACGCTTTCCCTGACCAGCAGCAGCTCTCTCCCTAGCGGCATCCAGAGACAGAATGATCCGAGCAGCGCGGGCAGCGGCTAGTCTATCCTAGGGTCACCTGATCTGGCCAGCCAACCACTGCTATCGACGTGTAAGGGTACCACGTCATGCTGGGTGGAGTGCAGAGTCTCCTGGCTTGTGATTGGCTCTGTTTCTGGCCGCCAAAAAGCAAAACGGCGGGAGATGCCATTTTCTCGAGCGGGTGAAGTATTCGTCCGAGCAACGAGCAGTTTCGAGTACGCTAATGCTCGAACGAGCATCAAGCTCGGACGAGTATGTTCGCTCATCTCTAATCATGGTGTATTCGGCACGTTTTATATTTTGTAAACACGTTTTCTGATATGTGCACATAAATTCGCTATCTCTCACCCTGCTATGACACTTGCAGATTGGGCACGCTAGCGCTTTGTAAACGCTTCCTAAAAACCTTCATATTTACTGCACGCATGCGCATACCTCGCCGCCTGACATAGCCTGTATTTTCGCGTGCGCCAAAATTGACGCTTGATTCAGTCGCACTTGCGCATGACCTAGTATGCAGGCGCATATTCTCCGCCGTTGTCAGTGATTACCTAATATGCGCATGCGCGGGATTTGGCTGTTCTCGCGATAATTTCGCCATGTTGGTGAGCACACATACAGGTGCTCATACTAAACACATGGCAGCGATTGGAGGCCGGTTATCTCCTGGGGACATATAAGGTAGGCTCCACGGGTCAGAAGGCACTTACCCCTGAGGAAGTCGCAATCCAGCGACGGAACGCGTGGGGTGCCTTCAGCCACGGGTCTCTGACCCAGCTCTCCCTATTCCCACTTGGGTTTATTAGACTAGTAATCCTTATGACTTAGGCTCTGTTTTTGTCTACATCCTAGGGGACTTTCCCTGTCACTGGTCTTTTTACTGTGCTCTGTTTGATTGATCTATTCCAGTCTTGTCCTGGACCTTGTGCAATACTGTTATGCCATTATTTTGGACGTTTGGATTTGACTTATCATATCCTCTCAGGACGGGGATCAGACACAGTTTTTAGGGCTTTAGTCTTATCTTGCTATTGTGAGGGCATTGCATTCACGTATTTTTGTATTGACCTGTGGCTGTGTGTGGGTCTCGCATACACAACCTTGACCCACCTTGTTGTGCTTATATGTGTGTTTGTACACTTTTAAATGTTTTTAATCTTGTATGTGCGAACCTGTTTGCCTATATGGCACAATAAAGTTAATTGGTTTTTCTAGCCTTTACACACTTGCTCTTTTCTTCTTGTTTTTGCCTTATCTTGTTTAAAAGTGTGTTGGCCATTGTGATACTCATCTCTGTGCATGAGATTATGCTTCACATTGTTTAGTTAAAGGTTACACAGATATCTGTGTAATAATCTCATAATAATAATAACAATTATGTAATAATGAGCTGACAGTATAATATCTGTAATGTGCCGTGTCCCTCCTGTATGTGACATGTTGCATCCTCTGCAGATCCGACCTCTGGTCCACTGGGACCAGGTTTCCATATAGAGCACATCGTCCTCAGAGGAAAGTATCATCCTTATAAAACCTCCGCACATGAGATGTGATGCTGGATTACTACCCACATGTGTGTCCTGCAGTGACATGGGACTGCTGGTTATACCGTATTACAGAGCGGTGACCGTATCCACAGACTGAGGAACAGCAGAAGATCAAAAACACCCAAAACACACAAAAAGCTATAACAAAACATCACATGGGAAGAAGATCAGCAGTCACTGTACAAATCTGTGAAGGTACAATGTGATGTCACCCTGGTATGTGTTACATAGGACTGCAGGTCACATGTACTACATGATCTGTACTCAGAGATATCACTGTGTTATCTGTGGTGTTACATAGGACTGCAGGACACATCTACTACATGATCTGTACTCAGAGATATCACTGTGTTATCTGTGATGTTACATAGGACTGCAGGACACATCTACTACATGATCTGTACTCAGAGAGATATCCCTGTGTTATCTGTGGTGTTACATAGGACTGCAGGACACATCTACTACATGATCTGTACTCAGAGAGATATCACTGTGTTATCTGTGGTGTTACATAGGACTGCAGGTTACATCTACTACATGATTTGTACTCAGAGAGATATCCCTGTGTTATCTGTGGTGTTACATAGGACTGCAGGACACATCTACTACATGATCTGTACTCAGAGATATCACTGTGTTATCTGTGGTGTTACATAGGACTGCAGGACACATCTACTACATGATCTGTACTCAGAGAGAAATCACTGTGTTATCTGTGGTGTTACATAGGACTGCAGGACACATCTACTACATGATCTGTACTCAGAGATATCACTGTGTTATCTGTGGTGTTACATAGGACTGCAGGGCACATCTACTACATGATCTGTACTCAGAGATATCACTGTTATCTGTGGTGTTACATAGGACTGCAGGACACATCTACTACATGATCTGTACTCAGAGAGATATCACTGTGTTATCTGTGGTGTTACATAGGACTGCAGGACACATCTACTACATGATCTGTACTCAGAGAGATATCACTGTGTTATCTGTGGTGTTACATAGGACTGCAGGACACATCTACTACATGATCTGTACTCAGAGATATCACTGTGTTATCTGTGGTGTTACATAGGACTGCAGGACACATCTACTACATGATCTGTACTCAGAGAGATATCACTGTGTTATCTGTGGTGTTACATAGGACTGCAGGTCACATCTACTACATGATCTGTACTCAGAGATATCACTGTGTTATCTGTGGTGTTACATAGGACTGCAGGACACATCTACTACATGATCTGTACTCAGAGATATCACTGTGTTATCTGTGGTGTTACATAGGACTGCAGGACACATCTACTACATGATCTGTACTCATTATACAGGTCAGGTATGACAAATACTGTACAAGTGACCAACATCATACACTTTTTGCCCCAGATAAGTCACATTGAGAGGCTGAAGGGACAGTATGACTTTGGACAGTGCTACTGGTGTTCTCTAGCACCCAAAGCCCATCAATAGAACCATCTTCCGGTGTCATTTTAAAGATGAAAACCTCAGCTTTAAATTCACACTAGTATCTATCACATCAGTGTCTCTACAGCAAAGAACTGGAGATGTGGGAGATACTGGTGCGGTTATTGAGATGACACTTTTTAGCTTACACTAAGTTCCTTGGCATGATGGGGTCATTTTTTTTATTGCAGGTAAATTTTTATCATAAAAGAGGAAATAGTAAAAAGGACAAATGATATCTTGCCTTGAGGGGCTCTGTATATAGATTCTTATAAGAACTCCGACATCTGGGTGATCCTTATTCTAATCTCTCTAACCTTGAGATCTTGGCATTGGATGATCTTCACTACTTCTAAAGGTTTGATGCCCAAGGCATTTGGGAAGAAAACATCTATAACGGAGAGTTTTTTGTTTAAATCTAGGAATGTGTGTGAGCGGCCAACCAGAGGATTCCCCAGTCGACCCAGGTCTTAAAGGGAACCTACCACCACAATTCTACCTATAAAGGTAGAACGGGTGGTAGGTGGATGTATGGGCCGTGAGGATAGCCCTTTGTAGAGATAGTCCTCACATCCCCACTATCTTTATAAAACTTGAATACCCTTATATGTAAATTTTCTTAAGCGGCTAATGGGGCATATAATAGTCGGACATGAGGCTACACGTCGCGGCTACTCCACGCCCCAGTAGCCTCTTTTCTCCTCCAATTCTGACATCTTCGGTGCTCTCGTTCAGGAAGCTACCCTACCCTGACATCTTCGGCTACCCTCATCCGGGAAACCAGCGTTCTGCGCATATACATAACGGCCGGTCCCCAGCTGCGAGGCCACTGCTCCATTCACAGAATTCGGGCTTCTCGGACGAGGGCGCACAGCTACGAGGAGCTGCCCGCCGAAGTTGTCAGGGTAGGAGGAGAAAAGAGGCTACTGGGGCGTGGAATACACGCAACGTGTAGCCTCAAGTCCGGCTATGATACGCCCCAGTAGCCACTTAAGAAAATTTACATATTAGGGTATTACATTTTTAAAAAGATAGCGGGGACGTGAGGATTAGCTCTAAAAAGGGCTATCCTCACATCCTGTACATCCACCTACCACCCGATCTACGTTTATAGGTATAATCGTGGTGGTATGTTCCCTTTAACCTCATAAAAGGTTCTGTAGGTCTAACAGAAGTCAAGTTGTTATTATTTACATCTTAAGTACTACTGAACTCATTGTTCTCTCTTCATTTCTTAATATTTTACAGTTACCTGATCCTCCGAAAAATTCAGCCTTCAGAAGATGGAGAATTCATCCAAAATAAACACAAACCTTCTTCTCCTTGGAATCGTGGAGATGGAGCACCTCCGGCATCTTTACGCCACGTTGGGCATAATAATCTACATCTCCACTATGATATTGTCTTCTATGATTGTGTATGTTGTGTGGTCAGAAGAGACCCTTCATGAGCCCATGTACATTTTTATAAGTAACCTGGTGGTCAATGGTATTTTTGGAAATTCGACTATTCTTCTCAAGTTGGTGGTTGACCTGTTTTTCAATTTTAGCACCATATCATTGAAGGGATGTCTCCTCCAAGCCTTTTGTGTTCAAAGCTGTGGTTCTATTGAATATTTTACCTTCACGGTCATGGCTTATGATCGATATTTAGCTGTTTGCCATCCATTGAGATACCCAACCCTGATGACCAATGGAAGAGCTTTCCAAATAGTGTTTATCGTATTGGCTTATGTCTTCTTAGGTCTTGGCGTAGGAGTGGCTTTAGTGGCCAGGTTGTCCATGTGTGGGGTGGATATTAATAACATCTACTGTGAGACTTTATCTCTTCAACGTCTGGCTTGCGGTGACATAACTGTGAACACCATCTTTGGCACCACCTGGACCCTGACCATGACAGTCGGCTGTATACTGGTGGTAATCTACTGCTACATAAGGACAGTTCTAGTCTGCCTAAAGGTCTCATCTGAGTCCAGTCAGAAGGCCATCCACACCCTGGTCACCCACATTGTCACATTCTCTACATACCTGGCCACCACTCTTTTTGTTACATTCCGGTACAGGTTGGGCAGTGGTTCCGTCTCGACTGCTGGGCAGATCGTTATCTCTATAACAAGTGTTTTAATTTCAGTGACTTTTAATCCTCTCATATATGGGATGCGGATGGAGGCTCTTCGAATTAAAATGTTCATCAAGTTACAAAAAATTAGTTTGAAATAACAACAACTTATGAATCCCAAAAATCATAACATATGGATCCAGTTTTTAGGTTTCATTTTAAAGAGGTGGCCTCATGAGGTCAGTCTCATCTCTAAAGATTGTTGTAATTTTGATCACCAAAGTTACAGTAATGTGTCTCTTCAGTGTTCAATAGCTATTAGACACCTTGTTTGTTCCGGCCTACGGAGAATCTGGAAGTCAAAGCAGTGAAGAGATTGGACGAAGAATATAATGATATTTCTCAGGGTTCTTATTCAGTTTTGTTGTTGTCACCTCTGGTGACATGAGGAGATGCCTACAGCCCAGTCCGTCATCCAGCCCTGTCATCCATGTTTCATGTCTGCAAAGGTTTGATGTACCTCACAACACAGTATCAAGAGCTTGGATCAGATAACATGACACAGAATCAGGCCTGTTTCTTCCATAGAGCAGGGACGGTGATGGCCCCAAACACAACCAGGTGTAAGAAATGGGGGGTGCCAGCAGCTGCCAACTGTTCCCTGTGGCTCCCTATATATTGTGTGGGGGATGCAGTGTGCTGGCTACCTATAAACTGGGGGAGGCTGCAGTGTCCTGGATACCTATATACTGGGGACAGTGTGCTGGATACATATATACTGAGGACAGTGTCCTGGATACCTATATACTGGGGACAGTGTGCTGGATACATATATACTCAGGGCAGTGTCCTGGATACCTATATACTGGGGACAGTGTGCTGGATACATATATACTCAGGGCAGTGTCCTGGATACCTATATACTGGGGACAGTGTGCTGGATACATATATACTCAGGACAACATCCTGGATAGCTATATATTGGGGGGCAGTGCTCTGGATACATATATACTCAGGGCAGTGTCCTGGATACCTATATACTGGGGACAGTGTGCTGGATACATATATCCTCAGGGCAGTGTCCTGGATACCTATATACTGGGGACAGTGTGCTGGATACATATATACTCAGGACAGCGTCCTGGATAGCTATATATTGGGGGGCAGTGCTCTGGATACCTATATACTTGGGGGTATTTTATCATGTTTTTAAGATGTATATTTATTACAGGGGGCACAGTATGAAAGGGGGGACTTCATGTATTAATTCATTATGGGGGTAATGTATACATGTAAATTAGAGGGCTGTATATATATGTAAAATCATTTGGGAAACTCTATAAGTATATGGGGACAGGGTATAGGTCCTGGTGCTGTGTTTGTGTATGAAGCTTGGTTCTAGTACTGTACTTATGTATTGGACTCCATACAGGTGCTTTGTTCTGGTGAAGTGTATATGTAAATTGCTATTAAAATAATTAATGACAGGCACCTTGTTATAATTAAAGGAGGAACACTGTATGTATATGCATACACTATAATTCATACATATATACATGTCTCTGATATTTTTAGTTTGTGAGGGTTGTTTATGCTAAAATTGGGGTGCATTGGGGGCTGTGATTTGCCCTTTACAACCAATTGCTTAGAAACTGCCATGCATGAGCTGCTGCATTAGACAAGCCGGACTGGCCATTAGATCCTCTGTGTACAGAGGAATAGAAGGACAACCTAGTTCATGGCCTACATGAATCTGAAGATGCTATGAAGAACCTTATTGGTTTGGAAGTGGGTCAGTGATGTTTTACTAAAAGAATGTCCACCTGTAATGGCCTGACCAATCTCAGCCTCCAAATGAGGAGCTGGGCCATTATAAATCAGTTTATCCTTCTATGCTGCTCATATTTAACTCACATGATGTCCATTTACTTCTGATCCTCCATGAGATGGTTCTACTCCTTCATTGGATTCCAGCTCTGTTTAATTAAAGGGGTATTCTCATTACAGCAAATTAATGTCATTCTTTTTATTATAAAAAGTTATACAATTTTCCAATATATTTTATGTATCAATTCCTTACAGTTTTGTAGATCTCTGCTTCCTGACATTCTATAGAAAGCTTCTATCTTTACTACTAGTGGACAGAAATCGGACCATAGTCACACAGGTGCACGGCTCGTTATAACACACAGCTTTGATTACTGCCCGTGTTATAACGAGCTGTGCATCTGTGTGACCATGGTCAGATTTCTGTCCACTAGTACCAAACAGACGCATTCCATAGAAGAACAGCAAGCAGAGATCTAGAAATCTTTGAGGAATTGATACAGAAAGTATATTGGGAAATTGTATAACTTTTTATCATTAAAAAAAATAACAATTTTTTGCTGAAATGAGAAGACCCCTTTAACTGAAAACAACCACTTAGTATTTAAAAAAACTAAGTACAAATAATAAACCCCGCTCCTCATCATTCTGATCCCGGCATGTCAACATCAAAGAAGACCAGCGTCACGATCGGAATGAGGAGGAGCAGGGGTGAGTATCTGTACTTAGAAAAAAGACTTATATTTAGCAGGCTGGAGCGTGGGGAAAAGATGTCTCAGAGGCATGATTCTCACAGTGCACAGTGCATGTCAAAGCACATGAGAATCATGAGGTCTAAGGAACTACCCAAAGAGTTCAGAGACGGAATTGTGGCAAGCAGATCTAGCTAAGGTTACAAATTATTTTCGGCAGGACTCGAGGTTCCTAAGAGTAAAGTGGCCTCCATAATCCTTAAATAGAAGACGTTTGGGACAACCACAACTCTTCCTCGACCTGGACGAGCAATTGAGAGAGAAGAGCCTTGGGGAGAGAGATAAAGAAGAATCCCAAAATCACTGCGGCGGAGCTCCAGAGATGCAGTAGGGAAATGGGAGTCATGTATCTCTGTAGCCTCCACCAGTCTGGGCTTTATGGCAGAGTCTGCCGACGGATGCCTCTCCTCAGTGCAAGATATATGAAATCCACATACAATGTGCAAAACACATGAAGGACTCTCAGACTATGAAAAATAGCATTCTCTAGTCTGATGAGATGAAGAGTGAACCCTTTGGCGTTAATTCTAAGTGGTGGAACAAAAGCGGGCACTGCTCATCACCTGCCAAATCCAATCCCAGCAGTGATACATGGTGGTGGCAGCATCAGGCTATGGGGTGGGGGGGGCACTGGTTGTAGTGGAAGGAAAGATGAATGTGGCCAAGTACAGAGATATCCTGGATAAAAACCTCTTCCAGATGCTCTGGACCTCACACTGGACAGAACCTTCCAACAAGACAATGACCCTAAGCACACGGCTATGATACCACAGCAGAGGCTTCAGAACATCTCTGTGACCATTCCTGACCGGCCTGGCCAGAGCCTGGACCTAAACCCAATTGAACATCATTGTAGAGACTGGAAAATGGCCTCCACCAACATCCACCATCCAACCTGAGGGACTTTGAGAGGATCTGCAAGTAAGAGGCAGAGGATCCCCAAATCCAGTTGTGAGGAACTTCATTGCCAAGGAGACTCCTGGCTGCACCAGCTCCAAAGCTGTTTCTACTCAACACTGAGCAAAGGGGTTGTATACCTGTGACCGTGATATTTCAGTTCTTCTTGTATAAAAATTTGCAAAAATATCTACATTTCTGTTTTTTTTCTGTCAAAGTGGTGGCAGAGTGCACATTAATGGCCAAAAAATGATTTTTTTCAATCTTACCAATTGGCTGCAATAAAACAAAGAGTGAAAAATGTAGAGGGGTCTGAATACTTTCTGTACCAGCTGTATATTGGGTTACAAAAAATAAAAACTAAAGCAGATGATGGGGGAAAATAGTGCAATAAAGAGGAAGCTGTAGGACCCTTCTAGCATCTAAATCCTGGATAGAAGATGAGATATATCTCTACTAGAGATGAGCGAACATACTCGTCCGAGCTTGATGTTCGTTCGAGCATTAGCGTACTCGAAACTGCTCGTTGCTCGGACGAGTATTTCGCCAGCTCGAGAAAATGGCATCTCCCGGCATTCTGATTTTTGACGGCCAGAAACAGAGCCAATCACAAGCCAGGAGACTCTGCACTCCACCCAGCATGACGTGGTACCCTTACACGTCGATAGCAGTGGTTGGCTGGCCAGATCAGGTGACCCTGGGATAGACTAGCCGCTGCCCGCGCTGCTCGGATCATTCTGTCTCTGGATGCCGCTAGGGAGAGAGCTGCTGCTGGTCAGGGAAAGCGTTAGGGTGTTCTATTAGAATAGTGTTAGGCAGGAGTGATTCTACAAGAACCCAACAGCCCTTGTTAGAGCTACTTGTCAGTGTTGGTTAGAAACTAGCCAGAGGAATCATCTTCTGTGGTTGTTGTCTGATTTCTTCTGCACGTTTTGTTCTATAAAAAAAAAAAAAATTAATTACCAAAAAATTAACTGTTTATATTTCTCTTTTGTCAATAAAATAGACTTTAATTTGAGAAATGTTGAACCCGAGGGCTAAGGGTAGAGGACGAGGGCGTGGGCATCCGATTCTTGTAGGGGTCAAAGGCCGTGGTCCTGGGCGGGGTGAGACACTACCTGCTGATGAGGGAGCAAGAGAAAGCTGCAGAGCTACACTCCCAAGCTTCATGTCTCAACTTACTGGGACACGTGGTAGAGCACTGTTGAGGCCACAAAAATTTTTTGGGAGTGCCACATACAGGTACTCTATGTATTTAATTATTATGGAGGGCCACCTACCCAGTCCTCTGTTTTAAAAATTTTTTGGGACTGCCACATACAGGTACTCTATCTATTAAATTTTTCTCGTGGGTCACCTACCCGATCCTCTGTTTTGAAAACTTTTTTGGACTGCCACATACAGGCACTATCCAAATTTAATTGTCTCCATAGCAGCGTCACTCGGTCACTCTGTCATCGTACATGCTGTTGCCCATAATTTTGGCATAATGGTGCGATTAAGCAGCCTCAGAGGCATCCATGCATGCTGCCCCTGCTGTTTCCTGTCCATTTCCGTGGTGTTTCCATCATTTTCTGAGGTTTCCAGATTTTTGGCCAAGCTTCCCTGTGCAGAGCCTTGGTCCCCTTGAAAAATGCTCGAGTCTCCCATTGACTTCAATGGGGTTCGTTATTCGAAACGAGCATCGGAAAAATTTTGTCTCGAGTAACGAGCACTCGAGCATTTTAGTGCTCGCTCATCTCTAATCTCTATCCTACATATTGGAGATGCCCCATGTGGGACTAGTGTAATCACTGCCAGCAGTCAGTCCTCAGTCTAGTGTAATCATTGCCACTAGTCAGTCCTCAGTCTAGTGTAATCACTGCCAGCAGTCAGTCCTCAGTCTAGTGTAATCATTGCCAGCAGTCAGTCCTCAGTCTAGTGTAATCATTGCCACTAGTCAGTCCTCAGTCTAGTGTAATCACTGACAGCAGTCAGTCCTCAGTCTAGTGTAATCATTGCCAGCAGTCAGTCCTCAGTCTAGATGTAATCACTGCCACTAGTCAGTCCTCAGTCTAGTGTAATCATTGCCAGCAGTCAGTCCTCAGTCTAGATGTAATCACTGCCACTAGTCAGTCCTCAGTCTAGTGTAATCACTGCCAGCAGTCAGTCCTCAGTCTAGTGTAATCACTACCACTAGTCAGTCCTCAGTCTAGTGTAATCACTGCCACCAGTCATTCCTCAGTCTTGTGTAATCATTGCCACCATCCTGTCCTCATTCTAGTGCAGGGGTCTAAAACTTGCGGCCTGCGGGCCAACCATGGCTCT
This sequence comes from Engystomops pustulosus, assembly GCF_040894005.1. Taxonomy (NCBI): domain Eukaryota; kingdom Metazoa; phylum Chordata; class Amphibia; order Anura; family Leptodactylidae; genus Engystomops; species Engystomops pustulosus. Next base: position 16,934,064 of record NC_092412.1, on the reverse strand, counting down.
CGGGACAATAGTTTGCGGCCCCTGCCTTTCCTTCACGCAACAGGACGTACTACAACATCTTGGTGCCGCAGTGGTGTATCGAGAGAGCTCACCGGGGTGTCACACAGTGGGTGTCGGCTGTATAATACAGCAGATGGCTGGTACAGTAGTATTGCAGTATATAATATTAGCAATCGGACCCTGCAGGGTTAAAGTACAATGGAGGGTCTGAAATAATGGAAATTTTTTTTTAATTTAAAATAATTAAAATACCCCCCCTTTTCCCTAGATCACATATAAAAATAAATAAAGAGTAAAAGTCATAAACATGATCGGTATCGTGGCGTCCCAAAATGTCTGTTCTATCAAAATATAAAAAGATTCTTCTCACCTGTGAACACTGTGAGGCTCATTTACTAAGGATTGGGCTGCGCACTTTCGTTGGACTGTTCACCCTTTTCTTGGTGAACTCCTGCGGACCTGAGCGGGGAAGCTACACATGCAGGATATCGGCCGCATGATCTTAGTGAATTACGGCAGAGTGCATGATTGTCGGACAATGCACTTTCTGCAAAACCCAGCGGACGGGTAAGTAATTGTGCCCCTGTAACTGAAAATAGCGCCCAAATGTCCGAATCTCCACTTTTACCTATTTGTCCATCCATAAATATTTGAATAAAAAATGATCAAAAGGTCAAATAGGTCCCAAATTGATACAAATTAAAACGCCAGCACGTACCGCAAAAAAATAACACCTTACACAGACCCGTGCACCAAAGTATGAAGTTATTGTTCTCAGAATTTGACAAAATAGAAAATATTTTTTATGTACAAAAGATTTACATTTTTCAAAATCTACTAAAACCAAATAAAATTTACACATTTGATTAAAGAAAAAGTGTGAAGTGCAGCCTAACCCAGACTTTACCCCTAGCAGCCCCTGTATAAATTGAGTTTGAGACCCCTGGTCAGTAGTCAGTCCACAGTCTGGTGTAATCACTGCCACCAGTCATTTCTCAGTATAGTGTAAGTCATCTCTCATCGCAGCGTGTGCTGGCCGGAACATCCCGGTAAATGAACTGATATTCTGAGTTCAGTTCCGGTTGTCAACCTTCGGGCTTAGGTTGAGGCAAAACAACTAGCTCACCCTGTCCTCGGTCTGAAAGCTCCTCCTGCGGGTTTCTGGACTTAGCTTAGTTTTTGTAGGTTCCTCTCACCAGTAAACCAACCTTTGTTTTTTTTAAACAATTCTAAACATCTACATGGATTCAGGCAATGGTAAGGTCCAATATTTCGAGTCCTTGCCCAGCATCACGGGTTTCTTTTATTACAAATGACCACTTGTCCAGTCCACAGTCTGGTGTAATCACTGCCACCAGTCATTTCTCAGTATAGTGTAATAACTACCACTAGTCCAGCCGCAGTCTATTGTAATCACTACCACTAGTCAATCATCAGTTTACAGTAATCACTGCAACCTATCAGTCCGACTATTTAACCAGTCAATCCTCAGTCTAGTGTATATACTGCCACCAGTCAGTCCTCAGTCTAGTGTAATCACTGCCAGCAGGCAGTTCTCAGTCTAGTGTACATACTGCCACCAGTCAGTTCTCAGTCTAGTGTAATCACTGCCAGCTTTCAGTTCTCAGTCTAGTGTAATCACTGCCAGCATTCAGTTCTCAGTCTAGTGTAATCACGGCCAGTAGTCAGTCCTCAGTCTAGTGTAATCACTGCCACCATTCAGTCCTCAGTCTAGTGTAATCACTGCCACCAGTCAGTCCTCAGTCTAGTGTAATCACTGCCACCATTCAGTCCTCAGTCTAGTGTAATCACTGCCACCAGTCAGTCCTCAGTCTAGTGTAATCACTGCCACCATTCAGTCCTCAGTCTAGTGTATATACTGCCACCAGTCAGTCCTCAGTCTGGTGTAATCACTGCCACCAGTCATTTCTCAGTCCAGTATAATAACTATCACTAGTCCATCCTCACTCTATTATAATCACTACCACAAGTCAATCCTCAGTTTACAGTAATCACTGCAACCTATCAGTCCGACTATTTAACCAATTTACCAACCCAACTCACCTCTGGCTTCTTCTTCCTCCGGCTCCACCTTCTCCTCTTCTGGCAACACTATGACGTCATGTGGCCGCGACCCCGACACATCATAGTGTATGCGCATGAGGAGAATATGGAGCAGCAGGGAGAAGACAAAGGAACGGAGTAAAGTGGTTTTTTTTAAGGTTTTATTGTTTCAAAAACCATAAAAAAATGGCTTAAAATAGCTCAAGGCGAAACGGATACCCTGCTCAGAGGGCAGATTTATGAAAACAGAATTTATTGATACACAGCCAGTTTCTGTATCATACATGGGGAACAGGGATGGAGAGGGGACCCAGGGGGAAGGAAAAGAGGACACTGGTATATCACAAGATCTTTCACTTGCAGTTAATTTGAATATTTTTAAAAGGCTTTTTTTGAGGGCAAAGGAGACTGTTAATAAAATAATAAAAGACTGTAACCCAAACCCAGAGTGAGCAAGGTGTAGTATCATCTCCACCTACTGGAAAATGTTTAGTATTGGGGAGAGAGAGTGGGTACCACTCTGCGGAGCTCCAAAACTCTCATCGCAGCGTGTGCTGGCCGGAACATCCCGGTAAATGAACTGATATTCTGAGTTCAGTTCCGGTTGTCAACCTTCGGGCTTAGGTTGAGGCAAAACAACTAACTCACCCTGTCCTCGGTCTGAAAGCTCCTCCTGCGGGTTTCTGGACTTAGCTTAGTTTTTGTAGGTTCCTCTCACCAGTAAACCAACCTTTGTTTTTTTTAAACAATTCTAAACATCTACATGGATTCAGGCAATGGTAAGGTCCAATATTTCGAGTCCTTGCCCAGCATCTCGGGTTTCTTTTATTACAAATGACCACTTGTGTGTTTAAACTATTGCCTCCAAGTGCACCAGTGTCTCTCACATGATCTTCTACTGAGGTCAATCATCTCAGAGTTTTGGGTCAATTATGACCCAAATCGAAGCTTCCGAAAATTTGACAAAACTTAAAGGGAACCTACCACCACAAATCTACCTATAAAGGTAGATTGGGTGGTAGGTGGATCAATGGGACATGAGGATAGCCCTTTTAAGGGCTAATCCTCACGTCCCCACACTTTTTTGATAACTTTTATTATCCCTATATTCAAATTTACTTATGTGGCTACTGGGGCGTGGAGTAGCCGCATCTGAGGTTACACGAGGCGGCTACTCCACGCCCCGGTAGCCACTTTACCCCTCCTACTCACCCATCTTCGGCGCGCAGCTCGGCGCGGGCCTGCTCTTCTGCGCATGCGCAGACGGCAGGATCGCAGCTACGCAGCGACGAGGGCGCGCAGCTACGCGGAGCTGCGCGCCGAAGATGGGTGAGAAGGAGGGGTAAAGTGGCTACCGGGGCGTGGAGTAGCCGCCTCGTGTAACCTCAGATGAGGCTACTCCACGCCCCAGTAGCCGCATAAGTAAATTTGAATATAGGGATAATAAAAGTTATCAAAAAAGTGTGGGGACGTGAGGATTAGCCCTTAAAAGGGCTATCCTCACGTCCCATTGATCCACCTACCACCCAATCTACCTTTATAGGTAGATTTGTGGTGGTAGGTGCCCTTTAAGTGATGTAATGAGGACCAACTCATTAATAAGTCATCCTCATTAATGAGCTTGCTAGCTGGTGCCACATATGGCCGTCAACTTTTAACAAGATATTTCTGACACCTCTGCAGCACTGACCTCCCTGTGGGTTTTGACCCCGGTTTTCATGGAGAATAAAGTCCCCTATGGGAAAAAATGAAAACCTAATAAAAACCCAATTACATGCGATGACTGTGGATTCAGTCTCTAGATTTCTGAAGACCTGGGACACGTATGTATCTTGCAATATTTATGGACATTTCAAGGAGGTGACTCTATGGGTCATGGTCTGAGAAGCAAAAACTCCCGAAAATTACTATAAGACACATCACAAAGGGAGTAACTTCCTGGTATGTGAGTTTTGTATTTTCATGATTGCTCTTTTTGTTGATGTTTTATCATTTTATTTGTAGTCCTCTTGACTATAGCTCAGTTTTACTGAAAATGACGACCTACTTCTTCAGTAATTTCTACTGGAATTTCAAAAGTTCGATACGAAGAACATATAGAGAGAAAAAGCAAAAATACATGTTATTTGTACCCAGATCTTTATACACCAATCCAATACCTCAGCATTTATTACTTACCTTTAAACCTTCTCACATCTTCTCCTTCTTCACCTACAAAAATGCTTTTCATCAACTCCCAATGAGTTTACTGCAACATTATTCTATGGGGTCTCCCATATCTCTCTCTTCCCTCCAGTTCATCCTGAAAGGGTATCTACCATCAAGATCAAGCATGGTAAACTGAGGACACTTACTCACTGATTCAGGCACCGTGACTGTGGTACTCTTCTTATGTGAGTACTTACCCCCTCCCACTGTGTGCTGAAACTTTCTCTGCTGCAGTGAGATGATATAAAGCAGAGGGAGGAGAAGTGCTGAGGGAGCAGGGGAGAGTGTGCCACAGGGGGAAAGCCTTCTCAGATTTCCTTAAATACTTTCCGATTAACCTATCTCTCCCATCGGCTCAACTCTACCACAACCCTGTCCAAACCCTGACACTCTGACATACAAAGCCATCCATACCCTGCTCCCTCCATACATCTCACCTAATCTCCTGATATCTCCTCACATGTACAGTAATCTCCAGTCTGCACACTGTCTCCTCCATATATCTCTGATATAATCTCCTGATACCTCCTATCATGTAATCTCCAGTCTGCACCCTGTCCTCTCCATACATCTCTGATATAATCTCCTGATACCTCCTATCATGTAATCTCCAGTCCGCACCCTGTCCTCTCCATACATCTCTGATATAATCTTCTGATACCTCCTCACATGTAATCTCCAGTCCACACCCTGTCCTCTCCATACATCTCTGATATAATCTCCTGATACCTCCTCCCATGTAATCTCCAGTCTGCACCCTGTCCTCTCCATACATCTCTGATATAATCTCCTGATACCTCCTCCCATGTAATCTCCAGTCTGCACCCTGTCCTCTCCATACATCTCTGATATAATCTCCTGATACCTCCTCTCATGTAATCTCCAGTCTGCACCCTGTCCTCTCCATACATCTCTGATATAATCTTCTGATACCTCCTCCCATGTAATCTCCAGTCTGCACACTGTCCTCTCCATACATCTCTGATATAATCTCCTGATACCTCCTCACATGTAATCTCCAGTCTGCACCCTGTCCTCTCCATACATCTCTGATATAATCTTCTGATACCTCCTCCCATGTAATCTCCAGTCTGCACCCTGTCCTCTCCATACATCTCTGATATAATCTTCTGATACCTCCTCACATGTAATCTCCAGTCTGCACCCTGTCCTCTCCATACATCTCTGATATAATCTCCTGATACCTCCTCACATGTAATCTCCAGTCCGCACCCTGTCCTCTCCATACATCTCTGATATAATCTCCTGATACCTCCTATCATGTAATCTCCAGTCCACACCCTGTCCTCTCCATACATCTCTGACATAATCTCCTCATATCTCCTTTAGATGTAATCTCCAGTCCACACCCTGTCCTCTCCATACATCTCTGATATAATCTCCTGATACCTCCTCCCATGTAATCTCCAGTCTGCACCCTGTCCTCTCCATACATCTCTGATATAATCTCCTGATACCTCCTATCATGTAATCTCCAGTCTGCACACTGTCCTCTCCATACATCTCTGACATAATCTCCTCATATCTCCTTTAGATGTAATCTCCAGTCCACACCATGTTCTCTCCATACATGCCTGACCTTATCTCCTAATATCTTCTTTACATGTCATCTCCAGTCCACACTCTGTCCGCTCTATGCATCTCTCTTAATCTCCTGATATCTCCTCACATGTAATCTCCAGTCCACACCCTGTCCTCTCCATACATGCCTGACCTTATCTCCTAATATCTCCTTTAGATGTAATCTCCAGTCCACACCCTGTCCTCTCCATACATCTCTGACCTTATCTCCTAATATCTCCTTTAGATGTAATCTCTAGTCCACACCTTGTCCTCTTCATACATCTTTGACCTTATCTCCTGATACCTCCTCATTTGTAATCACTAGTCCACACCCTGTTCTCTCCAATCAGCTCTGACCTTATCTCCTAATATCTCCTTTAGATGTAATCTCTAGTCCACACCTTGTCCTCTTCATACATCTTTGACCTTATCTCCTGATACCTCCTCATTTGTAATCACTAGTCCACACCCTGTTCTCTCCAATCAGCTCTGACCTTATCTCCTAATATCTCCTCACATGTAATCTCCAGTCCACATCTTGAACTGATCTACTGATACTTCCTCCTGCCCTGACCACTCCATCCTACACTTTTCTGTTATGTCTCTCTTCCCAGATCCTTCTCAAGGATTTTGCCTCTGTATCCCCCTTACTCCGAAACTCTCCCAAAACACTTCAGACTGTCCCAAATCTTCAAGCATACCCTGAACACGCTGCTTCATAACGATCACCTCTAATGCATATGGATTCTTCTCTTCAATATACCCACTACCCCAATCTATTCTATCCAGTTATCACCCTACATAGATTGCACTTGTACCAGTTAGGTCCTCCAGCTTCATGTCCACTGTCCTCGTTCCACTATGGATGTAAAGTACTTTACAATGTACAGCCCCATGTAAATAGTAATATACTCAAATACTGAGTTGTGTTTCTGCAGAGAGAGAAAACCTATGGAAACCCCTCTCCATGTTTCACTCCAGTGCACAATGTAACAGAAGACGAACCAGTGATTCAGTTTGGAAGGTTCTCGTGTTGGGGTTGGTGTTATCTATTTATACATATGCGCTGACAGGACACTGTGGGATGAGCGCCAAACTATTCCTAACAATTGTTGTGTGACAGCAGCCTCCTGCGGTCTTACCTTTGGCGATATCTTCTGCTAACCAATGGCCAGGGTAGGTTCATAGTGACAGTATAATTATTATTAGCAATAGTTGTGTTAAGATAGAGACAGAGTTGCAGGCCCTGATATACCCACAACTCTTGCCCCTGCCTACTTACCTGCACTGAACTAACTTGCAGAGGATAACTGGACAACAGTCCCTACTCTGAGTTTGTGCTCAGAACAGATGGCAAACAAACAGAGAGGTACAATCAGATATACACAAGCAAGGTTAGAATAACCAGGTCAAAACCAAGATAGTGGCGAGGTACAGAATCATTAGGCAGAGATTAGCCAGATAACAAAGCAAGGGTCAGAATAGACAGCTAGCAAATAGAGACAATAATACTACAAGCAGCAACAAACCACTATAAACAGCACCTGAGTAATGTGAGGAGCAGGTACATATGGAGTTCTAGGACGCCTCCCCAGCAGATGTTTGGTTCGGCCATCCATCACTTAATCAATACCTGACACACTCACTAAGCTCCAAGATGAAACCACAGATCACATACCCAGTTCACAAGCTCAAAACCTTCACAAGAACCCATTGAACCCATGGAGATCTGACAAAATGTTTTATTTTATCCTCATTTCATCGTATTATTAAAATTATTTCTTTTTGTATTTTATTTTTTACATTTATTAGATATTAGTTACATAAAAATTTACATAGAAATAATTTGAACATTTTGCAATTTACAGAATTCTTTAAATTCGATGGAGATGGAAAATGTGTCCAAGATAAACACAAATCTTGTTCTCCTTGGAGTTGTGGAAATGGAGCACCTCCGGTATCTGTACGCCACCTTGGCCGTTATAATCTACATCTCCACCATGATGCTGTCTCTCATGATTGTGTATATTGTATGGTCAGAAGAGACCCTCCATGAGCCCATGTACATCTTCATTGGTAATCTGGTGATCAATGCAATGTTTGGTAATTCGGCAGTTCTACCAAAGCTGGCGATAGACTTGTTCTTAGGTTTTAACACCATATCGGTGCCGGCATGTCTCATCCAAGCCTTCTGTTATCAAAGCTTTGGTTCTCTTGAGTTGTTTACCTTTACAGCCATGGCCTACGATCGATATTTAGCTGTCTGCCATCCCTTGAGGTATCCAACCTTGATGACCAATGGAAGAGCTTTCCAAATAATTCTTGCTATATTAGTCTTTGTCTCTTTAAGTATTGGTGTTACAGTGATTTTAGCTGTCAGGTTGTCTATGTGTGAGTTGTATATTAACAATGTCTACTGTGAAACTATGTCTCTCTTACGTCTGGCTTGTGGTGACACATCCATCAACAACATCTTTGGCACCAGCTGGACGGTAACTGTGGTCGGGAGCTGTTTTCTTGTGGTGATTTACTGCTACATAAGGACATTCCTTGTCTGCCTGAAGATCTCAGTGGAGGCTTATCAAAAGGCCATTTACACCCTGGTCACCCACATTGTCACCTTCTCTATATTTATGGCCACCAGTCTTTTTGTTATTTTTTGGTACAGATTGGGAAGTGGTTTCCTCTCAACCATTGCCCATGTGGCAATCTCTATAACAGGTCTTATTGTTTCTATAACCTTAAACCCTCTGATATACGGGATTCGAACAGAGGCTCTTAGAGTAAAACTGATTGTTAATTTACAAAAAATTTACTTATGGCAGTGATTTGTCATAAAAAATACATTTCTATGGTCATAAATCCACCAGTTGTAAGAAATTCTTGACCTAATTTAGTTTTGTTGTTTTATTGGAATTGTGTCATTCTCACCAAAACTTCCATTTCTGCTCAGTAGCACAAGGCTGAGGCTGGTTTTACTTACTTGGACCGTGTGTTAGCGGAAATTACTGGACCAAAACCAGTCCAACTGAAGTGACATAATGGGGCACATTTACTAAGAATATTACAAACTGCACTATATGCAATAAAGAAATTTGTGTCGCATGAATAATAGTTTGGCTGTAATTGTTTCCAAAGATGGTGGTGGGCAACAGTCCTAAGAGTAGAGATGAGCGGATCTGCTGTTTTGGGATTCGGATTCAGCCGCGCGATCCGGACATATTGGTGTTTGAACAGCCAATCTTGCAAATTGACGCCCCTAGCTACTAACTCTGGGTATGATTGGGCAGGGGTATCCCCCTGGCCTATCATAGCCATGGCTAGCATTTTGTGGCTGTTTAGCCTCTGATCCGGCAATATGTCTCAATCACATGGCCAAACCCAAACCCCGAAAGCAAACGTTGGATCCGCTCATCTCTACCTAAGAGCTTAGGGACAATCAGGGAAATGGCGATGCAAATTTCTCACCAAATGAGTTCTATATTCTGCAAAATTAATGCCTTTCTTATTCTCATCAAGAAAGAATTAGTAAAATCTTATCAATTAGCTAATTAAAACTTAAATGAGGCACCTGAAAAGTGGATCTCATACCAGAAAAAATTAGCCCCCATATGCGCACATTACAAAAAATATAAACATTTTATAGCTTGTAAAATATGATAATGCAAATCTACGCTGGATGGCGCCTCCTTCCATAGAATGGGGTACGGGCATACTCAGGAGAAATCGTGTTTAAAATTTTGTGAAGCTTTTTGTCATTGGGAATTTTTCATTTTTGGGTCCAAATTATTGTAATGTCCAAGAAATTACAAATTTTATATTCTACCTCTATTTTGTTTTAACCCCTATAAAACACATAAAGGGTTAGCAAAACTTATTAAAATTGGTATTTTATACATAAAGGGGTGTAGTTTCTATAAAGGGGTAATTATGGGTTTATACTATTATTAGGCCTCAAACTCACTTGAAAATTGAGAAGGTTCCTGTAAATAAAACTTGACTATTTACATAAAAATGTGAAAAATTGCACCCACAATTCTAAGCCCGATAGTATCCTAGAAAAATTAGAGGATGCTTAAAAAACCATACCAACATAAAGCACACATACGGGACATGTTAGTTATGAAGTTATATGGATGCTATGACTATCAACTTGAAAAGCAAAGAATTTAGAACTTTCCTCCAACCATCTCATGTGGCCTCCTATCCTCCAAGCTCCTCCAGTAGCTTCAAGTCCTCCAGCCTCCTCCTGTAGCCTCCTGTCCTCCAGCCTCCTCCTATGACCACCTGTCCTCCAGCCCCTCCTGTAGCCCCCTGTCCTCCAGCCTCCTCCTGTATCCCCCTGTCCTCCATCCTCCTCCTGTAGCCCCCTGTCCTCCAGCCTCCTCCTGTATCCCCCTGTCCTCCATCCTCCTCCTGTAGCCCCCTGTCCTCCAGCCTCCTCCTGTCCTCCAGCCTCCTCCTGTCCTCCAGCCTCCTCCTGTCCTCCATCCTCCTCCTGTAGCCCCATGTCCTCCAGCCTCCTCCTGTATCCCCCTGTCCTCCATCCTCCTCCTGTAGCCCCCTGTCCTCCAGCCTCCTCCTGTCCTCCAGTCTACTCCTGTAGCCTCCAGTCCTCCAGCCTCCTCCTGTAACCTCCTGTCTTCCAGCCTCCTGCTGTAGCCTCCTGTCCTCCTGTCTCCACCTGTAGCCCCCAGTCCTCCAGCCTCCTCCTGTAATCCCCAGTCCTCCAGCCTCCTCCTGTAGTCCCCAGTCCTCCAGCCTCCTCCTGTGGCCTCCTGTCCTCCAGCCTCCTCCTGTAGCCTCCTGTCCTCCTACCTCTTACTGTAGCACCCAGTCCTCCAGCCGTCTCCTGTGGCTTCCTGTCCTTCATCCTCCTCCTGTGGCATCATGTCCTCGAGCCTCCTCCTGTAGCTTCCTGTCCTACAGCCTCCTCCTATGACCACCTGTCCTCCAGCCTCCTCCTGTCCTCCAGCCTCCTCCTGTAACCTCCTGTCTTCCAGCCTCCTGCTGTAGCCTCCTGGGGGGTTAGGGGGCTGTATATAATGTATCCATGGGAGGTATGGGATGCTATATATAATGAATCCATGGGGGTAGAGAGGAGATGTATATAATGAATCCATGGGAGGTGACAGGACTGTTTATAAAATAACCATGAGGGGCTGTTTGTGAGGATAAACTAAGGAATATTTTAGGGATAGGGGACTGTTTTTATTTCTGTTCCGCTCAGTCGTGTTCATGTGAATTGCGCTGATACCAGGCACCACCACAATACAGTTTATGGTGCTCTATTTGGTCTAGAGTAAGGAGACCACAGTGCTCATCATCTCTGAGTTACTCTGAACCCTGTTGTCCGTGTCCGGTGGTCCTTATCCTGTGGTCCATATCTGGTGGTCCATATCCTGTGGTCCGTATCCTGTGGTCTGAGTCCAGTGGTCCGTATCCTGTGGTCCATGTCCTGTGGTCTGTATCCTGTGGTCCGTGTGCAGTGGTCCGTATTCTGTGGTCCGTGTCCGGTGGTCCATATCCTGTGGTCCGTGTCCGGTGGTCCTTATTCTGTGGTCCAAGTCCGGTGGTGCATATCCTTTGGTCCATGTCCGGTGGTCTGTATCCTGTTGTCCGTGTCCGATGGTCCGTATCCTGTGGTCCGTGTCCGGTGGTCCGTATCCTGTGGTCCGTGTCCAGTGGTCCATATCCTGTGATCCGTATCCTGTGGTCCGTGTCCGGTGGTCCGTATCCAGTGATCCGTGTCCTGTGGTCCGTATCCTGTGGTCTTTTTCCTGTGGCCCATATCCTGTGGTCCGTGTCCGGTGGTCTATATCCTGTGGTCCGTTCCCATACTAGTGGTGACCTCCTGCCTTCTTGCCGTGCCTTCCAGGGTTTCAGCCCAGTGGTGTCTTTGCTCCGTGCCAGCGTTACCAGTGCTCCTCTGCGTTCCTGCTGTCATCTCAGGTTGTACTGTTTTCTGCTTTTATTACCTTGGTTGCCACCACGGGCCTCATACCATCCCCCGCGGTGGTCCAGAGGGTCCACAGTCTCTTCCCAAAAAGACTCTCAGACGGTTCACCCCTCACGAGCCGTGACACACTGTATTATTCACTTTGAGCTATAATAACTTAAATTGCTCTCAGTGGACCATATGATGATTAAAAAAACTTGTTGCAGGTGTAAGGGTCCCCGTCATCAAGAACAATCTAGTCTGATACCACTGGCTTACAAAGTAGTCACAGACAAGGAGATGATGTGAGGCTTGGTGCAAAAAAGTGGAGATATTTTTAAGGCACTGGAGCAGTTAATGCTGGTGATGTTGTTGGGGGAAACCTCTTCCATCAAATCGTGCATCTAATATTGGAGAACCATCAACCGAGGCAACAATAACGTAATCTGCCACTGAACTGGTTTGGCTAGAAATCCTCCAGAGGGATTTGTCTAAGTGATTCTCTGTTGTGTAAGACCACCAGTTCACTACCATAGGAGTAAACCCAGTATGATGCTTGTTGACATGATTTGGACCTAAAGACATTGGTGTGTGGCTCATATTTATAGGTAAAAGATGAAGGCTGCATGTAGGGTGTTTTTTAATAATTAAAAGTAAATCACTTGTTACACGGGGGGTTGGGGGGTTTACACTGTTAGTGTACTACTGTTATTTTTTGGCTTTTTCGTCTCTGGATAACTGTCACAGGTTCCCGCGACCCACATCTCAGGTCGCGAGCACACCTGTGCCCTTTTCCGGGTCAGCCACCGTCCCCCCCATTCTCACTCACCTCTCCACGATTCTGCTCCTGTCCCGGCTTCCAAGTACGCGTGCCCCGGCGCTCGCAAATTTAAAGGGCCAGCGCACTGCTGATTGATGTTGGCTACCTCCTGTTCTGACCCCAGGCCTGTTCCCGATTTCGCTCCTCCGCGCCCAGCCCTGACCTTTTGCTTCGTCTCTGACCCTGAACCTTTGAGGTGTGCCTTGACCTTCTGCCTGTCCACGATCAAGAGATTGCCTGCTGCCTCTATATCTCGACCCTGGCTGCCAACCTGCTTTGCAGCAGGCTCTGGTGAGAGCCGGTCGCCAATTAGATTCTGGTCCCAGGTGTCCCAGGCTTGTGTCATCGTCCTTGGTGGTACAGGGGGCTCACTGCCCAAGAAGCCTGACAATGCCCTCCATTCTGAATACAGTGTAAATATTAGAAAGACATCATTAAGATGTGGGTTATTTCCATACAGGCAAAAAATAGGGCAACAAATTTTGGGTTGGACTTTACCCCTTGTTAATATGAACATTTTAGTCCCATCTTTACTGTCCTGCTTCCGCAGACAGTAGCAGTGTGCTATGTCAAGTATTATAGAGAAGGGTGCAGACCCTGAACTCACCCATAGCCCTAATTCCCTACCTAATGGCCTTGCAAACCCAAGTGGTAAAGGACTACTGGTCCCATCTCTGAGTATGTGCTCAGAACAGAAGTAAGATGGACAGAGAGACAGACAGATAAATATACAGATAAACGAGAATAGGGGAACAGGCTTAGGAACAATAATCATGGTTCAGGCAAGATTTATGCTGGGGTACAGATTCAGGGTTTAGAATAGATTCAAGCTCAGCTATGGGTTCAAGCTTCCAGATGAGGTTGGAGTTTGAGGTTCTGGATCTGGTATTATACATGATTCTGAGATCAGGTTGGGTTTCAGGGTTCCTTGTAAGGCAGAATACATAGTTCCGAATCAGCTTGGGAGTTCAGCTCTACAAATCAGGCAAGATACAGGGTTCTAGTTTGGGGTTCCAGGTTCTGGATACAGGCCAAGGTATAGCTTCTGGGTTCAAAGTTGTGGATCAGTTAGCATCCAGACTCAGGTACAGGTTTCAGTTCAGCAAAGCACAAACAGACAGTAGTACTATAAATCACAGTAAAAAGTATAACCATCCCCAAGTGAACTGAGCATTGGATATTTAAAGTGTTCGTGGACATTTCCGTTGCTGCTGACTGGCTTGGCCATCCATCAATCAACCCACACATTCTGACATCCTGTGTGCATAAAAATGAAATGCAAATAGCAGCAATGGGATCCTGTGGGAGATAATGGGTGCAGATACTGGGGACCAGGATAAAGCTGAAAGAAAATTATATTTTACCAAGCTTCAACGAAGGAAAACTACTGATCCGAGACCCTTTCAGGACCTTTTGGCTTAAAGAGTTATAATGAACCTTGTGATAGATCAAATCCATGTGCACTGTTAGTTAAGAACGTAAAAGACACATTTAGCATATTACTTTATTACACCGTATTGCATATTGCAAACTCACATTGTCATAAAGAGCCAGTCATATCAGCACACAGTTATCTAGACATGTCCGACCTTCCCCTCCATAGTTACTCATTAGAATAACCTGTTAGTTATTCCCTTCAAAAACATTATAAAAGCCACCTTCAGAAGAAGATATTCCTCTTTAGATGCACCATATGCCACCCAGCAGATGTGTTAATTAATGGATCACAATAAAAAGTTTCTTATGTAAAATATTCTATTTTTGAAAAGTTTTTGGAAAAAAACAAATACAAATTATTTTGTGTGAAAGATGGCAAATGTGTCAATTATCAGCCCTACCCTTGTGTTGATTGGACTTGTAGAGATGGAAAATTTTAAGTACCTTTTCTTTGTTCTGGCCCTGATCCTGTATATCACCAACATGTTTTTATGTTTTTCCATCATCTGTCTTATCTGGATGGAGGTCAAGCTTCAAGAACCCATGTACCTCTTCATAGGTAACTTGGTCTTCAATGCCATCATGGGGAGCTCCACCGTCATGCCCAAGCTTATGTTTGATTTGATCCTTGGATTCAAAACTATAGACCTCTCTGGCTGCCTTATTCAGTCCTTCTGCATTGAAAGTTTTGCTTATGCTGAAATTTGTACTTTCACCATCATGGCCTATGACAGATACTTAGCTATCGGCCACCCATTAAGATATTCGATTCTGATGACCAACAGGAAGGCTCTCAAGTCTATCATTGTAACTTGGGTAATCGTTTTCATGCACCGGATCATAGGGGTGGCATTGACTGCAAGATTGGCTCTATGTGGGGTGGTCATCAACAATGTCTACTGTGAGACCATGTCACTTACTCGCTTGGCTTGCAGTGAGACAACCATCAACAACATCTTTGGCACCACCAGTACCCTCACAGTGGTCATCATTTCCCTTCTCATTGTAATATATTGCTACATAAGGACATTTGTCTTCTGTCTTAAGATTTCAATGATGTCGGCCTCTCAGAAAGCTGTCCACACTCTGATAACGCACATCGCAGCCTTCTCCTCCTTCATGATGTCCTCCTTGTTTGTTGGTTTCCGGTATAGGTTAAACAGTGGTGCTCTGTCTACTACTACACATGTCATCATCTCCATGACTGGCCTTACTGCCTCCATCACGTTAAACCCTTTCATTTGCGGGTTAAGGACCGAAGCTCTTAGAGTCCAAATTATAGCAAGTGTCCAAAGAATATTGTTTTTGAAATTCAAGTAAACAATTTCCAGGCTACAGTGAAACACACATGTGACCTTCTCCCCGGAAATGTCTAGTTATGGGTGTGAGAAAATCTCAGCCTCGTACCCCAACATTGGGTCTACCAATGCCATTCTGGATGAGTGGTCAGCCGATGGTGGGGAATTGTGGCCTGTAAAGGGTTTATGGTGACCACTTATTGTACTACCACATGTACTGTACAGATATGTAGCCCTGTGTAGGGGTGTTACATGAGTTCACATCGGGGCCCAGGAGGCTCACACAAGTTTTCTTCTCCTTACTGAAAGACCAGGACTATAAATTCTACATTATATTTTGGGTCCGCCAAACACATTCTTGGGGCCCAGAGGCTTCAGGTCTTGGCTCATGCACAGTGTATTACAGTATATTCGGTTCACACCAGAGATATGGTGTACTGTCATATGGTGACTGTGTAATGTCACTATAAGGGGAGTTATAAAAAGTATAATAAACTTTTGTACATACAAAGACATGGAGTGGTCCAATTATTCATCCGCACAGTTGTTGAAATAACAGGGTCTGTGTATCCTACAATGTCAGAATACTACTGCTTTGATCATGGTTGTTGTAAATTATGGGTAAGGGTTGTTTTTGCGAGGAATTAAGTACAAGAATCTAATGAAGGAGCCATAGACATAAACTATACAATATGGAGACCCAATGCAAATATATGTCTTAAAAACCCATCTCTACTGCTAGACTCCCTTTGATGTGATGTGGCATCGCCCAGCCTCCTGCCATCCTCCATCTCTCTGTTTTCAATTGTCCCACTCCTGCCAGTACGAGAGGCGGTAGACAGTAGGTCTAGGGTACACCGGGTCACATTGAGGTGCAGAAAGGGAGGGCATTGAACCGTCCCTGAACCGTCTAGTCTTGGTGAACCTACATGTGTGGGGCTTTTCTGGTCTCCGGGATCCCATGTAAAAGGATGTGATGTATTAACGGAACCTGAGACCCACTATGATTAATGTCTCCCTATAACTTGTCCCACAAAAAACTAACCTTCATTGACAGAAAAGTAAAGTTACAAGGGAAAATGGCTTGGTCTGAACAGGAAGTAGCTGCTCACATGCCTCAGTACTGCGGATAAGCAGACAGCAGGGCTCGTGACCTGGAGAAGCTCATGGTCCTCGTGTAGTCTCATCCTGAAGTGTGGGCCACACATGTTCTGAGGGCAGCTATCCTCCCCCAAGACTGGAGTGAGCCATTTTTTTTTGCATTGACCATGTCCATCTCTATGGCACAATTGTACCAGATCCCCCTCCTGTGGCCAAGACAAGTCCCCCCTCAGCCCCACATCTATAGGAAGATGTTGTTTTCTGATGATATGATGCCAGGCCAATCTTATAGCACTTAAGGCTACTGGCGTGCTGGGAACAGATACTCTTGGCCCAGTATGTGCCACATTAAATCTCTTCATGTTTGATATCACAGCAACAACCTCTCCAGCAGCACATGCATCAATCTGGTCTCTCCTTTCAGCTCCCGACCCATCTGCCACCAATACCATAGTTCCCGACCAACACCCACAACAGAAGCCCCTGACAATGAGAGGCCTGCATCAATCTACACAGGACCAGTCTATGTCCCAGAATGCCGTCCTCACCACATTATGGTTTCTTTTAGTTTTGCATGTAAAGGTGTTTTTTTGTTAATGTATTTGATCTTTGTTGACCTTGTTTAACTTATAAAGTTTTTTCCCCTTGATTTATCAATTATTGTTATTTCTTTATTTTTCTATTTTCTATTTTGAGTGAATTTTTACTCTGGAGTTTTTACTTTAGGATATTATTACACTGCAGCAATTGTACTTTCTCCCTGTGTTTTGTCTCCATCTGTTGGCACATAATGGTACGCCTTTCTATCTTCATGGAACATGTTCTATCATTACATTATGTTTAGATATGGGCGAATTGATCCTAATGAAGTGGAATTCGTTTAGAATTTCAGGAAAACTTCGGTCGAAGTTCCGAAGTTTACAGTGATTCGTGGGAACAAATTTTTTTTTTCCCCTTTACTAACAAAATGGGCGCGAGCACAACGTGTTACATGAAGCAAAGAACACTGCGAAGAAGAAAGGAACACCCTCGATCACATGTGCTGACATGTAAGCCAATCAGCGACCGGCAGGTTTATGTGATGTCACAGCCCTATAAAATAAACGGACATTTGCAATCCCGTCATTTCACACTGCATGTGCTGTCTGTAGCGTCCAGCTGCTTTTACTCAGCAGCTGATGGAGTGATTTTCGCTCAAAGTCCCGGGTGTCCATTTTGGGGGATCTGTATACCCCAAATTTTAATTTTTTTTGGTTGCTAAAATAGATATCAAGAAATCAGTGTCAAATCCACATAGTTGGTAGAGTGATTTTTGCTCAAAGTCCAGGGTTTCCGCCACCTCCACAATCTGTCATTGTGCCACTCTGTGGCCTACCTTGTTGCTGCCACCACCAGAACTTGTCATTGTGCCACTCTCCGGCCTCATGCTGCTGCTACTGCTGCCGCCACCTCCACACACACGATTTTTCTGCCACCTCGATAATATGTTATTGTGCCACTCTGCTGCCTACTCATGCTGCTGCCAACTGACCACTGTCTCCCTGGAACATTGTGCCACTCTTTGACCTCATGCTGCTGCCACCACCTCCACACTCTGTCATTCTGCCACTCTGTGGGCTACGATTTTGCTGCCACCTCCATAATATGTAATTGTGCCACTCTGCGGCCTACTCATGCTGCTGCCAACTGACCGCTGTCTCCCTGGAACACCCTGTGATTTCCATAATGCTGTTTTGAGCCTCCGCCACTCTATGACTCTCCGCCACTATATTTGGTTTTCCCCTTCATTTTATCTGTCGGAAGGAAAGAAAAGCTTCAGGATTGATAGCCAAAAGCAGGAGTGGATACGGAACACAGAGGACATGCATATATCCCATATACTGGTGATCTCTGGTTTGGATCCACTCCTGTTTGTTTTTGGCTTTAGCAATACTGATGGATTATTGACCGATTGAAAGCGTACACTGACAGATGAAAAGAAGAGAAATGATCAGTGATCAATTACTGCCGACATCCTCTGCACTCTTTTGGGGGGTTTCTACATGTATCAGCGTTAAACAGAACAGGTTCTGTAGTAATCTATGGAATCATCTGGTGTCAGTGTAAAAAGAGTGCACTCTTTGATGTTATAGTGGGATCTTGGCCCTCAGCTCGGTCCTTTTGAGCTGGCACAGACGTTACCTTGTCAGGCTGCGTACCCGCATCGCTTATTTGGTGAAGTTGGCCTCTCTAAGTGCCCATGGAAGTGAAGAGTGAAGTGATTCTAAGAGCCGCGGCTGTCATGTGCATGTCATACTAAAACACAGCATTGTTTGACGACTAAACCACGCTCCCTATGCATATTTAAGCATGGCACAACGTTCTACAACACCCCACAGTCGAAAATGGCATTTTTTTGCTATTTTGAAAAATATAAAAAAATTAATAAAAAGTGATCAAAAGGTCGCACAGTCCCAAAAATTATAGTAATGAAAACGGCATCAAAATTCGCAAAAAATGACACTATCCACAGCTCCGTACACCAAAGTATGAAAAAGTTATTGGCCCCAGAAGATGGCAAAACAAAAAAAAATATTTTGTACAGGAGGTTTTAATTTTTTTAAATGTATGAAAACATTATAAAACCTATACAAATTTGGTATCCACGTGATCGTACCGACCCAAAGAATAAAGTAGACATGTCATTTGGGACGCAGAGTGAAAGCTGTAAAATCCAAGCCCACAAGAAAACGTCACAAATGTGGTTTTTCACCATTTTCACTGCATTTGGAATTTTTTTCCCGCTTCCCAGTACACACCATAGAATATTAAATACCGTCACTATGAAGTGCAATTTGTTACGCAGAAAATAAGCCATAACAGAGCTCTTTATGTGGAAAAATAAAAAAGTTATAGATTTTTGAAGTTGGTGAGTGAAAAATGGAAGTGAATAACTAAAAAAGGCCAAGTCGTGAAGGGGTTAAAGTTGATATTTTATACATTAAGGGCTGTAGTTTCTAGAATGGGGTAATTTATGGGGTTTTATTATTATAAGGCCTCACAAACTCACTTGAAAATTGAGAAGGTTCCTGTAAATAAAGGTCTTGGCTATTTTCATAAAAATGTGAAAAATTGCACCTACAATTCTAAGCCCCATTATATCCTGGAAAAATGACAGGATGCTTAACAAACCATACCAACATAAAGCACATATTCGGGAAAGGTTAGTTATGAAGTTATATGGGTGCTTTCCTCCAGCCTTGTGTCCTCCTGTGGCCCCCTGTCCCCCAGCCTCCCCCTGTCCTCAAGCCTCCTCCTTTAGCCTCCAGTCCTCCAGCCTCCCCCTGTAACCTACTGTCTTCCAGCCTCCTCCTGTAGCCTCCTGACCTCCTGCCTGCTCCAGTAGACCCCAGTCATCCAGCCTCCTCCTGTCCACCAGACTTCACTTGTAGCTTCCTGTCCTTCAGCCTCCTCCTGTAGCCTCCTGTCCTTCAACCTCCTTCTGTAGCCTCCTCCACTCCAGCCTCCCCATTTAGCCCCATATCCTACATAACCCTCATATTGTGGCCTACATCATTTTGAGAACCCCTGTCCTTCACCCTCCTCATAATGTGGCTTCCTTCCTACAAACATTGTGGCCCCTGTCCTCCCCCATCCTCTGAATTCTCTTGGTTATTAAACAAAAAAAAAACCTTACTTACTTTTCCATCATTCCCCTGCACTCCTGCTTCCTCCTCTCCCCAGTGCTCCAAGATGATAATGATGAGGGGGCATGCCATCAAGCAGTAGCTCCTCCCCTTAAATGACCCCACCCCCTCATCATCTCGGGGAAAGGAGGAAGTAGGACTGCAGGGTAATGATGGAAAGGTAATTAAAGTTTTTTCTTTAAATGGAGAAGCATCAGCAGGAGCTGGTCCTGCCCCCAGGTCTTGGGACATTGCAGGACAGCATGGGACATTATACCTACCACTTGGGACAGTGGGACACATGCTCAAAAACTGGGACTGTCCTGCTGAAACCGGGACGGTTGGGAGATATATGTACATAATAAATCCATGGGGAGAGGGGGGCTGTATATAAGGAATCCATTGGGGGAGGGGGCTGTTTATCATAATTATATCGGGGGTGAGGAGGGTGTACATAAGAAATTCATGGTGGGTTAGGGGAACTGTATGTATTTAATCCATGGGGGGTGGGGAGGATAAGGGGGGTTGTAAATAATGAATCCATGGGGAGTAAGAAGGCTGTATATAATGATTCCATGGGTGTTGGGGGGGGGCTGTATGTAATGAATCCATGGGGTGTGTGGGGTGCTGTATATAATGAATTCATGGGAGGTGACAGGACTGTTTATAAAATAACCATGAGGGGGCTGTTTGTAATGATAAACTAAGGAGTATTTTAGGGATAGGGGACTGTTTTTATTTCTGTTCCGCTCAGTCATGTTCATGTGAATTGTGCTGATACCAGTCACCACCACAATACAGTTTATGGTGCTCTATTTGGTCTAGAATAAGGAGACCACAGTGCTCATCATCTCTGGATTACTGTGAATCCTTGTGTATAAGGCCTATTAAGTAGTGGAAAGCTTCTCATGGTCCAGATGGAGGTCATAGTCTGAGATGTAACCAAGGAACAGCAATCCCGAATTTTTGATTTTGAAGTAAAGTTCATTCTCCTGTAATTGTTAAAGAATAGAGATGAGCGAGCACTAAAATGCTCGGGTGCTCGTTATTCGAGGCAAACTTTTCCCGATGCTCGAGTGCTCGTCTCGAATAACGAGCCCCATTGAAGTCAATAGGAGACTCAAGCATTTTTCAAGGGGACCAAGGCTCTGCACAGGGAAGCTTGGCCAAACACCTGGAAACCTCAGAAAAGGATGGAAACACCACGGAAATGGACAGGAAACAGCAGGGGCAGCATGCATGGATGCCTCTGAGGCTGCTTAATCGCACCATTATGCCAAAATTATGGGCAACAGCATGGCCATGACAGAGTGACAGAATGAAGCTAGATAGCATCTAAAACATGCAATAATTGACCCTGACACTATAGGGGACGGCATGCAGAGGCAGCGGCAGCAGCGGCAGGCTAGAGAGTGGTATGGCGACATACCCCAAATGGACTCAGGCTTCAAACCAATTTTAAAAATTCCTTTTGGCGAGGATAACGTGTAGCACTGTATGTATCAGTATTTTGCCTGGTTAAGGCAGCAGAGAGGAACCAAAGGAGGTGAGCAAGAAGCGCTGAAATGATTTCCTATGTGAACAAAAGGTTGACGGTATAATTAGTCGATAACACAGCATGGTGGCGACATAGTGACCAAGTTACATAATGTATCTGGTGAAACACCCGAAAAATGAGCCTGACACAGCTCGCTTGACAAAAGTGGACCATAGCCAGACAAAGATATTTAGATGTTACGGGTGCCCCTGCAACCCTTGTCCCAGGCGTACCTGTGTACCTCTGTGTGGCCCGCTGTGTTCGCTGTACTACTCACCTCGCCGGGTTCCAGCGGCATCTAAAGATAGACAGAGCATTTGCAGATATATACAGATACATTTTTGAATGTCCGGGCAGGGGCTGGTGCAGGCAGGCAGGTGGCTGTGCAGTCGAACGGGCAGTGGTGCCGATGTGCGGGCAGCTCTTGTGCAGCGGGAGTTTGGATGGACCTGTCATCGAGCAGGTGGGAGGTTGGACGGTTGAGGAGGGAGGGTGGCTGTGTCGGCGTGTGGTAGTTGGGATAGCTGGGTGGGAGAATGGGCAGCCCGTACAGATCGGCGGACCTGGTGAGTACAGCAGGCGGGACCCTCTTGATGCTGTGCTGCTGTGGCAGGTGTAAGGGTCTTCGACAGCAAGAACAATCTAGTCTGATACCACTGGGTTACAAAGTGTTCACAGACAAGGAGATGATGTGAGGCTTGATGCAAACAAGTGGAGACTGGAGCAGTTATTGCTGGTGTTGTTGTGAGGAGGGGGGGAGGGGGGGTAACCTCTTCCATCAAATCGTGCATCTAATATTAGAGAACCATCAACTGAGACAACAATAACGTAATCTGCCAGTGAACTGGTTTGGCTAAAAATCCTCCTGAGGGCTTCGTCGAAGACGTTCACTACCATAGGAATAAACCCAGTTAGATGCGTGTTGACATGATTTGGACCAAAAGATGGTGTTTTGTAATTTAAAATACACCCCATACTAAATAGATATTTTTTACAGTAGCACAAGCACAACATTTTAGGTATTTATTTTGTAAACCACTTGTAACATTTACTTCTGTAGGGTCGGTGGGGATGGGGAGGGTCTAAGCTGTTTTTGTACTACTGTTATTTCTTGGCTTTTTCGTCT
The DNA here is from genome assembly GCF_040894005.1 of Engystomops pustulosus. NCBI lineage: Eukaryota > Metazoa > Chordata > Amphibia > Anura > Leptodactylidae > Engystomops > Engystomops pustulosus. The sequence continues at coordinate 16,911,286 of NC_092412.1, read as the reverse complement.
CTGGATGCCCGCCATTCTTAATACAGTGTCAATATTAGAAAATCATCATTAAAATGTGGGTTATTTCCATACAGGCAAAAATATGGCTACACATTTTGGGTTGCACTTTACCCCTTGTGAATATGAACATTTTAGTCCCTTCTTTACTGTCCTGCTTCTGCAGAGATTTAGTAGCAGTGTGCTGTGTCAAGTATTAGAGAGAAGGGTGCAGGCCCTGAACTCAAACACAACCCTAATTCCTTAGCTAATGGCCTTGCAAACCCAAGTGGTAAGGGACTACTGGTCGACAATGTAGTCCCTACTCTGAGTATGTGCTCAGAACAGAAGTAAGATGAACAGAGAGACAGACAGATAAATATAGAGACAAACGAGAACAGTAAGGAACAGTAGTCATGATTCCATTCAGCGTTCCAAATGAGGCAAGATACAGGGTTCCAGATTAGGTTGGGGTTCTGGGTTCTGGATCAGGCAGGATACAGGCCAAGGTACAGCTTCTGGGTTCAAAGTTGTGGATCAGTTAGCATCCAGACTCAGGTACAGGTTTCAGTTCAGCAAAACACAAACAGACAATAATTCAACAAATCAAAGACAAAAGTATAACCAGTCCTGAGTGAACTGAGCATTGGATGTTTAATGTGTTCCCCGACATCACCCTCACTGCTGACTGGCTTGGACGTCCATCAATCAACCAATACATTTAACCCCGCAGCTCAAAGCAAAATGAAACCACCCAGCTTTCCACAAAACACACACCCAGATCAGCCTATGGGATCAACTCTTCAAGGCAGCTGGGAAATTGGGGGCACTGGATGCAAATACTGGGGTCCAGGTTAAAGCTGAAAGAAAATTAGATTTTTACAAGCTTCAACAAGGGGAAATTACTGATCCAAGGCCCTGGAAGAGTTATAGTGAACATTGTGATAGATCACATCATTGTTCACTGTTAGTTTAGAACATAGAAGACACATGGAAACGATTATCAAGTTAAAAAAAAACTAGACTGTTACTGTATGTTCATCCCGGAGGAGTTTTTTTTTATTGCTGCAGTGTTGTCTTTACTAATGAGTCTGTCACCACCTGCGACCCCGTATTTGGTCCCCATTGACCTTTCCCTCCATAGTTACTCATTAGGATAACCTGCTAGTTATTCCCTTCAAAAACATTATAAAAGCCACCATTGGTAGAATATATCCCTCATTAGATGCACTACATTCCGGCCAGCAGATATGTTGATTGATGGGTCACAATTCAAAGTTTCTTCTGTAAAATATTCTATTTTTGAAAAGTTTTTAGAAAAAAAACAGATACAAATTATTTTGTGTGAAAGATGGCAAACATGTCAATTATCAGCCCTACCCTTGTGCTGATTGGACTTGTAGAGATGGAAAATTTTAAGTACCTCTTCTTTGTCCTGGCCCTGATCCTGTATATCACCAACATGTTGTTGTGTTTTTCCATCATCTGTGTTATCTGGATGGAGGTCAAGCTCCAAGAACCCATGTACCTCTTCATAGGTAACTTGGTCTTCAATGCCATCATGGGGAGCTCCACCGTCATGCCCAAGCTTATGTTTGATTTGATCCTTGGATTCAAAACTATAGACCTCTCTGGCTGCCTTATTCAGTCCTTCTGTATTGAAAGTTTTGCTTACGTTGAAATTTTTACTTTCACCATCATGGCCTATGACAGATACTTAGCTATCGGCCACCCATTAAGATATTCGACTCTGATGACCAACAAAAAGGCTCTCAAGTCTATCATTGTAACTTGGGTAATCGTTTTCATGAACCGGATCATAGGGGTGGCATTGACTGCAAGATTGGCTCTATGTGGGGTGGTCATCAACAACGTCTACTGTGAGACCATGTCACTTACTCGCTTGGCTTGCGGTGATACAACCATCAACAACATCTTTGGCACCACCAGTACCCTCACAGTGGTCATCATTTCCCTTCTCATTGTGATATATTGCTACATAAGGACATTTGTCTTCTGTCTTAAGATTTCAATGTCGGCCTCTCAGAAAGCTGTCCACACTCTGATAACGCACATCGCAGCCTTCTCCACCTTCATGGTGGCCACATTGTTTGTTGGTTTCCGCTATAGGTTAAACAGTGGTGCTCTGTCTACTACTACACATGTCATCATCTCCATGACTGGCCTCACTGCCTCCATCACGTTAAACCCTTTCATTTACGGGTTAAGGACCGAAGCTCTTAGAATCCAAATTATAGCGAGTGTCCAAAGAATATTTTTTTCGAAATTTAAGTAAACAATTTCCAGGCTACAGTGAAACACACATGTGACCTTCTCCCCGGAAATATTTAGTTATGGGTGTAAGGAATCTCAGCCTCGACCCATCAACGCTACCAATGCTATTCTATATGTGTGGTCAGACGATGGTGGGGAATTGTGGCCTGTAAAGGGATTATGGTGACCCTACTTTACAGATATGTAGCCCTGTGTAGGGGTGTAACATGAGGTTACACCAGGGCCCAGGAGGCTTAGGTGGCCCAAACAAGTTTTCTTCTCCTTACTGAAAGACCAGGACTATAAATTCTACATTATCTTTTGGGTCCCCTATCACATTCTTGGGGCCCAGAGGCTTCAGGTCTTGGCTCATGCACAGTGTATTACAGTATATTCGGTTCACACCAGATATATGGTGTACTGTCATATGGTGACTGTGTAATGTCACTATAAGGGGAGTTATAAAAAGTATAAGACTATTGTACCTACAAAGACATGGAATGGTCCAATTATTCATCCGCACAGTTGTTGAAATAACAGGGTCTGTGTATCTGCTACTATCTATCCATCCATCTCATATCTGTCTTCTATCTATTGTCTACCTATCCTTTATCTCACATCCATCCATCTCATATCCAAGATCCACTTTCACCTTTCATCGGCTACAGTATCTACTCTATCTACCCTTCTAATCTATGATTCAATGTGTAAATGTATATAATTCCTGACAGATCTGTGTATATTCTGTGCATGTATCTGCATCATGATGTATATTTGAAATCCTTGTATAATAATACACTGGACTGTATATATACCATAGGTGACCCTAAACCATTAATTTTTTTTGTTGCTTCATAACTGTCACTGCGATCCCCCAGTAGTCAATAGTCACAGTGATGCCCCCAATGTCACAGGAATGCTCCCATTATCCAGTAGTCACAGCGAGGCCCCCAGTAGCCCGTAGTCATAGTGATGCCCCCAGTAGCCCGTAGTTATAGTGATGCCACCAGTAGCCAGTAGACACAGTGATGGCCCCAATAGCTAGCAATCACAGTGATCCCCCCCCATGTCAAAGGAATGCCTCCAATAGCCAGTAGTCACAGTGATTCACCAAGTAGTCAGTAGTTACAGTGATTCCCCCCATTGCCACAGGAATGCCCCACAGTAGCCAGTAGTCACAGTAATGCCCCACAGTATCCAGTAGTCAAAGTGATGCCCCAGTAGCCAGTAGTCACAGTGCCTGCCCCCGCTATCCAGTAGGCACAGTGAAGCCTCTATTAGTCACAGAAATGTTGCCAGTAGTCACAGAGATACCCCCAGTAGTCAGTATTCACAGTGATACGGCCAATAGCCGGCAGTCACAGGAATGCCCTGAAGTAGCCAGTGGTCACAAGAATGCACCCAGTATCCAGCAATAACAGTGATGCCCCACAATAGAAAGTAGTCACAGGAATGCACCATAGTAGCCAGCAGTCTCAGGAATGCCCCCAGTAGCCGACATTCACAGCGATGCCCCACAGTAACCAGTAGTCACACTAATGCCCCCAGTAGCCAATAGTCACAGCATTGTCATGTCTGCACGAAGTGCATAGCACCTAAGTATCAGCGCTGCACTACACAAACACAAACAATACAGCTTTAGTTTGGCACCTTAAAGTCATCTAATACCAGTGGCCTACAATGTCACATTATGAGTAAAGGGTTGTTACCTGCAAGAAATTAGGACAAGGATCTAATGAAGGTGCCATAGACATAAACTATACAATATGGAGACCCAAAGCAAATTTATGTCTTAAAAACCCATCTCTACTGCTAGACTCCCTTTGATGTGATGTGGCATCGCCCAGCCTCCTGCCATCCTCCATCTCTCTGTTTTCAACCGTCCCACTCCTGCCAGTACGAGAGGCGGTAGAGAGTGAGTCTAGGGTACACCGGGTCACATTGATGTGCAGAAAGGGAGGGCGTTGATCCTCCTTAGTTCCCTGAACCGTCTAGTCTTGGTGAACCTGCATGTGCGGGGCTTCTCTGGTCTCCGGTATCCCATGTAAAAGGATGTGATGTAATTACGGAAAATCCACCTATAAATCAACGGGGGATTTATCACCTCCTTGCATGGTTTCTAGTCTGCATTTTGAGCCATTTTTTTTGTCTTAGTTGAGCCAAAAATGTAGTACAAGAAATCAGACAGAAAGGTGATAAAACCCCCCAATGAGACATATGTTCTCCACTATGACTTGTCCCACAAAAAACTAACCCTCATTGACAGAAAAGTAACAAGGGAAAATGGCTTGGTCATTGCGGCCCAAAGCAGACCTGTCAATAAGGGAATAAAACATTGGAGTCTGCACCTACCCCACCAATGAAAGGGGTTGGGCAATTTTAGGAAAGTTTAACAAGTGGGAGACCCTTATAGTGCCAACCATGTTGTAGTTACCCTGTTAAAATTTCCTGCCAGGAGACTCTGGGAGCATCGGGCGCCGGTCAGGACTTCCTCACGTGTACCGCTGTTCTAGCAGCCTCCCCTTGGCTTCAAGGAAGGCTTAACAGGGTAAGTATAATATGGATGACCCTATTAAACTTTTCCATGATTTAGTGATTTTCATGGAAGCCTTACTGAGCCATTGTTTTCATGGGTTGTTTTCACATTTCAATTTTTTACACTGTTTCGTTGAATGTGGAACACAGAAGGCAATAAAAAGTCCATGAGGGAGATCTATCCGGAGAGCCGGTGTATGATAGCAAGACTTGCCCGGCCTGATGTTGTTCTGCGTAAAAAACAGTTTTGTGATTTCAAAAGAACGCAGGCACAGGGCAGGAACGCCCCTCCACCGGGCAACGGGTCCCTTCATGGCCCTCTACGTATTTGTCAGAAAAATGGCTTAGAAGCAGTGACAAATCTCCCCCCTATGGGTTTGAAAAAATAATCATGATTACAGATTCTTTATTTTTTCACGCTTAGGCAATACAAGTCCATGGGCCTGCAGCACAATGGAAGGGATCGGTTCACGTCCCGTTTTTTCAGTTGTTGCTTGGAAAGCCAACATTCTAGTCTGAACAGGAAGTAGCTGCTCACATGCCTTAGTACTGCGGATAAGCAGGCAGCAGGGCTCGTGACCTGGAGAAGCTCATGGTCCTCGTGTAGTCTCATCCTGAAGTGTGGGCCACACATGTTCTGAGGGCAGCTGTCCTCCCTCAAGACTGGACTGAGCTGTTTATTTTGGCATTGACCATGTCCATCTCTATGGCACAATTGTACCAGATCCCCCTCCTGTGGCCAAGACAAGTCCCCCACAGCTATAAGGAGATGTTGTTTTCCCATGATATGATGCCCGGCCAATCTTATAGCACCCAAGGCTACTGGGGTGCTGGGAACAAATACTCTTGGCCCAGTATGTGCCACATTAAACCTCTCCATATTTGATATCACAGCAACAACCTCCCCAGCAGCACATGCATCAATCTGGTCTCTCCTTTCAGCCCCCGACCCATCTGCAACCAATACCATAGCTCCCAACCAACACCCACAACAGAAGCCCCAGACAACGAGAGACCTGCATCAATCTACACAGGACCAGTTTATGTCCCAGAATGCCATTCTCACCACATTACAGTTTCTTTTAGTTTTGTATGTAAAGGTGTTTTTTGATAATGTATTTGATCTTTGTTGACCTTGTTTGACGTATAAAGTTTTTTTCCCCTTGATTTATCATGTATTGTTATTTCTTTATTTTTCTATTTTCTATTTTGAGTGATTTTTTTTTTACCCAGGAGTTTTTACCTTAGGATATGATTACACTGCAGCAATTGTACTTTTCCTTGTGTTTTGTCTCCATCTGTTGGCACATAATGGTACGCCTTTCTATCTTCATGGTCCACGTTCCATCATTACATTATGTTATTCTCAAATGCTTTTTTAAATTTGATATATTATTCTGTAATATGATGTAATGTTTTTGTTTTTTTTAAGCCATGCAGATGTTTGGAAAAGTTTTACCAGGGCATAAAGTTTAAAGGAAATCTTGCACTGTGACTGTGGACTTATATTTGTTATCCATGATCTCCCTAAAATCAACATAAATTATGCTAATGGACCAAAAGGGCTCTAGGGGGTTTATTACCAGAGCCCCTCAGTGCTGTAGGTTCACAGGATGTTACACTGTTTTGTCCACCACCTGCTCCTTCAGCACTTCCCTATCTATCTGCCTGCTGTAATCTCACACAGTGGGAGGAGGAAGTACACCTGCACAGTATAACAGCCTGTGAAGCTACAGCAGGGAGGGGTTATTATACAAATCCCCCTACAAAAGAAGGGTCGCTCTGAACATTTCCAGTAATTGCCTTGTGCCACAGTTTTTTTTTTGCTCTTGTGGTCTAAAGTGGTGCACTCTGTCGGGGTAGTGCACCAGATTCATGAAGAACGGGCCCCAGAAATCCTGCAACAGGCGCCCCCTGCACACTACACTGGGAACTGCAAATAATACAGGGGGACATTAATCATAGGGGGTCTCAGGTTGACCTATTTTTGCGCCTGATTTGTTCTTGTGATCTATGATGGATCTAGTTCTGCCTTAGTTTTTGAATTGTCTCATGTCCGATTCATTTGCGCCAAATTTGTCTCTAATTTTTACCCTACAAAGTAGATCCCATTTGTGACTAATAATGGAAAAAGATTGAAAAAATGTGACAGAACATTCAGGGCGTCAACTCTGCACATAAAGTCTCAGCTTATACAATGTCCGGACCACATTGTGATGTAACTTCAGGGACTAAAAGTTACAGATATGTAAAAAATAAAAATAAAAAAAAAATTCTTGCTCCAATGAGTCTTTGCCTTTTTTACTATAATGTACAGGAAATGGAGTCTGATAATACTTGGAGGAGATGATCCTATAGAAAATGATAATGTCGTCACCGGAGAAATTTTACATTTTAAATCTGCACTGAAGTATTTTTTATTTTGCATAGAGGGAATTTTTCATTTTGGAACAGAAAACCTTTGTTTTCAGTAATGAAAAGGGAAGTTTTCTTTAAGTGCACCTGCTCATAGCAGGAGTATATGCACAACTTTTTAGGCGCAAATTAGTGATAGATGCCCATAAGGTGCAGGGACTCAAAACCACTAAGTGCCGGACTTTTGCTTGCACCCAAAAAAGTCGCAAATTAGAGACAAATTTAATAACTATGGGCAAGATGTATCACTTTTGTGCGCCTAAGTGTAGTAGTTGCGCCTAAATTCTGGCGCACTGTTGCCCCAGAATTATCACAAGCTACAACCATCTGTGATAAGTTGAATTCCTTCCTGCCTCTTATTAATCACTTTACGTTAACACAGTTTAGGCGCACTTTTGGCGCTGTTTAGGTGCAATGTTAGCTGCTTCTCCCACAGCCCTCACAGCAGCACCCAGGTGTGTGACACCCTGCACCCAGTGACCTCCTCAGCAGTCCTGGAGGGGATCCCCCAGTGCTGACCGTCTGCTGCCCCTCTGTAATTCTGCACAGTATTCCCCTCACACCAGTGTGGCCATCCTGCTACAGGGGGGACACTTCTCTGTCCTGTCTGCAGCTCCCACGGATTTTTCTTCTATCCTGCTACACGGGGACACTTCTCTGTACTATCTGCAAAATCCTGCAAACTTCTCTCCTCTCCTGCTCTGAGCTGAGGCTTCTGCAGATTGTTTAGTAAATAGAAGGTGATGATCTGTAAATAGAGTCTGCAGCTCCTGTCTGTATTATCTGTACTAGTGTCTGCTGAGCTCTGCTGCTGTACTATACAGAGGCTGCAGGTAGTGTCTGTATTATCTGTACTAGTGTCTGCTGAGCTCTGCTGCTGTACTATACAGTGGCTACAGGTAGTGTCTTCAGTGTCTGTAATGTCTGTACTAGTGTCTTCAGTGTCTGTAATGTCTGTACTAGTGTATGCAGTTTATGTAATGTCTGTACTAGTGTCTGTAGTTTCTCTAGTATCTGTACTAGTGTCTGCAGTGTATGTAATGTCTGTATTATCTGTATTAGTGTCTATAGTGTATGTAAGGTCTGTATTATCTGTACTAGTGTCTGCAGGGTCTGTAATGTGTGTACTAGTGTCCGCAGTGTATGAAGTGTCTGTACTATTGTCTGCAGTGTATGTAATGTCTGTATTATCTGTACTAGTGTCTGTAGTGTATGTAAGGTCTGTATTATCTGTACTAGTGTCTGCAGGGTCTGTAATGTGTGTACTAGTGTCCGCAGTGTATGAAGTGTCTGTACTATTGTCTGCAGTGTATGTAATGTCTGTATTATCTGTACTAGTGTCTGCAGTGTATGTATTGTCTGTATTATCTGTACTAGTGTCTGCAGTGTATGTAATGTCTGTATTATCTGTACTAGTGTCTGTAGTGTATGTAAGGTCTGTATTATCTGTACTAGTGTCTGCAGTGTATGTAATGTCTGTATTATCTGTACTAGTGTCTGTAGTGTATGTAAGGTCTGTATTATCTGTACTAGTGTCTGCATTGTATGTAATGTGTGTACTAGTGTCTGCAGTGTATGTAATATCTGTACTAGTGCCTGCATTGTATGTAATGTGTGTACTAGTGTCTGCAGTGTATGTAATGTCTGTACTAGTGTCTGCAGTGTCTGTAATGTCTTTATTATCTGTACTAATGTCTGCAGTGTCTGGCTGAGCTTTGCTGCTGGGGATGAGCTGCTCTGCACAGGGGCTCAGTGTTACTTTTCAGTTTACGCCATCTTCGGGCTGGAGAGTTTTTGCGCCCGTTTTTCGCCTGAATGAAAAGTCGCAACTGATGAATATCATTAGGCGCAACAAAACATCTGGATTGGTAAGATAGATGAGGGAAAGCTGGTTATTTTTGCTGCATGGCTAGTTTGGTGTTTAGTCGCAAAAATAGCGCAACAGTATGAAAAGGCGCAAAAATAACAGGAATAAACTGTGATTCATGTGGCCCTATGTATTCTATGGCCCACATTTATCACTTTTGTGAGACTAAGTGTAGTAGTTGCGCCTTAATTCTGGCGCACTTTTTTGCTAGAATTATCACAAGCTACAACCATCTGTGATAAGTATATTTTCTGCCTCTTATTAATCACTTTACTTTAACACAGTTTAGGCGCCATTTTGGCGCAGTTTTGGTGCAATGTTAGATTCGGGCACTTACATGTGATCCTGCTACAAGCTCCTCTCTGCTTCTCCCACATCCCAGAATGAAGATAACACTCACAGCAGCACCCAGGTGTGTGACACCCAGCACCCAGTCATCTCCTCAGCAGGGGCTTCTCCTGGAGGGGATCCCCCAGTGCTGGTCTCCTACTGCACCCCTGTAATTCTGCACAGTATCCCCCTCAGACACTGTGCAGAATTACATGGGGGACACTTGTCTGTAGTTTCTGCAACATTCTGCAAACTTGTGCAAAGTTCTCTTCTCTCTTGCTCTGAGCTCAGCGTTTTGCAGAATATTTTGTAAATAGAAGGTGATGAACTGTAAATAGAGTCTGCAGCTCCTGTCTGCAGAGTATCTAATGTATCTATTATATGTTCCAGTGCCTGCAGATTATCTAATGTATCTATTATATGTTCTAGTGTCTGCAGAGTATCTAATGTATCTATTATATGTACTAGTTTCTGCAGTGTATCTAATGTATCTATTATATGTTCCAGTGTCTGCAGTGTATCTAATGTATCTATTATATGTTCCAGTGTCTGGCTGAGCTCTGCTGCTAGAAATGAGCTCTTCTGCAAAGGGGCTCAGTGCTTTCTTCTCATATAACGCCACCTTCGGGCTGGAGTGTTTTTGCGCCCGTTTTTGCACCTAAATGAAAACGTTGCAAGTGATGAATATCATTAGGCGCAGCAAAACATCTGGATTGGTAAGATAGATGAGGGAAAGCTGGTTATTTTTGCTAGTTTGGCGTTTAATCGCAAAAATGGCGCAAAAACGGTGCGCCTGAATGAAAAGGTGCAAAAACAACAGAAAAAACGAGTGATAGAGGTGGCCCATTGTGCTGGAGGCAGCGAAGCACCAGCCTACGCAGCAACACTAGAACTGGAGGGGAGGAAGAAGAAAGGTTAATAATTACATGCACCACACTCAAATTATCTGTCCAGAACACGATAGATTTAGCAGACATGGAAGCCCCCCACAATTCAACTGCCACTACAGAAGGGTGAGATTACCGCACCAGCCACGGTCACGCCATGAAGGGGGCCACGTGTCTGCGCACCAAGCTGAACCAAAAATAGCTCCAAAAGCCTGCCCACCCAAGGCGTCCTTAAACAACTGGAGATCCGAGCTGGACTCCGGAGTGGAGCGCCAGCAAGTATGCCCATTGTACTCAGCAAGAGAGAACTCCCAAGAAAGAGTATAAGAGTAAGAATGTGTATAAGAATATAAGAGTAAGAATGTGCTTACAGCTCCCCTTTAAATATTCATGAGCGCTAGTAAAATTAAAGCTGAGCTGTAATTGGTTGCCATGGGCAACTAAGCACATTCATACTCTTAGGCAGTTTGATAAATCTGCCCCATAGAGTACATAGAGGATATAAAATATATAGGGCCAGATGTATCACTCACTTTTTCTGTTTTTCATATTGTCGCACTGTTTATGCGCCAGTTTTGCTACTAAACACCAAAAATAACCAGGTTTTCACAATTTATCCTACCAATCGAGATGTTTTGCTGCGCCTAATAATATTCATCATTTGCGACTTTTCATTCAGGCGCAAAAATGGCGCAAAAGCACTCCAGCCTGAAGGTACCGTAAACTGAGAAGTAACACATTGGGGCTCATTTACTTGGATCCGCGGACCGCACAAATGTCGGATATTCTTCTGATATGCATCGGGAAGAAGAAGGTGAACTCCGACGGACCTGAGCGGGGAAGCGACACATGCAGGATAACAGGCGCACAATCTTAGTGAATCGCGGCAGCTCTGAATCCTCGTTGGACAACGCACCTCTGGGATCACGACGGGACAGGTATGTAAGTGTGCCCCAGTTTTATAAATGTCCCCTACTTGTGCTCTCTGGTGGGTTCGGAGGTCAGGAAACCCTATTTACAGTATATATATATTAAAAAATGATAAATTGAAGACATATTTTTCCTTCTATTAGGGATTGATTAAACTAAACTCAGCGAGGTGCAAATACCCCTTTAAGTCCTAATATCCGGGCACTAGGGGGGGGGCCTAGTCATGTGACCAGCCTGGGACCCGTGGGAGACTTAATCCGCCACTGCAGCTGGCGAGTAAAAGCCGGTGACCTGAACTTTAACCTACGGTACATTTTTTTATTTCATGACTTGTTGTTGGTTGATTTGTTTAGCATTTATTTATTTGGAAAAATTGTGAATTTTGTGAAAATATGGAAAAATGACTGATTTGGCTGCGTAATCTGTGTGCGCTATATAAATAAAGGAATTATTATTATTATTATTAAAATGTGAAGTTTTGTGATTTCTAAAAGTTATGCTCATCGTGTAGTTAGTCTAACGGCCCAAATTAATTTCTAATTAACATTTACAATATTCAAAACAGCCTTTGGCAAAGTTTTTAACCCTATAAGCATCTCACATGCTTAAAAAAAAAAGATAGAAGTCTGTTTGGTATTTTCATAGTAAAATAAAATTTTTTTTTTGTTTTATTGCTTTTTTTTAAGGGACACCACAATTATGGCCATTTACAGTATTTTTTGGACTATAAGGTGCACCGGATTATAAGGCGCACCATCAATAAATGCCTGCTAAAACGTCTAGGATCATATATAAGGCGCACTGGATTATAAGGCGCACCTGATTATAAGGATGAATGACCAGCAGGTGGCAGACCTGTGCAAGGCAGCTGTCATCTGTACGGTTCATATATAAGGCGCACTGGACAATGAGGCGCATCTTTGATTTCTGAGAAAATCAAAGGATTTTTTGTGCGCCTTATATACGATTTATAGGATTTTTTTTATGTTTGACTTGTGTTACAGAACACAAAACTCATTTGGCTAGAGATTCACTTGTGTTTGCATTGCCACGTTCTAAAAGACATAACATTTTAATTATTTTGTTGACCGAGCTGTTTTAGGGCTTGTTTTTTGCTGGACGAGTTGTACTTTTTACTTTTTGGGGGGTATTATATCTAGTATATATTGCATATTATATAAGCTGCACGTGAAAATATATTTTTTACTTTTTTTATGACATTCTTAGTTTGGATTCGGATTTGTATGGGTTGCTACAGATGCTCGATATTAGTTACATAGTGTTTTTGTTGTGATTTTCACTTTTTTATGTTATATACGATCTTTACATTAGATCGGACATTAAGGGACTTTTATTCTTTTTTGAGAATTTTTTTTATTTTTACATTTTTTTAAATATTTTTTTTTAGAGTTTTATCTTGCCCCAGTGTGGGACTTGAATAAGTTATCATCTGATTACTTGTTTAGAGGAACATACCGATGAAAGATGGCAGCATCCTCAAAGCTTCCACAAGGCCTGATATCTACAAGAAGCAACGGATACTTAATGTCAGCAGCTGCCACAGAACTGCAGAGAAAAGCTGCTTATTATTGTAGTTCTAGGACTCAGATTGTGGTGGCTTCTCCCCACAGATCTGCTTGCTAACCAGTCCCTTAATAAAGTTGAGGAAATGCGCCTTAGCCAAAAAAAAAAACCAAAGCAATTTCCAGCCATTGCTCGTCTGCAGATGATCCCGGATGGAATCACAAGTGGTGCCTATAACTCTACAAATGGTAGTTGTCCCAATTAGAAATTTGAAATTTAGTAAAGTAAAGGAATTTCCCATAGCCAAAAACTCAAAGGGACAAATAGTGATGAAGTCAGCAACAACTGCTCTTCAGCAGAAATGCACCTCCTCATTGGTGTGACCTACATATGAAACAGTGGAGAAAGACAAATGAAAGGCGGTAAGAAACTTGTCCTGATATATCTGTAGAAGGTGAAGAAATGCCCTTTCCAACGACACTGCTTATTAATGAGGTGAACCCATAATTGTAATGGCCCGGCGGACTGGTCAGTTACAAACTTTATTTGCTTCCAATGTCCTGAAGATGTAGGAGAACTGTGGCCAGCTAATCTATTTCCCATAGGAAGTTACCTTTAATAACATATCCATGTATTAATACCTCAGTAACGTCGATACCTATTGGCCATAACTGGTATCACAGCTGCATAAGATCTTCCTGAATAGGAACTGTTTACATATTGACCAATGATATGTATTGTTAATTTTGGTTGTAACAAGGTCCCTGGTTGGATGGCTGAAACTCTCCATGCCCCAGGTGAAGTTCATAAAACTGGAAAATTCCATATTCTCCTGAGAGAAGTAAAGATATGAGAGAGTGGGGCACATGTATATGTCTGGCTTTGTCCGTTTGGTTTTTGGGACAGATGTTTCTTAGCCATTTTTTCCTTATTGTTACATGTGGCGTTTGGTCTTTAGTCAAAAAGTCGCAAAAAATCACAACTCTCACATCTGCATTCAGGTGATAACTCAGACATTGGTGAATTTAGAAGGTACACAGTATTAGGCACAAAAATGAGCACATGCTTCATGAAAAGTCTCAAATAAAAAAAAAAAAAAGGCAAATCAAATTTTTGGTACATGTCCCCCAGTGTGTCTGTGGATACAATCCAGACATATGGCCTCCTGCAGCTGCCATGAATGCTGTTAGGCTCTGTCTAAATCTACAGAAACTAGATTGTGAGCATCCTTTGCTACCTTGATCCTGGACAGATTGGACAGTTACCTTGGCCTATTACCGTGAGCTGAACCGTGAGTTGATATTTTACATCCCTTGTCTCCGCATGATCCCTGGCTGCCGCATAACATCACGAACCTCCCCTCTACCATCTTCCCGGGGTTACTTATACACACATACACCGGAAATGCCCAATGGAGAACTACCATCCATCTACGGCATCTCCCTCTTTCTTGCAACCCACCTGTTGGACTCCTGCCTGGCGTGGACGAGACCTGTTCCATCTGGACCAAGCAACCGTGACCGATTCGAGTGCTAGGTCATGGTCAATCCAACCACTAAGGTACCAGGGAAATCTGGTTAGGATGGGCCCCGGTTAGGGAGGATGCACTGGCAGTAGCATCCAGACAAAGACAACGGCCAATAGCTATTGGCAGGCCCATAGTGTCAGAGGACAAATCAATTACATGTGCAACTTCAAGATGGAGAAGCAATTGACAGAGACAGTGTGTGCGCTGTCTTTGACGCTGTCTTTGATGCATGAAGTCATTGTGCCAGCTTGTGTCCTTACAGATCTGCTAAGGGTTCTTCAGGAGTTGAGGGAGTTGTTTTAAGATGATTATGGAGGAAATGCGTATTTGGGGGCTATAAACAGATTTGTAGGGGGCTAAAGATGAATAATTTGGAATGTTAAAAATGGGATGGGCAGTGAATCAGTTGTGCTAAACACAAAGGCCAAAAGTTGATATATATATATATATATATATATATATATATATATATATATATATATATATATATTTATATATATATATATATATGGACAACACAATGAGATTCCATTCGCAAAATAATTTTTTTTTCCAGAATTAAGCACTTATTGAAGTAGTCACCAGCCATGCTACCTTCTCATATTCACTATATCCATGTCTCATGTATCTTGAGGGTTTGAGATGGATAATAATAAAACAATAACGTATATAAAAAAATATTCAAAGACAAATCTTTATTGGTAAGATCTGCTCATGGATCTTAATATATCACATCCAACTAATTAGCAGTCTTGTGCTCAGCACCCGAACATTCTGCAGATGCACCACATTTGTGGTCTCCAGGGGTTGACCGATCACGTAGGACAATTCCCTGTCAAGGATACGCACACCTGTACGGTGTCTATAAAACCTGATCCAACCAGGAATTGATGCTGCACTGAAGATAGAAACAAAAGACCTAATTCCTCTACACCTTCTCCTCCAAGAACCCTCAAAACTGTGTGTTTTCTTCTTTTATGACTTCTCTCAAATATGGAAAATATCTCCTTGGACAACTCTATCCTAATTCTCATGGGACTTGCTGACATCGGAAACTTTAAATATCTCTACTCCTTCATCACCATCGTGGTCTACTTGACCGTCATGGTCTTATGTTTCACAATTGTGTTTGTTACGTATACTGAAGAAGCTCTTCACGAACCCATGTATATCCTCATTTCGCATTTGATGGTCAATGGGATGTACGGGACGACGGCCTTAATGCCCAAACTCATTGTGGACCTCCTTACAGGATGTTACACCATTCCGTTCACCGGGTGTTTAGCTCAAGGCTTCTTTGTTCAGAGCTTCCCCTGTTTTGAGATATTCACGTTCACGGCCATGGCTTACGACAGGTATTTGGCTGTTGGACACCCTCTGAGATATCCCATGCTGATGACCACTAAGGTGATCATGAAGGTTCTGTTAGAGATATGGGTTTATGTCTTGGTGGGAATATGTGCAATAATTTTACTGGCCTCGAGGCAGACTTTATGTGGGGTTAAAATTAACAGTGTTTTTTGTGAAACCGTCTCCCTCACCTATCTGTCTTGTGGTGACAACACTCTTGGTATGGTCTTTGGCTTTATATGGACCATGGTTATGATAGTTGGCTGCTTGATAGTCATCGTATATTGTTACATAAGGACCTTTATCGTCTGCCTAAGGATCTCCCATGAAGCCTGCCAGAAGGCCATCCACACTCTGGTGACCCACATCATCGCCTACTCAACCTTCATGGCTTCAGTGTTATTCATGGTCTTTCGTTACAGAATTAAAGGAGAAACCCAGTCTGTGGTGTCACTTGTTGTGACCTTTGTCACCGGGGTTTTGTCCTTCACCCTCAATCCCATGATATACGGCATGAGGACAGAGGCTCTGCGAACTAAGATCCTTCAGAAATTACTGAGAAGTAAACTGGATCTCCCCAACAAAAACAAGAAAAACACTTTTGCTTGATACAAAAATTTTGTGCAAAATTTATAAAAAACAGTTAAACTGTACAATATATGTATAATACGCATTTCTTTTCAACATTTATAATGTAGTCAGTGACCCCTGAACTCTATCCATCACTCTATTTATGCCATTTCATGAAAGGTAATGTTGGAATTTGGGTCATTTTGAGTTGTTTTCAGTATTTGCTGAATAAAGAAAAATGTAAAAAAATAATTCTTGTATTTGTAAATTTGATATGTAATACATTGAATGGGAAGAATATATCTTTTTTTTTTTGTTGAACTTTGCGCCTGCTGTTTTTTTCCGAATTTTTGGGCTTTTTAATCTTGCCTTGTAGTGAGTGTTTTCTAATTTTTCGGGAGGCGACCAATGCAATCCTAGCAGTGTTTGCAGTGTTTTTTTCTGTAAAAATTGCTACTTAAATGCAAGTTTATAAAACCATCTGGGAGACAAGGATAAATGGTGTGCAAATGGAGAAAAGTAGTGGGACGCAGTTTAGAGTTTAGGCGCAGAAAACGCACAAAAATACTGAGGGACATTAATCATAGGGGGTCTCAGGTTCGCCTGTTTTTGCGCCTGGTTTGCTCTTCTTTTTGGCTCCTGATCTATGATGGATCTGGTTCTGCCTTAGTAAATGCACTTTGGAATTGTCTCCTGTCCCATTCATTTGTGCCTAAATTAGCGCCAAATTTGTCTCAAATTGTTAGATCTCATTTGTGACTAATAATGAAAGGAGACTGAGAAAATGTGACAGAACGTTCAGGGCGTCATCTCTGCACAAAAACCGATCATTGTGATGTAACTGCAGGGACTGAAAGTTACAGAGATGTAAAAAAAAAAACTAAAAAATTCTTGCTGAAATGAGTCTTTTCCTTTTTTATTATAATTTACATGAAATGGAGACTGATAATATTCTCAGATCTGTACAATAAGACAATAATCACTCCCAGAGATGATCCCATAGACAATGACGAAGTCCTTACTGGAGAAATTTTACATTTTAAAACTGCTCCGAAGTATTTTCCATGTTGCATAGAGGGAATTTCTCATTTTGGAACCTAAAATGTATGTTTTTAGTAATGTAAAGTGATTTTTTTTTGGAAGTGCAGCTGCTCAGAGTAGGTGCATTTTTGCGCCTTTTTTTGCGCCTTTTTAGGCACAAAATAGTGATAGTGATAGATCTCGTGCAAACATCTGTATAGGACGCACTCACTATGTCAGATAAGGCGCAGGGACGCAAAACCACTAAATGCCGGACTTTGCCATGCGCTCGAAAATGGCTCATAAATGCGCCTAATTAACGAGATGCGCCAGATTTTTGCGCTAAAAAAGACTCAAAACAGTCTAACAGACTATGGGCCACATTTATCACTTTTGTGCGCCTAAGTGTAGTAGTTGCGCCTGTTTTGCCACAATTCTCACAAGCTACAACCATCTGTGATAAGTATATTTTCTGCCTCTTATTAAGCACATTACTTTAACACAGTTTAGGCGCAGTTTAGGCGTAATGTTAGATTCAGGCACTTACATGTCATCCTGCTACAAGCTCCTCTCTGCTTCTCCCACAGCCCAGAATGAAGATAACACTCACAGCAGCACCCAGGTGTGTGACACCCAGCACCCAGTGATCTCCTCAGCAGCACCCAGGTGTGTGACACCCAGCACCCAGTGATCTCCTCAGCAGGGGCTTCTCCTGGAGGGGATCCCCCAGTGCTGGTCTCCTGCTGCACCCCTGTAATTCTGCACAATATCCCCCTCAGACACTGTGCAGAATTACATGGGGGACACTTGTTTGTAGTATCTGCAAGCTTCTGCAAACTTGTGCAAACTTCTCTTGCTCTTGCTGTGAGCTCAGAGTTTTGCAGAATGTTTTGTAAATAGAAGGTGATGAACTGTAAATAGAGTCTGCAGCTCCTGTCTGTAATGTATCTAATGTATCTATTATATGTTCCAGTGTCTGCAGAGTATCTAATGTATCTATTATATGTTCCAGTGTCTGCAATGTATCTAATGTATCTATTATATGTTCCAGTGCCTGCAGTGTATGTAATGTATCTATTATATGTACTAGTGTCTGCAGTGTATCTAATGTATCTATTATATGTTCCAGTGTCTGCAGTGTATGTAATGTATCTATTATATGTTCCAGTGCCTGCAGTGTATCTAATGTATCTATTATATGTTCCAGTGTCTGCAGTGTATGTAATGTATCTATTATATGTTCCAGTGTCTGCAGTGTATCTAATGTATCTATTATATGTTCCAGTGTCTGCAGTGTATCTAATTGTATCTATTATATGTTCCAGTGTCTGGCTGAGCTTTGCTGCTAGAAATGAGCTCTTCTGCACAGGGGCTCAGTGCTTTCTTCTCAGATAACGCCAGCTTCGGGCTGGAGTGTTTTTGCGCCCGTTTTTGCGCCTAAATGCAAAAGTCGCACGTGATGAATATCATTAGGCGCAGCAAAACATCTGGAATTGAACGATAGATGAGGGAAAGGTGGTTATTTTAGCTGCGCGGCTAATTTGACGTTTAATCGCAAAAATGGCGCAAAAAGGTGCGCCTAAACGAAAAGGCGCAAAAACAACAGAAAAAACAAGTGATAAATGTGGCCCTATGATTAATGTCCCCCTGTATCTTTTTTATGTTGAACCTTGCGCTTGCTGTTTTTTTTCCGAATCTTTGGGCTTTTTAATCTTGCCTTGTATTGAGTGTTAGTGAAAGAGTCAATCAAGTGGATTCATTCAATTGCATGGTTTCACCTTCATCCTCTATCTATCTATCTCATATCTATCTATCTCCTATCTATCTCATATCTATCTATCTATCTATCTATCTATCTATCTCATATCTATCTATCTATCTATCTCATATCTATCTATCTCAATCTATCTATTTATCTATCTATTTATCTATCTATCTAAAAAGAAGAAAAAAAGCAGCACAGTCTTTGAGAGAAAAAGAGTTGATGGGTGCTATCCTCACTCTCACCAGTAAGAGTGTAGTAGATATCCAACGAAATGAAAACAGGCAGCACTCCAAAATAGTGGAAAAAAAAGGGTGTTCATTCCACCTCCTGCCGGGAGGTGGGATAAACACCCTTGTTTTTTCACTATTTTGGAGTGCTGCCTGTTTTCATATCTATCTATCTATCTAACTCCTATCTATCTATCTATGTCATATCTATCTATCTATCTATGTCATATCTATCTATCTCATATCTATCTATCTATCTCATATCTATCTATCTATCTATCTATCTATCTATTTCATATCTATCTATATCCTATGGGGCCACATTTATCACTCATTTTTTCTGTTGTTTTTGCGCCTTTTCATTCAGGCGCACCGTTTTTGCACCATTTTTGCGATTAAACGCCAAACTAGCCGCGCAGCAAAAACAAGTAGCTTTCCCTCATCTATCTTACCAATCCAGATGTTTTGCTGCGCCTAATGATATTCATCACTTGCAACGTTTTCATTTAGGCGCAAAAACGGGCGCAAAAACACTCCAGCCCGAAGGTGGCGTTATCTGAGAAGAAAGCACTGAGCCCCTTTGCAGAACAGCTCATTTCTAGCAGCAAAGCTCAGCCAGACACTGGAACATATAATAGATACATTAGATACATTACAGACAGGAGCTGCAGACTCTATTTACAGTTCATCACCTTCTATTTACAAAATATTCTGCAAAACGCTGAGCTCACAGCAAGAGCAAGAGAACTTTGCACAAATTTGCAGAAGCTTGCAGAATTTTGCAGATACTGCAAACAAGTGTCCCCCATGTAATTCTGCACAGTGTCACCAGTGTGTCTGAGGGGGATACTGTGCAGACTTACAGGGGTGCAGCAGGAGACCAGCACTGGGGGATCCCCTCCAGGAGAAGCCCCTGCTGAGGAGGTCACTGGGTGCAGGGTGTCACACACCTGGGTGCTGCTGTGAGTGTTATCTTCATTCTGGGATGTGGGAGAAGCAGAGAGGAGCTTGTAGCAGGATCACATGTAAGTGCCCGAATCTAACATTGCGCCTAAACTGCGCCTAAACTGCGCCAAAACTGTGTTAAAGTAAAGTGATTAATAAGAGGCAGGAAATATACTTATCACAGTTGGTTGTAGCTTGTGATAATTCTGGCAAAACAGTGCGCCCGAATTTAGGCGCAACTACTGCACTTAGGCGCACAAAAGTGATAAATGTGGCCCTATTTATCTATCTATCTACGTAAAGAAAGTCCAAACAGCACACAAAAACAAGGTAATTTGTAGTGGGTGCAGGCTCACTAGGACTAGGCCTCAAGTCCTCCAAGGTAGGTAAACGAAAGCAGGCAGCACTCCAGATCATGCGGTGAAAAAATCTTTCTTTTTATTCCATGCTCAAAAGTACATCATAGTGCAGCAACGTTTCAGCTCCAAGGAGCCTTTTTCAAGCTAAGTGATATCAGTGAGAGTCATACATTTATACCAAACATAGTGGTCACATGACCAGACAAGGTCCCTCCCCCTCATTAGCATATCGCGTCATTTCAATCAAATAAAGTGCATGTTTTTCTGACCAAAATATATAAACAATGTCATAGTAATATCAATAGTTCATTCAGTTATAAAGTGCATACAGTGGTGGTATATTCTTGTACATTATAATACAGTGTCCCATGTGCTGTGTACAATAAAGTGCCTAGTGCAATAAACATCAAAACATTCAATTCATAATCTCTAAAAGATAGCCTGTGTTTCGGGGTCTCACCATCCGTTCCATGTGGGTATTGTGTGCATAACCTCCGCTGTATGCACTTTATAACTGAATGAACTATTGATATTACTATGACATTGTTTATATATTTTGGTCAGAAAAACATGCACTTTATTTGATTGAAATGACGCGATATGCTAATGGGAGGGACCTTGTCTGGTCATGTGACCACTATGGGCCACATTTATCACTTTTGTGCGCCTAAGTGTAGTAGTTGCGCCTAAATTCGGGCGCACTGTTTTGCCAGAATTATCACAAGCTACAGCCATCTGTGATAAGTATATTTTCTGCCTCTTATTAATCACTTTACTTTAACACAGTTTAGGCGCAGTTTAGGCGCAATGTTAGATTCAGGCACTTACATGTGATCCTGCTACAAGCTCCTCTCTGCTTCTCCCACAGCCCAGAATGGAGATAACACTCATAGCAGCACCCAGGTGTGTGACACCCAGCACCCAGTGACCTCCTCAGCAGTGGCTTCTCCTGGAGGGGATCCCCCAGTGCTGGTCTCCTGCTGCACCCCTGTAATTCTGCACAATATCCCCCTCAGACACTGTGCAGAATTACATGGCGGACACTTGTATGTAGTATCTGCAACATTCTGCAAGCTTCTGCAAACTTGTGCAAAGTTCTCTTCTCTCTTGCTTTGAGCTCAGGTTTTGCAGAATATTTTGTAAATAGAAGGTGATGAACTGTAAATAGAGTCTGCAGCTCCTGTCTGCAGTGTATCTAATGTATCTATTATATGTTCCAGTGTCTGTAATGTATCTAATTGTATCTATTATATGTTCTAGTGTCTGTAGTGTATCTAATGTATCTATTATATGTTCCAGTGTCTGGCTGAGCTCTGCTGCTGGGGATGAGCTGTTCTGCACAGGGGCTCAGTGCTTTCTTCTCAGATAACGCCACCTTCGGGCTGGAGTGTTTTTGCGCCCGTTTTTGCGCCTAAATGCAAAAGTCGCACGTGATGAATATCATTAAGCGCAGCAAAACATCTGGAATTGAACGATAGATGAGGGAAAGGTGGTTATTTTTGCTGCGCGGCTAATTTGACGTTTAATCGCAAAAATGGCGCAAAAACGGTGCGCCTTAACGAAAAGGCGCAAAAACAACAGAAAAAACAAGTGATAAATGTGGCCCTATGTTTGGTATAAATGTATGACTCTCACTGATATCACTTAGCTTGAAAAAGGCTCCTTGGAGCTGAAACGTTGCTGCACTATGATGTACTTTTGAGCATGGAATAAAAAGAAAGATTTTTTCACCGCATGATCTGGAGTGCTGCCTGCTTTCGTTTACCTATCTATCTATCTATCTCATATCTATCTATCTATCTATCTCATATCTATCTATCTATCTATCTATCTATCTATCTATCTCATATCTATCTATCTCATATCTATCTATCTATCTATCTATCTCATATCTATCTATCTATCTATCTATCTCATATCTATCTATCTATCTATCTATCTATCTATCTATCTCATATCTATCTATCTATCTATCCATCTCATATCTATCTATCTATCTATCTATCTATCTATCTATCTACCTATTATCATATCTATCTGTCTATCTATCTCCTATCTATCTATCTCATATCTATCTATCTCATATCTATCTATCTATCTATCTATCTATCTATCTATCTATCTATCTCATATCTATCTATCTTCTATCTATCTATCTATCTACCTATCTCCTATCTATCTATCTATCTATCTATCTATCTATCTAATATCTATCTATCTATCTTCTATCTATCTATCTATCTATCTATCTATCTATCTATCTATCTCATACCTATCTATCTATCTCATACCTATCTATCTATCTCATACCTATCTATCTATCTCATATCTATCTATCTATCTCATATCTATCTATCTATCTCATACCTATCTATCTATCTATCTCATTCCTATCTATCTATCTATCTATCTATCTATCTATCTATCTATCTATCTCATATCTATCTATCTATCTCATATCTATCTATCTCATATCTATCTATCTATCTCATATCTATCTATCTATCTATCTATCTATCTCATATCTATCTATCTCATATCTATCTATCTATCTATCTATCTATCTATCTATCTCATATCTATCTATCTATCTATCTATCTCATATCTATCTATCTCATATCTATCTATCTATCTATCTCATATCTATCTATCTATCTATCTATCTATCTATCTATCTATCTATCTACCTATTATCATATCTATCTATCTATCTATCTCCTATCTATCTATCTATCTATCTATCTATCTATCTATCTCATATCTATCTATCTATCTCATATCTATCTATCTTCTATCTATCTATCTATCTATCTATCTATCTATCTATCTATCTATCTATCTCATATCTATCTATCTTCTATCTATCTATCTATCTATCTATCTATCTCATATCTATCTATCTCACATTGGGCCAGATTTATCATCTTTTTTTGCGACTTTTTGGTGTGTTTTTTGAGACTTTTTTTGGCTTAAGTATGTATTTGTGTCTTTTTTTTAGACTTTTTTGAGACTTTCCAAAAGTTAACGGCACATGGATTTTAGCCACTTACGCCTTATTTAACTTAGTAATCCAGATGTTTTTCCTAATTTATGACATGCGACTTTTTTAAAATGTCTCAAAAAAGTCTCAAAAAAGCTCCTCACCAGAGCAGGCGCAGATGACCAAAAAAAACCCAATGAGACACATTTGATAAATCAACTTTCTTCTTTTTATAGGGTTTATAGGTGCATTTTTGTGATTTTAATGCAGATTTTTTGCATGCAATTTTTTCCTCTTTTTTTCCCATCTGTTTTGATTGAGAATTCTGCATGGAAACTGCACATTTATGCAGATTTTCACACTCCCATAGGCTTTAATGGGGAATTTTTTTTTTTGTTATTTTGTAACTTCATGTTTATTTTTACATAAACATTGGGCCACATTTATCACTTTTGTGCGCCTAAGTGTAGTAGTTGCGCCTAAATTCGGGCGCACTGTTTTGCCAGAATTATCACAAGCTACAACCATCTGTGATAAGTATATTTTCTGCCTCTTATTAATCACTTTACTTTAACACAGTTTAGGCGCAGTTTAGGCGCAATGTTAGATTCAGGCACTTACATGTCATCCTGCTACAAGCTCCTCTCTGCTTCTCCCACATCCCAGAATGAAGATAACACTCACAGCAGCACCCAGGTGTGTGACACCCAGCACCCAGTGACCTCCTCAGCAGGGGCTTCTCCTGGAGGGGATCCCCCAGTGCTGGTCTCCTGCTGCACCCCTGTAATTCTGCACAATATCCCCCTCAGACACTGTGCACAATTACATGGGGGACACTTGTTTGTCGTATCTGCAAGCTTCTGCAAACTTGTGCAAACTTCTCTTGCTCTTGCTGTGAGCTCAGCGTTTTGCAGAATATTTAGTAAATAGAAGGTGATGAACTGTAAATAGAGTCTGCAGCTCCTGTCTGTAATGTATCTAATGTATCTATTATATGTTCCAGTGTCTGCAGAGTATCTAATGTATCTATTATATGTTCCAGTGTCTGGCTGAGCTCTGCTGCTAGAAATGAGCTCTTCTGCAAAGGGGCTCAGTGCTTTCTTCTCAGATAACGTCACCTTCGGACTGGAGTGTTTTTGCGCCCGTTTTTGCGCCTAAATGCAAAATTCGCACGTGATGAATATCATTAGGCGCAGCAAAACATCTGGAATTGAACGATAGATGAGGGAAAGGTGGTTATTATAGCTGCGCGGCTATCAGGCATACGGCTGTTCTTGCTGTTTTTTTAATATATATTTTTTAAACTGATTCTTTTAAATAGAAAACAATGATGATGCTTAACAATATAAATCATCATAATACGGGGTCATTCACTTTAACCCCTCCCCTGCCTGAACACATCCCACAGGTGGGAGGTCCCCAGTTATTTCAGACTCCATATAAGGGCACCGGGACATTGGGAAACAGCCAAATATAATAGCAACAGCCAATCACTATCTTTTGCCGAGGTTGACTCCTCCCCCTGCTTTCATATCGCCCTCTATACGCACACAGTGATGCGTCAGTGATATACAGTGTAAGGACACGTGGCTGAGCCCCACAAGTTCTCCTTATAATGTATGTGATATAGGCGCAGTGACCATGTACAGGACACACAGGGACAGGACGTCTCTATATACAAAGCTGTAACAGTAATATTATCATTAAAACATAAAATTATATCCATTTTTTTATTTTTATATAAAATCCTCCCAAAAAATAACTATTAGTCTGAAAAATTTTCTTAAATGGTGAATGATTGGATGTTTCCTGCTGAATGTCGTCGGCTGCAGCTGATTTATAGAACTTTTTCTCATTGAGACTTTTTACAAAAAGTCGCAAATATATGAAAAAGTCGCAAAAAAAACGCAGAGAAGGATCACATCTATCTAAGGAAATTTTGACATTAGACAAATATGGTGCAAAATAGAGACATTTTGGGCCACATTTATCACTTGTTTTTTCTGTTGTTTTTGCGCCTTTTCGTTTAGGCGTACCGTTTTTGCGCCATTTTTGCGATTAAACGTCAAATTAGCCACGCAGCAAAAATAACCACCTTTCCCTCATCTATCGTTCAATTCCAGATGTTTTGCTGCGCCTAATGATATTCATCACGTGCGACTTTTGCATTTAGGCGCAAAAACGGGTGCAAAAACACTCCAGCCCGAAGGTGGCGTTATCTGAGAAGAAAGCACTGAGCCCCTTTGCAGAAGAGCTCATTTCTAGCAGCAGAGCTCAGCCAGACACTGGAACATATAATAGATACATTAGATACTCTGCAGACACTGGAACAGATAATAGATACATTAGATACTCTGCAGGCACTGGTACATATAATAGATACAATTAGATACATTGCAGACAGGAGCTGCAGACTCTATTTACAGTTCATCACCTTCTATTTACAAAACATTCTGCAAAACGCTGAGCTCACAGCAAAACAGGAGAGAAGTTTGCACAAGTTTGCAGAATTTTGCAGATACTACAAACAAGTGTCCCCCATGTAATTCTGCACAGTATCACCAGTGTGTCTGAGGGGGATATTGTGCAGAATTACAGGGGTGCAGCAGGAGACCAGCACTGGGGGATCCCCTCCAGGAGAAGCCCCTGCTGAGGAGATCACTGGGTGCTGGGTATCACACACCTGGGTGCTGCTGAGGAGGTGACTGGGTGCAGGGTGTCACACACCTGGGTGCTGCTGTGAGTGTTATCTTCATTCTGGGCTGTGGGAGAAGCAGAGAGGAGCTTGTAGCAGGATCACATGTAAGTGTCTGAATCTAACATTGTGCCTAAACTGTGTTAAAGTAAAGTGATTAATAAGAGGCAGAAAATATACTTATCACAGATGGTTGTAGCTTGTGATAATTCTGGCAAAACAGTGCGCCCGAATTTAGGCGCAACTACTACACTTAGGCGCACAGAAGTTATAAATGTGGCCCTTTAGGCGCAAAAAAATGCGCAAAATAGAACAACTTAAGATAAATCTGGCCCATTGATTTGGGCCTATATGGGTACAAATAATTACGCAATAAGACCCCAGTCGAGGAGTCTTTCTCTCTTTCTGTATAATATCCATCCATCCGGTTTTTATTTTTAACGTTTTCTGTCATGAATTGCGGTTATTTTAGGCCTTGTATAGCGAGGAGCGGTTAGTATTAGGGTGCACCTCCTCAGGGCCAAACTTGAGCCACAGAGTAGAAACAAAGGGGGACAGTAATCATAGTCTGTTAGACTGTTTTGAGCACATCTCGTTAATTAGGCGCATTTAGTGGTTGTGAGTCCCTGCGCCTTATCTGACATAGTGAGTGCGTCCTAAACAGATGTTTGCACGGGATCTATCACAAAAGTGCGCCTAAAAAGGCGCAAAATAGGCGCAGAAAATGCACCTCCTCTGAGCAGCTGCACTTCCAAAAAACTTCCCTTTTCATTACTAAAAACATACATTTTAGGTTCCCAAACCTCTATGCAACATGGAAAATACTTCGGAGCAGTTATAAAATGTAACATTTCTCCAGTGACGACTTCATCATTGTCTATGGGATCATCTCTGTGAGTGATTATTGTCTTATTGTACAGATCTGAGAATATTATCAGACTCCATTTACTGTACATTATAATAAAAAAGGAAAAGACTCATTTCAGCAAGAATTTTTTAGTTTTTTTTTTCCATCTCTGTAACTTTCAGTCCCTGCAGTTACATCACAATGATAGTTTTTTGTGCAGAGATGAAGCCCTGAACGTTCTGTCACATTTCCTCAGTCTCCTTTCATTATTGCTCACAAATGAGATCTAACAAATGCGCCAAATTTGGCGCTAATTTAGGCGCAAATGAATGGGACATGCGACAATTCCAAAGTGCATTTACTAAGGCAGAACTAGATCCATCATAGATCAGGAGCCAAAAAGAAGAGCAAACCAGGCGCAAAAACAGGCGAACCTGAGACCCACTATGATTAATGTCCCCCAAAGCGCCAAGCTGAGCTTCAGTCATATTAGGGCACATTTACTTACACGATCCAGTTGCGACCCCAGGTCTGCCTGGATTCACTAAGGTTGTGCACCCGATATCCAGTAGGTGTCGCTGCTGCGCCGGGGTCCGCTGGAGTTTACCTTCTTCATCCCGGTGCATGTAAGTGCTTGATCTTGCGACACAAATCGTTTTTTAAATTACACATTTTTTTCCGAATCCATCGGGTTGTCCGACGGCCACGCCCACTATGTGCCACAATACGATCGCGTGCACCAAAATCCCGGGGCAATTCGGTGCAAAAATGGAAATATTCGGGAAACCCAATGAAAGTGCGGCCTTCGGACCCTTAGTAAATGAGCCCATTGTGTCCTATTGAAGGAGACTGACCATCCCTCCAAGATAGTGAGGCTTGGGCAGCAGTCTCTTAATTCATTCTGCCTTTGTTGACCCCTCCTGTTAGTCAAACATCTTGGGGGACACATGCAGATTAGCATGAAGCCATTCATATGGACTGTGAAACCCCCCTCCAAACTCTCTTGGCTACAGCTCCAAACCCTACGGATATCTCCAGGCTCCTCTGCCCCCCGGGCTCCTCTGTCCTCCCCTAAATTCTATTGAGCTAACCTCCATACCCCACTGTTCACTCTAGGCTACTCAGAAACATTTTTCCTTTTCCAACTCTTCAGCCTCAAAAAAAATATCTCTGTTCCCCTACAAACCCCTGTTCTCCGGAACCTTCTTTCCTCTACCAACTCTTTTTAGTATCTTAATCCATCTATGTTCCTCTCCAGACTCCTCTGTCCTCTACAGAATACTATCTAACATTAAAACAACTCTGTCCTTCCCCAGACCCCTTTGCCCCCTCTGTCACCTCCAACTACCTCTGCCCTTACCCAGACCCCTATATTCCTTCCTACCAATGTCTATTAACCACAGTCCCCTATGACCCTTTCAGACTTCTTCAGTCTCCTCCAGACCCTTCAATACTTCTGTAGACCCATTTAGCCTCTCCAGCCATATCTATTCTCCTACAGAATCCTCTTTTACCTCCCCGCTACCCTGATTATGCAGTTAGGCAAACAGCTTAAAACTATTATCTGACTCTTTCACAATCTGTTTTTACAGGAATTTCTGAAACTTTTCTTACCTTCTCTGAGCTGTCCAGGGTTTCTGCAACCATCTGGTACCATGGTGCTCCTACTAAGTCAATGGAACCACAGTGATGGCTAGCCCTCCATCCCGTAGTGTTGTAGCAGATATAGAGAGGATACTCTCTGTTCCATTCTGCTCCATAGATGTGTCACCATGAAGATGCACCATTCACCAATCTTGGTGATAGAAAGATAACGGTATTAAAGATGTTGTCACCACTCATAATGCTTTGCACAGACAACAATCTGGCCCCCGGGCGACAGAGGGCCATCATTGTCCTAGTCCTTGTTGGAAAAAGGATGTCTTTTTAAGAATGTAATCGATCCACGCTGATGACAAAGGTAGCTCCAAAGGTAGCTTCACCAAAACAGTCACTGTACTATAGTAGTTTTGGGTAAAGACATCCCACCATCATAGTCCAGAGCATCCAGTGTCCTTCTCTGTGCCTTATTTCCGAAATTTGGCTTTAATGAGTCACAAAATTGCAACTTTTTAGTAATCTCTTGAGCAACAATTTTCTATAATTTTCCTATTTTTTTTACTCACTTTCTCCCAAAAGACAGAACTTTTTCATCTACAGAGCCACATGAGGAGTTATTGTCTAAAGGAATTTATAAAGACTGGCAAGCATAAAGGCCCCCCTCCCCCCCACTGGAATACACATGCTCGCTCTGCTAAGAGGTTTTTTCCAGCAGGAACCACAGTAAATTCAGTGGGCTGGGCTTTCATGTCCTGCCACACCTCCTATCCACCCCCCACAATGCTTTCTGCCCAATCACACCCAATGGGACAAATTTACTTACCTGGTCCTGTCGATTCACGTAGCTTGTGCGCCTGGGTTCCTGCATCCATCACTTCCCCGCCGAGGTCCATCGGTGCTTGTAAGTGCGTGTCTTGCGGCACAATTTGAAATGTTAAATCCCGTCCCTTGTCCGAATCCGTTGGGTTGTCCCACGTCCCAACCCCCGATTTGTGTCGCGTGCAAGTCGGTGCCGATGCGCCAAAATCCAATCGCGTGCGCCAATATCCCCTGTTAAATGTGGCGCAACTCAGAAATCATTGGGGCAGAATACAGGGTTCTGGATCAGGCAGAATACAGGGTTCTGGATCAGGCAGAATACAGGGTTCTGGATCAGGCAGAATACAGGGTTTTAGATCAGGCAGGACAGGGGGTTCCAGATTAGGCAGTATAAGGGGTCATCTGTAGGTTTCCTGATCAGACTGGGGTTCAAGGTTCTGACATCATTGGGGAGTGACATCAAATGATAGGGGTAAGCTGAACCCCATCCTGCCCCTGCCCCGAGTAGCAGGTGTTAAATGGCTGGGGGTTGAGCCCCAACCTCATCATGAATAGTCTCTTCAGACCTGCCCTCCTACACATCCATGCCGTCTGCGAATGTGGGAGCACAGCCCCCTCAGATACAGTAGATCCCAGCGCTTCGGCGGCACAGTGGAGCCGATAGGAGACCAGGAGAATCTGCTATTGTGCTGAGCTTCCCTCTGGCCAACCACGAGCTAGAAGCCACTGCTCCTAAACGGACCATGTCACAAAGTTCATAGGTGGCATGGATGTGCAGGAAGGCCGATTTACAGAGGTTACTCAGTGCAAGGATTAGCCTCGGCCCCTGCAGCTCACAGGCACCACACCCAGAGTAGCCTCTGCAGGTAATTTGCAAAATAAAACAGTAAAAAATAGCCAAAAATAAGTACAAATTAAATAATAAATAAATAAGTCTTATAGCAGCTAGTCAAGTGAGATAATATCAAATAACAGTAAAATCATCCAGGGCATCCAGCCCGGATGGTCACAGTATCACTGGGATCAAACAATGTACACACCAAATCCTCAGACAGAAAGTCGCTTGATCTCTTACAGACACATAGATTTAGTAGAAAATATTTGCATCTTACCATACATGCTGGTGTCTGTACAGAGGTATCTGGTGGGTTCCTGGGTCGGGAGTATAAGTCCTCTCCTGGGGAGGAATGGATGTGAGGAGAAATCAAAGGTGCCCCTACACTCTCCCTGTCGTCCTGGAGTTGACTTCCGCCCTTACAAGGGCAGTACCATTAAGACTTGCCCTATGAAAAATCAAAAATACCCCCGCATCCCCCCACCCTGACGCGTTTCTTCACACATGGGATTCATCAGAGGGTCTACATTGGTGAAATGCGGACATTAAAAATTAGATACAGTGGCCCCTGTTATGAGGTCACTAAGGAGTATCAAATGTGCAGAGTGGCTAATATAGTGATAAGTACTCTGCAGCGGGGCCCAAGTGAAGTGGCCACACTCATGATCCCTAGCTGGTATGAATTTTAGTTATCTCACTTGACTAGCTGGTATAAGATTGATATTTGCAAGGTGAGAGCAACGTTGGCCCCAAAACTGTGTATGGCAACCTTGCTTGGTGTCTATATATTGATTTTTGGCTATTTAAATAAGTTTTAAAAAATCTAAAAAAACCTATTAGGTATACTCTTTTCTGAAAATTTCATATTTTTTAAATAAAAAAAATTATTATCTATACCCAGGCTCATTTTTATTATTTTACCACCCTTAGTTTTTTTTTAAGTGATCAAAACATTGGGCATTTTGCAAGATAGTGCCTACTAAAAAACAGCACATCCTACAAAAAAACAACCCCTAACACAACACTGGGGGTCTTTTACTAAGGGCCCGATTCGCGTTTTCCCGACGTGTTACTCGAATATTTCCGATTTGCGCCGATTTCCCCTGAATTGCCCCGGGATTTTGGCGCACGTGATCGGATTGTGGCGCATTGGCGAACGAAAACCTGATGGATTCGGAAAAACCGCCACATTTAAAACAAAAAAATCTGTCGTGGAGCTTGCACTTACCTTCACTCAGCCCGAGCTGGTGAACTCCAGCGCGTTCCGATGCTTTTCAGCGCAGCAGCGCCACCTGGTGGACGGCGGAGGAACTACCTTAATAAATCCCGACCAGACCCGAATCCAGCGCAGAGAACGCGCTGCTGGATCGCGAATGGACCGAGTAAGTAAATCTGCCCCACTGTGTACAAAATTTTAGATTTGTGCTGACTAACAGCAACCCAAAAGATCAACTGTTCTGAGCAGTACAGTGATAGCAAACAGCGCCATTCTCTGTACAGTGGTCGGACCTGGTTACTAGCTTTTATTCCTCTGAATAGGAGCTGAGTTGTTTGCTTTCAGTTGGAGTCTGTATTTATCAGCTGCTGATCTGTGCAGGGGCTGGTCATTCAACTCCACCAATCTCATACTGAAGGTCTATTTTTTTGGATCAATAATCAATATTTTATTAAGATTGGAATAACCCTTTAAGTTGTGTGTCCTAGGAATATCCTATAATACTATATAGAGGCCTAGCGGACCATGTGGGTGGAGTTCTGCTAATTACACATGTTAAGAGAAATGTTTTGAGCTCAGGTAATTCATGGTTAATTCTGCTAATGAATCTCCGCTAATGTCATCCCTTGGGGCTCATCTTCCATTGCCTGAACTTTCCCCCAGGAATATCTTCCAGATGTAGCATCACATAAGTGAGGGTATAAAAATGTGCAGGATAAAAAATAATTTCACTACGTCCAAAATCACCGACTATTTCATGCTATCGTTTAAGCTTTAAAGTTTATTTTTCAGTTTCCTTCAATTTATTTCTTTATTTTTTTTGTTGTATTTGTTGTACATTTTTCTTAGTTTCTTCTTTTTCAAATTACAATTTCTTACAATTTTGACTTTAAAACTGTGAATAATCTTACCATATTTTCAATTTTCTTTCAAACCATTTTCAGATCCTCAAATTCTTATCTTTGTAGTTTTAATCAAATGTTTTTTTAGTTGATATCTATTTTTTGTTTACTTTTCATACTTAATATAGTAAAATTTTTAAAGTTCATCAGAATGCGGAACGTTTCGGAAACCAGCTCCATATTCATATTCCTCGGGGTAGTTGAAATGGAGAGATTCAGGTTCCTCTACGCAACTTTTGGTCTCGTTTTGTATCTCAATACCATTTTTTTATGTTTTTTAATTTTAATTGTTGTCTGGACACAGGAAAGTCTCCATGAACCAATGTACATCTTCATAGGAAACCTGGTCCTCAATGGGATTTTCGGGAGCTCAACCTTCATGCCGAAACTTATCAGTGACTTGCTCTCCGGGTCCAGGACTATATCCACTGCTGGTTGCTTTCTTCAAGCCTTTTGCATGCATTCCTTTGCAACTGTAGAACTATTTACCTTTACGTTAATGGCTTACGACAGATTCCTGGCCATTAGTCAACCATTGAGGTACTCAACCCTTATGACTAAGCAGACAGTATGGAAATTTATCATTGCCAACTGGATGTTGGCCTTCATAGGGATTTTAGGCCCTATCATCATGACAGTATATTTGCCCTTGTGTGGTGTAGACATCAACAATGTTTATTGTGACAACATGTCTATTGTTAAACTGGCTTGTGGTGACACCTCCTTAAACAATATTTTTGGAGCCATTCAGTCATCCGTGGTACAAATCGGCTGTCTACTGGTCATTGTATATTGTTATATAAGGACCTACCTGGTTTGTCTGAAGATCTCCAAGGAGGCTTCTCAAAAAGCCACCCGGACACTTGTCACTCACTTGACAGCATTCTCTACCTTCATGATTTCCAACCTCTTCATTCTCCTGCGTTATCGGATACCTACAGGCTACATTTCCATCGGTACTCATACAGTGCTCACCATCATAGGAATCATCACCCCGATCACTTTGAACCCCCTTATTTATGGACTCAGGACCGAAGGCCTCAAATTAAAAATTCTTCAAACTTTCAGCAAAATAAAGGAAGTGCTTTGAAAAGACAATTTCTATTGTTTTAAGAAAGTCTTAAGTTGTCTTAAGTTTTTCAAATATTATCGTTCCATCGTTTGGAAGGATATTTTGAAATGTAAAAAGCTGTAATGTTCAAATTCTTGAGTGTTGAGGTTCTTGGGTGCTACACCTTCCCAAGGCTGTTTTATGGATTTTGGTTTTTATTAACCGTAAAAGGGGTTTCAAGGCAAAATCTATAGGATGTTTCAGTAGGGTGGGCCATTAAAAAGTGATTTTAGGTTTCCAAACCCAGTACCCCTGCCAATTAATTCCCTTATACTACAGAAAGAGTCTCCCCAAATTCATAGCGAACATGGGGCATCATTGCGGCTTCGGGTTTGTGTTTGGGAAAATGCAGCAAACTGGTTAGTTGTTTGCCATACAGCCAATCAACTTCTTTTCATTCCCTTAGCAACCATTGCCATGACCTCTGAGCACAGCTGGGATTGGCCAGGAGGGACATGTGACCCTGCTATATAAGAGGCAGGGTCGCATGTCCCAGCGCCATTACAGAGAGGAGACAGAGCTAGGGAGATGCTTCTGATTGCGAGAGGGTCAATCAGACAGCAGTAAGGTAGAGAGAGAGAAGGCTGCTGTGAGAAAGAGGTGGAAATCTGAAATAATTGCCCTTTTTAGGGCACCGCATGCCTGTACTCATAAGCTGCTATAGTACGGGGCCAGTCTTAGTACGATTTGCATTTACAGCAAGATAGCTTTTTATTTTTCCATTTACAGAGATGTATGAGGGCTTGTTGTCTTTGGGACAAATTGTACTTTTATATTCCATTCAATGTTTTTTGGAAAAAAATTCCATGTGCGTTGAAATTGACAAAAAGAAAAAAAACACATTTGCAGCATTTTCTTGTGGGCTCTGTTTTTACGACTTTCATTCTGCGCTCCAAATCACACTTCCTCTTTATCCTTTGGGTTGGTACGATCAAAGGAATACCAAATGTATGTAGGTTTTAGTAGATTTAAAGAAATGAAAATCTTTAGTGCAAAAAAAATATTTGTCATTTTGCGAAATTCTGAGGCCAATAACTTTTTTTATTTTCATCTATATGACTGTTTTATCATTTTTTATTCAAATATTCATGGATGGAAAAATCATGAAAAGGGGGTTATTCTGACATTTGGGCGCTATATTACGTTGCAGTGTTCATGGTTGGGAATAATCTTTTTAAAATTTTGGGACCTATCATGTTTATGATTTTAACTGTTTATTTTTATATGTGTTCTAAGGAAAGGGGGCTATTTAAACTTGTACTTTTTAATTTTTTTTTTTCATATTTTTAATTTTTTTTCAATATTATTTCAGACCCTCTAGGGTACTTTCACCCTGCAGGGTCTGATTGCCGTATTGTAGTATATAGCACGTTTACTGCTGATTTCTAATAGCCTGCCAGTGGCATAATATTTGAGATCATTATACATGGAAGGCCTCCATCTGTGAAACTGTAGGCTGCTATGGCAACCGATCGCAACCCTCCGATTGCTTCATTGGGGGGGGGGGGGTGGTTGGACAATCAGCAATCAGCTCCCATTGGCAGCTCCAAAAAAGATTGGTGCCGGCTGTGTTATACAGCTAATACTTGCTGTGTATTGAGAGAGCTCAGCCCGTAAACTCTCTCCATAGACACCCCCCCCCCCCCGCTGCACTAGAGCATAATAGTACATCCTTTTGCACTAAGGGGTTAAAGGACCAGTCTTAGTACTATTTGCAGTTCCATTACAGTACTAGTTTCGATACCATTAACATTTACAGCATCATATAGTAATATTTTAATGAACCAGTTTTAGTACTATATGCACAGTGTTCTGTTACACTACAAGTATTTGTACTATTTGTATCATACAAAATTGAAATTGTCAAGTTCTACATTCGATGTATTAAAAATTAAAATGGTCAAATATCACAGTAGCTGGATATTGACAACAGTAAGAGGAAGGGGTTGTGGCTTTCCAGGTGGATTTAAACACCAGAATCAGCATTAACCCCTTCCCTCTGATGCCCTTTTTTGTTTTTGTGTTCCCATTTTTTCTCCTCTTCTTTATTTTTCTGTGTAACGAATTATACTTCCTAGTGGTCGGTATTAAATTCTCCATGTACTGGGAAGTGGGGGAAAAAATTCCAAAAACAGTGAACTTGACAAACAAACACTTTTGCAAAATTTTTTGGATGGGCTCTGTGTTTACAGCTTTTGGTGTATCCTCCAAATGACACCTTCTCTTTATTCTTTGGGTCATTGGAAATACCAAATTTATATACCGTATTTTCTGGACTATAAGATGCACTTTTTAGCAAGAAAAAATCTTGCTAAAAAGTGGCTGCGTCTTATAGTCCGGAGGTCAGGAGGATCCAGCACTGCCAGACCCTCCTGACCGCTGTAATGGAGATCGGGTGATGCCCTGATATAGAGCTGCACCCGATCTCCCAGAGAGGAGCCTCTGTACTGCTCTCACCTCTCCCCGATGTCCTACAGGTCCAGGACCTGCGGTGATGTCAGAATCATGTGACTGATCACATGCTTCTTACATCACCACATGTCTCATACTGCCATGCTGCACTGGGACAGGGTAAGAAGAAGGGAAATGGGGGAAGTGTGTGTGTGTATGTATATGTGTGTGTGCTTCTGTGTAAGTGTGTATAGGTGATGCAAAGTTGAGTGTGTATAGGTGAGCTGAGTGTGTATGTGGATGGATGATGCAGGGTTGAATGTGTATGTGGATGGATGATGCAGAGTTGAGTGTGTATGTGGATGGATGATGCAGAGTTGAATGTGTATGTGGATGCATGATGCAGAGTTGAATGTGTGTGTGGATGGATGATGCAGAGTTGAGTGTGTATGTGGATGGATGATGCAGAGTTGAATGTGTGTGGATGCATGATGCAGAGTTGAATGTGTGTGTGGATGGATGATGCAGAGTTGAATGTGTATGTGGATGCATGATGCAGAGTTGAATGTGTATGTGGATGGATGATGCAGAGTTGAATGTGTATGTGGATGGATGATGCAGAGTTTAGTGTGTAAATGTATGTCTGTGTGTGCTGGGCTTTCGTGCGACCAACAGGGTGTAAAATATATTTTTCCTTTTTTGGAAGCCTAAATCTGGGGTGCGTCCTATTGTAAGAAGCGTCTTATAGTCCGAAAAATACGGTAGGTTTTATTAGGTTTTAAAAAATTAAAAACTCCTGTACGGAAAAAAAGCCCTTAATTTTGCCACATTCTGATGCTAATAATTTCCATACTTTGCCATTTGGAGAAAGTGTCATTTTTTGCTGGACATGTAAAGGGTTAACATCCTGGCACCAACTGTGGTTTTAACAATGGGTGTTGCTGCAATATGTGTGTGAGAGTAAGAAGAAGGGTTTGTGCTTTTCCCATTGCTTCTTTAATCCGCTATGAAAATAACAATAACAGCATTTTATTTTTTATAATTTTTTTTAAAATACAATAAAACATTTTTTTTTATGTCTTTGTTTGTTTTTGGATGTTTTTGTTTTTATTTTAACCCCTACGGGACGCAGCCTCTTTTGGCCTAAAGGACGCGGCCCCATTTTTCAAATCTGGCCTGTGTCACTATAAGTGGTTATAGCGTGGGAACGCTATGAGATATCCAGGGGATTTTGAGATTGTTTTCTCGTGACACATAGTACTTCAAATTAGTTTAAAAATTTGGATGAAATCTTTTGCGTTTAGTTATGAAAAAAAACAAAATTTGGCAAAAATTTGGAAAAATTCTTTATTTTCAACGTTCTAAATTCTCTACTTTTGATGCAGATAGTCAAAGCACCCAAATAAATTCATAACTTACATTTCCCAAATGTCTGCTTTATGTTGGCATGGTTTTTTAAGATTCCACATATTTTAGTAGAATGTTATGAGGCTCAGAATTTAGGTATCATTTTTCACATTTTTTGTAAAATCACCAAAACCTGTATTTAGATGGACCTGCTCAACTTTTAATTGACACTGAGAGGCCTATATAATAGCTAGACTCATAAATTATCCCATTGTGGAAACTACACCCCTCAACGTATGAAAAACCACTTTTAAGAAGTTTGTTAACCCTTTACGTGTTTTATAGGGGTTAAAACAAAATGGAGGTGCAGTCTGCAAATTGCAATATTTTTTCACAATACACTCATTTTGGGTGGAAAATTAAACATTTACAATGGATTAAATGAAAAAAGGCTCCACAAAGTTTGTTACCCAATCTCTCCCGAGTACACGGATACCCCATATGTGGTGGTAACCTGCTGTATGGGCGCACGGCCGGGCATAGAAGGGAAGGAGGCGCCATCCAGATCAGATTTGCTATGTCACATTGTACAGGCTATAATTTTTTTCTTTTTTTTATTGTGGACCTATAGGGGCTTATTTCTTTTGCCACATGAGATGCACTTTTCTGGTACGTAATTTTGGGGCATCTATAGCTAATTGGTGAGATTTAATTAACTCTTTGTTGGTGGAGGAAATGAAAATCATCAATTTTTAGGAAAATTTTTATGTGTTTTTTTTTTGGCCGTTAACCATACCATAAAAACAGTTTTCTATTTTTATTCTATGGGTCGCCACGATTACGAAAATACTTCATTTATATATATTTTTTATTTTTTCCCATTTGTACTGAATAAAAAGTAATTTGGCGAAATTGTTGTTAATTTTAGCATCACCGACTTTCATATGCATAACTTTTTTATTTTTCACCTCACAAATTGGTTTAAGGGCTTTTTTTTTGCGAGAAGGATGGTTCTTTTTAGTGGTCTTATTTTAGATTGCGTAACTTTTTAAAATCACTTTTTAGAGCATTTTTAAAGGGCATTAATAAAAAATCATCTTTTTTTCAGAGAGAGTTTTTTGAGGTTGTTTTTTACGGGGTTCACTTTGCGGATCTAATAACGATTCTGTTTTATTATGCAGATTGTTACGGACGCAGGGATACCAAATATGTGGGGGTTTTGTGTATTTTATTCAATTGTACTGAATAAAAACTAATGTGGAGAAAATCTTATTCATTTTAGCATCACCATCTTTTCATATGCATAACTTTTTTATTTTTTGGCTGACAAATCTGGTTAGGGGCTTATTTTTTGCGAGAACAGTTGTTCTTTTTAGTGGGCTTATTTTAGGGTGCATAAAACTTTTTAAATCACTTTTTAGAGCATTTTTTATAGGGTATTAATTAAAAATTATCTTTTTTCGGACCGTTTTTTGCGGTTATTTCCTCCGGCGTTTACCGTACGGGTCCAGTTTTGATTCTGTTTTATTATGCAGATTGTTACGGACGCGGCAATATCAAATATGCGGGGGTTTTTTGTGTTTTTATGGTTTTTATACTTTATTAAGTGTTTTTATGGGAAAGTGACATTTTAGGGGCTTATATTTTTATGTATTTATTTTTTATTTATTATAATGTGTAGTGTTAAGTGTTTTTGCATATTTTTACTTTTACATACTTGAACTTAAACCAGCGATGCTCTGATCACTGGTTTAAGTCCAATACACTGCTCTACAATACTATTTTATTGTAGAGCAGTGTAAACTGTCTGAGCAAGCTTGCGCATGCTCAGACAGTTTGCAGTCAGACCCGGAAGGGGTCTGGCTGCCATGGCAACCGGGCAGCTCCGGGGCACAAGCCAGTCCTCGGAGCTGCCCAGAAGTGGATCGGATCCCCCGGTAAGCGGCACGGGGGATCCGATCCATAGGGGGAAGACCCTTACACGCCGCGGTCATGCTTGACCGCGGCGTGTAAGGGGTTAACACCCGCGATCGGAGTCGGCTCCGATCGCGGGTGTTAGCGCAGGCTGTCAGCTGTACTAGACAGCTGACAGCCGCTGCTTCTGGTACCGGCTCCGTTCGTGAGCCGGTGCCAGAAGCAGGACGTTATACTACGTCCCGGTGCGCTAAGCATGTAGCACCGAGGACGTAGTATAACGTCGTGGTGCGCCTAGGGGTTAAATATTTTTCCTAGCCCATTGTGAGGGAAACTGCCCTGACCATTGTTAACCCTCTAGCCCTCACTTCATCCATTTTACAGCCCTTTCTGGGTGTTTAAAATTCAGGTCTCATTGGGGCTTATTTACTAAGGGTTCCGCAGCCGTATTTTCATTGGGTTTCCCAACATTTAAGGGATCACGCGGGGGATTGTGTCGCACGCGATTGGATTTTGGCGCATAGGTGCCGGCTTTCACGCAACAGAAAACGGGGGCGGGGCGGCGGACAATCTGACGGATTCGGACCAAGCGCGAGATTTAACATTTACATTTCTGTCGCAAGACAATGCACTTACATGCACCGGGAAGAAGAAGGTGAACTCTGGCGGACCTGAGCGGGGAAGCGACACATGCAGGATATCGGGCGCACAATCTTAGTGAATTGCGGTAGATGTGCATTCCGGCGGACATTCCGGATCGGGGATTGGGTTAGTAAATATGCCCCATTATCTTCAGTGGGATTCGTGTTCATGGTCAAGTCTGGGCCCACGAATACTATTTTTTCACGCCGAACCCGTCAAACCAAAATTTTGTTAAACCCACTAATCACTAATCATAGGGTAAATTTCTTATTATAGAACATTATTTCCTTATTACCATACAAAAAACTTGGTGTTCTCTATTTTGTTCTTTCCAATTACTAACGAGAAGCCGAAGATTCCAAATTAGAGCTTCACATTAATGTACCTCTAAACCTTTCAAACTGTGACTTTTTAAGGTTCAGCAGTCTGTGCTTGTTCATTTCTTGTTGGTCAGATCAAAAATGTTCTTCTTTACGCCCATTAATGTACACTATGCCCCCATCTTGACAGAAAAAAACAGAAATGCAGTTATTTTTGCTAATTTTTAAACAAGAAACACTGAAATATCACCTGGTGATAAGTATTCGGCCCCTCTGCCCAGTATTGAGTAGAAGCAGCTTTGGAGCTAGTACGGCCACGAGTCTTCTTGGGAAGATGCTTGGGAAATTTCTCACACCTGTGTTTGGGGATCATCTGCCTCCTTTATGAAGATCCCCTCCAGTTCTCTCAGGTTGGATGGTGAACGTTGATGGAAGCCATTTACAAGTCTCTCCAGAGATGCTCCATTAGGTTTAGGTCCGGGCTCTGGCTGGGCCGGTAAGGAATGGTCACAGAGATGTTCTGAAGCCTCTGCTGTGTTATTTTAGTTGTGTACTAAGGGTCATTGTCTAGTTGGATGGTTCAGCCCAGTCTGAGGTCCAGAGCATCTAGAAGAGGTTCTCATCCAGGATCTCTCTGTACTTGGCTGCATTCATCTTTCCTTCCATTACTACTAGTGTTTGTGTCCCCCCCCCCTTCCCCCATAGCATGATGCTACCCTCACCGTGTGTCACTGCTGGGATTATATTTGGCAGGTGATGAGCAGCACCTAGTTTTCCAATCTTTGCCTCATCAGACCAGAGAATCTTATTTGACTTTTGACTTATTTGACTTATCTGACTTTTAGAAAGCTTGATAAATCTGCCCCTGTATGCAGACTTTCATATGTCTTGCACTGAGGAGAGGCTTCAGCCAGCAGACTCAGACATAAAGATCGACTTGTTGACGATGCAGTGATAGGTGACTTTGTGGAACTTTCTCCCATTACCACACTGCATCAGCCACAGTGATCTTGGGGTCCTTCTTTACCTCTCTCATCGAGGCTTTTTTCCCACGATTGCTTATTTGGACTGGACGGCCATGTCAAGGAAGAGTGCTGCAGAAATTCTTTTGTAATCTTGGCCAGATCTTCAAGGCTACAATTCTATCTCTGAGCTCATTGGGCAGTTCTTTAGACCTCATGATTCTCATGTGCTCTGACATACACTGTGAGCTGTCTTATATAGACAGGTGTGTGCCCTTTCTTATCAAACCGAATGAGTTTAATTAAACACAGCTGGACCCCAATGAAGGAGTAGAACCATCTCAAGGACAATCAGAAGGAAATGGACAGCATATGAGTTATATAGTTGAGTCTCAAAGCAAAGAATCTGTATCCTTATGACAATGTGATATTTCAGTTTTTCTTGTTCAATGCATTAGCAAGAATATCTATGTTTCAGTTTTTTTCTTCTGTCAAGATTGGAGCACAGTATAATGAGCAAACATAAAGAACTTTTTGGATCTTACCAATTGGCTGCAATGAAACAAAGAGAAAACTTTGAAAAACTTAAAGGG
This sequence comes from Engystomops pustulosus, assembly GCF_040894005.1. Classification (NCBI taxonomy): domain Eukaryota; kingdom Metazoa; phylum Chordata; class Amphibia; order Anura; family Leptodactylidae; genus Engystomops; species Engystomops pustulosus. The sequence goes on along the minus strand of NC_092412.1, from coordinate 16,869,610 downwards.
GTCTGAATATATTTCATACTTGTATACACATTTTGTTCTTCTTCAAACATAACTCTGAATATTGTAGTCTTTATTCTTACCTCCTGGTGCCATAGTCTGGAGAATATGAATCCAGAAAGATTCTCATTTCTTCAGGAGGGTGACTCTGTGACCCCCCCTCTATCACTGTCTGGGAGTTTCAACTCTCTCTTTATTCTGTTCTGCTTTAGAAAAGTGGGTGGGAACGGGCAATAGGAGTTTGGCTGTGCAGATTGTAGATTTATGTTTAGAAATGCGGTCTCGTTGGATGCTCTTCAAAATATGGGAGACCGCAGGGGCATTTCATCAGGTACACAACATAGTGAGAATGGCACATTTGGTAACCATTGATCTGGTATCTTTTTCCGGTGTGCCGGTGTAGAAACAAGCCATGGGACAGTTCCTTGTTTTGGAGTATTTTGAAAGGTTTGTCTGGGAATTCTAAAGTCAGAACCTTTGGGACTCTGTCTACTATATACTCTAACTTCTAATACATAGGGGGTCATTTACTAAGGGCCCGATTCGCGTTTTCCCGACGTGTTACCCGAATATTTCCGATTTGCGCCGATTGTACCTGAATTGCCCCGGGATTTTGGCGCACATGATCGGATTGTGCCGCATCGGCACCGGCATGCACGCAACGGAAATCGGGGGGCGTGGCCGAACGAAAACCCGACGGATTCGGAAAAACCGCCGCATTTAAAAACGGAAATTGTGTCGCGGAGCTTGCACTCACCTTCATCCAAGATAGGATCGTGAACTTCCGTGCATTTCAGGGAACTTCAGCGCACCAGCGCCACCTGCCTTGATGAATCCCAGCCGGACCCGAATCCAGCGCAGAGAACGCACCGCTGGATCGCGAACGGACCGGGTAAGTAAATCTGCCCCACAGCCGTGCTTGGACATACTAATGATACTATATACTATTTACTTTACTGTTTCTTCATACATCCTGTCACACCCATATATTTGGGGCACAATGGGCCACATGTATCACTTTTGTGCGCCTAAATGTAGTAGTTGCGCCAGAATTATCCGAAGCTACAACCATCTATGATAAGTTAATTTCCTGCCTCTTATTAATCACTTTACTTTAACTCAGTTTATGCCCAATTTTGGCGCAGTTTCGGCGCAATGTTAAATTCAGGCACTTACATGTGATTCTGCTACAAGCTCCTCTCTACTTCTCCCACATGCCAGTATGAAGATAACACTCACAGCAGCACCCAGGTGTGTGACACCCTGCACCCAGTGACCTCCTCAGCAGTGGCTTCTCCTGGAGGGGATCCCCCAGTGCTGGTCTCCTGCTGCCCCCCTGTAATTCTGCACAGTATCCCCCTCAGACACCAGTGTGATCATTCTGCTACACGGGGGACACTTCTCTGTAGCATCTGCAAAATTCTGCAAAGTTCTCTCCTGCTCTGAGCTGAGGCTTCTGCAGAATGTTTTGTAAATAGAAGGTGATGAGCTATAAATAGGCTGCAGCGTATCTCATGTATTTATTATCTGTTCTAGTATCTGGCTGAGCTTTGCTGCTGTGGATGAGCTAAGGGGCTCAGTGCTACTTCTCAGCTAACGCCACCTTCGGGCTGGAGTGTTTTTGTGCCCGTTTTTGCGCCTAAATGAAAATTCGCAAGTGATAAATATCATTAGGCACAACAAAACATCTGGATTTGTAGGATAGATGAGGGAAAGCTGGTTATTTTTGCTGCGCGGCTAGTTTGGCGTTTAATTGCAAAAATGGCGCAAAAACAGTGCGCCAGTATGAAAAGGCGCAAAAATAACAGAAAGAACGAGTGATACATGTTGCCCAATATCTATAAAGCCCCAAATCTATTATTGCCAATAAGCCACTCTGTTCATATTATGTTTGCAAATTTTGACTGTACAATAATGTAATCCACTATTTTTTTGGGAAATACCGTATATACTGAAATGTAAAGCTTACAAAAACTTTGTGTATTATTCACAGTATCGGAAGGACAACTAGACCAAAACATCAAAGGAGTTTGAGTGGATTGAGTGGAATTTGAGTGGATAGCAGGGGGTCCCATTAGGAATTTGGCCCTGGGGCACAGAGGACTGTAGCCATTGAACTCCATATCCTAGCTCAGTGATGGTGAATCTTTTAGAGACCAAGTGCCCAGACTACAACCAAAACCCACTCATTTATCACAACGTGCCAAAATAAGCAGTAATTTATTTGATTGTTAGCTGTTCTCCCACAACTTTCAATCATACCTGCCTCCTGAGGACACCAATACAATTGAAAGCAGGAGGGAAAATCCAGGTAGCTTCAGTGTAGCTTCTCTTCAGGGTCCCGCTGTACAGGAAGAGTTGTGGGGACAGCAGCAGGACCTTCAAAGATAATCCGGTCCTCTCCACACTTTTATTTTCCCTTTTCCTTCCGTCCCAAGATTCCAAGAGATTCTAGGTGCCAGGGATCCAAAGTTATGGCTCCTATAATCCAGGATGCCTCTCAAACATGCTTGGCCACTGAGGTGCCACACTATGGGGACATATGAGATGCTCCCTTGGCGATTCAAGGGTTAAAATAGCAATGAGATTAGTAAATCTTGACTTGTGTGAAACTGCAGGTCTGGTGAACTTTGTGCTGAGCTTGAGTGCCCACAGAGAGCACTCTGAGTGCCACCTTTGGCATCGGGGCCATAGGTTCGCCACCATTGTCCTAGCTTGTTTGGAAACAGCAAATACTGTCTTCATGACTTCTGAATTTGCCACTACCCACTAAGCATAGAGCTACTCCAAGAAGAGTGCTTAGTAGCAATTTTAAGGCTTAAGGTTAAGTTTTAATCTAGTTTTACAAATTTACTTTACACTACAGTGATATATTTGATTATGCAACATCTTTAGGTAGGTGCCAGATTATATCAAATAAATCCACTTGGGTCAGACAAACCAATAGCAGGAGCCAGCCAAGCGTATAGGCCCCCAACACTTCTGATAGCAGCAGAAATGAACTGACTCTCATCCTATCGAGGGTTGGCTCCAAGTTTCAGTAGGCCCCTGGGTGACAGAGCCTCAGTGGGCCCCTTTGCAGTGAATTCATGTGGAGGCATTAAAAAATTCAGAAACTATAACAGTCTCCTGTTCCCTAAAATATTCCCTAGTTTATCAACCCAAACAGCCCCACATGGTTATTTTATATAAATCCCCCCCCCAACCCCATGGATTCCTCATGTACAGCCTTATTTGGGCCCCCCAGCAGCTCTGGTCCCCGCCCAGGTATGCCGACTGCTGGTGCCAGCCCTGATCCTATATATATATTCTTCAAGGCAACATCCCCATCCCTGCCCTTGGACTCCTACACACTAGCGAATAACTCATTTAACACCCACAGCATATACTGGCTCCAACATCCAGCCTGAATGTCAGTGTTGGGGTCGGATGCTCCAGCCATCAAATGGTATAAGTGTGATGCGAGTTGTAAGCAATACACTCTCTATTATGTAAGGGGCCTAACAATTGCAGCTCCTGATCCCTGCACAGTCCCTACCGTCCACTTTTTCAATTCTCACAATGTCTCTCCCTAGTCTCAAGTGAATGGCTTAGAGCACATGATATTTGGCATCTATTGTTGATGTGACCGTTTGTGATATTTCAAGGAGTGGGCTGCTGCTTATTGACTATCGGCATGACCTGTACTGTCCCTGAGCTTTTCAATTCCAGCTGCGTGTCCGGTGCTCTTGAATTTCCATGAAATTCTGATTTGTGACAAATCAAAGTTTTTTGATCAACTTTGGATCGACCTCCAACTCCCAGCATTCCCTTCGCCCCCACATATCTGCTGTTTTTATCAGCCAGTACATGTAAAATGGCACAGGGAGCATACAGTTCTTTGTTTAGTGGACAGATCAGGTTACTGCAGATCAGCTTTCATTCATTTAAATAAGAACAAAGCTGTAATGATTCAGTTCGGCCACTAAACAGAGAATGGTGCTGTCATCTTCCTGGTCCATTTCCTGTATATTAGTTGCTGGTTGTTCCACTCCCCTAATCTGAACATAAACATCTGTCCATAGGGAAGATCATCAATATTTTTGGCCCAGAAAACCTTTTTAAGAGGCGAGGGCACTGTGAGAGTCCAATTGGAAATTTATGTACAATCACTATACAGTGACATCAAAGGTGGCTAATATTCTAATTACACATAGTAAGAGGAATGGCAGCTGAGGTCACTCATGGTTTATTCTCCTAACGAGTCTTTAGCGATTTCATCCCTTGTGGCTCATCATCCAATGTCTAAGCTCCCCCTCGGAGAGATGTAGCATCACATGAGTGAGGGTATAAAAACCTCCAGTAAGAAATCATTGCACTTTGTCTAAAGTCACTAAGTTACGTATTTCAGTTTATTCTTCATTTTACTTTGACATCTATATATTTTTTTTTTTTTTAAGATTTTTTTTAAATTACTTTTTCATTTTACCGCACTTGCTTTTAGGTACTTTGTTCTACGTTCATTTTTATTATGTTTTTTTCTTCAATCGTTTTTGGTTTTCCTAATCTGACTGTATTTTTCTAATTTTTTTTACATTTTGTTATTTTATACATTTACTATAGGCCTATTTTTTATGTAATATGACTATATCCCATTTAAAAAAAAAAAAAATCTTTAGATCACGTATTTTAATTCCTAACTGAATATTTAATACTTTAACTTTTTGAAATTGAAATCAAATTATCTTTTTCCTTTACTTTTATCCTTTTTAGAGAAATGAGGAACATTTCCGAGACCAGCTCCATCTTCATATTCCTCGGGGTAATTGAGATGGAGAGATTCTGGTTTCTTTATGCGACTTTAGGTCTTGTCTTGTATCTCAATTCCATTTTTTTATGTTTTTTAATTTTAATTGTTGTCTGGACAGAAGAAAATCTCCATGAACCAATGTACATCTTCATAGGAAACCTGGTCCTCAATGGGATCATTGTAAGCTCAACTTTCCTGCCAAAACTTATAAGTGACTTGCTCTCCGGGTCCAGGACTATATCCACTGCTGGTTGTTTTCTTCAAGCCTTTATCATCCATGGTTGTGCAGGTGTAGAATTACATACTTTTACGTTAATGGCATATGACAGATACTTGGCCATTAGTCAACCTTTGAGGTACGTAATCCTTATGACCAAGAAGAAGGTATGGAAACTTATCATTGCCAACTGGTCCTTGGCTTTTATATTGATGCTAGGTCCTATCATCTTGACGGCATATTTGCCCTTGTGTGGTATAAAGATCAACAATGTCTTATGTGACAACATGTCTCTTGTTAAACTGGCTTGTGGTGACACCTCCCTGAACAATATTCTGGGAGCTGTTCAGTCATCTATGGTCCAAATCAGCTGTCTGCTGGTCATTGTATATTGTTACATCAGGACCTTCCTGGTCTGTCTGAAATTCTCCAAGGAGGCATCTCAAAAAGCCACCCGGACACTGGTTACTCACTTGGTGGCATTTTCTATCTTCATGGTGTCCAGCCTCTTTATTTTCCTGCGATATCGGATTTCCAGCAGTTCCATTTCCACCAGTACTCACACTCTGATCTCCATCACAGGAATCATCATCCCCGTCATTGTGAACCCAATCATTTATGGAATTGGGACGGAAGCCCTAAAAATAAAAATTTTTCAAAGATTCTATAAAGCTAATGACTTGTTTTGAAAAGACAAATTCATTTCTATATTTCAAAAATGAAAAATCTGTAAAATGCTATTTCTTGGATGTTGATTTTCCTGTATAAATTCTAAGAATATGTTATATGAATTTTCATGGCGTTAATCTTGGATGGGGTTTTCCCATGAACAGAAGTTAGACCCTATCCACAGGATAGGTCCTAACTTGCTGATCAGTGGTCGTCTCAGTGATGAGACCCCCACAGATCACAAAGGGGTCTGATGGGGTCTCGCGTATCTCCGTCAGACCGTTCTGCTCCATGGAACTGTCAGAAATTGCTGGTCGTGGGACCCCAAGGTTCATGGTAAAACCTCTTTAAAGGGGATTAAAGGTGAAATCTGTTGATGTATTATAATGAACTTGGTCTTGCATTATGGGTAAAATTAGGTGCATTTAAAGTAGAGGTCATTCTGAAGGTAGGTTTGGGGGTTTAACCCTTACCTAGTTTCAAATGTAATTTTCTTAAAAGAGATTCATAGCTACACGTCAATGTGACTCTCCGTCCTTGTGGAAATACCTTACATATTTTTTGGTTTAAATGATGATTTACATTAACTAGAAAGCAAAAGTCCTGAAATTCCACATCATCAGTGAAAAAAACTGACTGAACTGAACTGACTGAAATGTAAAGAGTTTATTTTGTGGACCCAAGGACTTCTATTGTCGTTCATGATCCGCAAGCATGAAAAGAATAGGACGGGTTCTAATTTTTTTTTCCATGGGCCACGGATGTGTGAAAAAATATTGGGAGGTGAAAAAGTAGATGTTCTAGAATATTCTGGATAACATATTGTGCAAAAATTAGATTAAATTAGTTAAATTTATGAAGCGGTGAGGTAGAAAATTGCCCAAATTTTGATGCAAATCTGGAAAGTCAAAAATAATGGGGCAAATTTACTTACCCGGTCCATTCGCGATCCAGCGGCGCCTTCTCTGCGGTGGATTCGAGTCCGGCCGGGATTCACTAAGGTAGTTCCTCCGCCGTCCACCAGGTGGTGCTGCTACGTTGAAAAGTGAAGTGAAGTGAAGGTAAGTGCGTCCCAAGTGACACTTTTATTGTTTTAAATGCGGCGGTTTTTCCGAATCCGTCGGTTTTTCACTTGGCCACGCCCCCCGATTTCCGTCACGTGCATGCCGGCGGCGATGCGCCACAATCCGATCGCGTGCGCCAACATCCCGGGGCAATACAGGGAAAATCAGCGCAAATCGGAAATATTCGGGTAACACGTCGGGAAAACGCGAATCGGGCCCTTAGTAAATGACCCCGAATAAGTAGTTGATCCACCGGTGACAAATGTGTCCAGTGTGGTAGAGGCGGAATCTGTCTGTCTCAACCCTTGACACCCTACTATGGGATTTAGTGTTTTTGTTCTTTTCTTTGCTCTTTTTTATTGTTTCATATACAAAGCTGTATGTGTCTTGTTCTTCGCTAAACAACTTGTACTTCCCATTGGTGCCATTTAGAATTCCATGTGATATACCGGGAAGATGGAATGAATTCAAAATACAATAAGATTAAAAAAATAATTGTGTTTTAAGCCATTTTCTTACAGATTTTACTTTTACTGTTTGGCCTTGTGTAAAAAAATGAATCTAAACATCTGGTTCTGAAGGGTCTCAACAAAAAAAAGGAATTATTTTGTTCCCTGGAGTGAGTTGGATCTCGCCCCAGGATACAGGCCAGTTTTGCCCATATACCTGCACTCGTGTGTGTCCAGGGGCAAAATCCCACTCACTGCTATCGTCAAGCAGATCATCATCATTTAGACCGATTTGAAACCCATTTGATTTGAATATTTGTACTTATTTTAGATTTTATTATTAATCCTTTTAGGTTTGATATGTTCCATAGATTGCAATGTCAATCAGTTGCCTCTAAAGCACTTGTATCAGTGGTCTTGACTATAGGGATAAGGATGTAATATTACCACTGTACAAGGCACTGGTTCGGCCTCACCTGGAATATGTCATCCAGTTCTGGGGACCGGTCCATAAAAAGGATGCCCTGGAGCTGGAGAGGGTTCAACGTAGAGCCACAACAATGATAAGGGGTATGGAGGGTCTCAGTTATGAGGAAAGATTAAAACAACTAGATTTATTTAGTCTGATAAAGAGGCGACTACGAGGGGACATGATTAATTTATATAAATATATGAATGGTCCATACAAAAAATATGTGGAAAAAAGACACATGTCCATCAAGTTCAACCAAGGAAGGGAAGGGATTGGATGAGGAAGAGATTTAGGGGAAACAATTCTATATTACAAAACCATCAATGTTATTTAGGTATAAAAAGGCATGTAGACCCTTCTTGAAGCTCTCTGCTGTCCCTGCTGTGACCAGCGCCTGAGGCAGGCTATTCCACAGATTGACAGTTCTCATAGTAAAAAAGCCCTGTAGCCTCTACTGATTAAGCTTTGTTTTCTCCAGACGGAGACAGTGCCCCCTTGTCTTATAAATTTGATTTAATGTGGAACAACTTTCCACCATGTTTTTTTGTATGGACCATTCATATATTTACATTCAGTCATCATGTCTAAGTTGGTTATAAGCTCCCTGATGGTGTGAAGTGCAATCTAATCTTAGGTAAGGGACAAAATCATATGTAATGGATAGACTTTGTACATTGCAGTTGATTTTACCCATTATCTAAGATTAGACTGTAGCCCAGGTCTTTAGTAAGTTGTTGCCACCTTGGACATGATGACTCTCTGTGATTTATTGCCTTATGCTGTATGTCTTGTTTTTGTCTATTTTTTTCTAGAGTTTGAAAAAAGAAAATTTTATAGTTAAAAGTTTACACAATTTTGTACATTGCCGCAATGGAGAAAAAAGTACTTCTCAAGCGTCCATATTGTAGTGTCGGGAGTAACTTCATGGATACTCCAGAGCTTCCTCGGATCCCTCCCAGAGCACCCTAATGTGGGCTGTAGACAATACTAGAGGTTGTTTTACTCAGGACTTTTTCTGTTTGTTTTATATTTTGTACTTATTATTATATTCTAATAAAGATTTTGAAAGACATTTAATTTTTGGTTTCTTCCAATATATTTTTTTGGTGTAGCTATTTCTAATTGATATGATATGTGAAGTGAGAGGCAAACTTGAAATACAGAATTTGGGTCCATATTGAATTTGGTAGGTTCGGCATTCAGGAACAGGAATCCGAGTCGGAAAAAGAGCACCAACCTTCTTGATTGACTGCTGAAGCAGCCAATCAAGCGGCTTTCAGATACTTAGAATATCTGTATGCATGCTTGTGATTGGTCAGGCTGTAGGGCCAATTTTAGACAAAGTGGGGCCCTGGGCAAAACTAAAAGTGAGGCCCCCCAAAAAAGCGATTTATGAACCATCCAGGTATCAAGTGAAATAAGCTGCCATTTTTGAAGCATGAAAAAGGCTACTCAGCAAAACATTACAGCTTGCAATAAAGATACATATGAGATAGATAGACATATCGCCCCCAACCCTGGTCCCCTGCTATATTGGTCCTACTATGCTTGATAATGGCTCTATGGATGAGCTGAAACATTGCAACTTATTTTGCCATGGGTGAATAACGATCACCTTTATACTTACTGGAGTGCTGCTTCATTGCATTTTTTTGGATATCTGACCTGTTGGCGGCTTGCACCCACTATTGGACTTGATCCATTATATTCGTTGTGCTGCTCCGACTGTTTGGTCCTACTAAATTCACAAACAAATCTTTAAAAAAATCCTACATCCTGATCAGAAAAAGAAGACACCATTACTAAAAACTGACACTGTACAGGCTGACCCTGTCCATGACCATTACTGCTGATACCACTTCCAGATGTCTTCAGCTCTGTCCAGCACCTCTCCACACTGAATCCCTAAAATTACCACAGTCACTTACAATATTCTGTCACCTGAATAAAATAGAGCTTCCATATAGGAACCCCTAATTTTTTTATTATATATAACTTGGGGCACATTTACTTACCCGGTCCAGTTGCGGTCCTGCGGCGCGTTGTCCGACGAGGATTCTGGTCTGCCGGCATTCACTAAGGTCATGTGCCCGATATCCAGCAGGTGTTGCTGCTGCGCCGAGGTCCGCTGGAGTTCACCTTCTTCTTCCCGGTGCATGTAAGTGCTGATCTTGCGACATAATTCTTTTTTTAAATTCCGTGTTTTTTCCTAATCCGCCGGGTTGTCCTTCCCCCAATTTCTGGCGTGGCGCCGATACGCCACAATCCGATCGCGTGCGCCAAAACCCAGGGCAATTCAGCTCAAAACGGCGCAAATCGATAATAATCGGGAAAACCCAATGGAATTGTGGCCGCGGGACCCTTAGTAAATGTGCCCCATTGGGCTTTGAAACCACAAGGCAAATCACCAAATGTATTTGTGTAATTATTAGAGATGAGCGAGCACTAAAATGCTCGGGTACTCGTTATTCGAGACGAACTTTTCCCGATGCTCGAGTGCTCGTCTCGAATAACGAGCCCCATTGAAGTCAATGGGAGACTCGAGCATTTTTCAAGGGGACCAAGGCTCTGCACAGGGAAGCTTGGCCAAACACCTGGGAACCTCAGAAAAGGATGGAAACACCACGGAAATGGACAGGAAACAGCAGGGGCAGCATGCATGGATGCCTCTGAGGCTGCTTAATCGCACCATTATGCCAAAATTATGGGCAACAGCATGGCCATGACAGAGTGACAGAATGAAGCTAGATCGCATGTAAAACATGCAATAATTGACCCTGACACTATAGGGGACGGCATGCAGAGGCAGCGGCAGCAGGCTAGAGAGTGTCATGGCGACATACTCTAAATGGACTCAGGCTTCAAACCAATGGGTGGCAGAGAGGAACCAAAGGAGGTGAGCAAGAAGCGCTGAAATGATTTCCTCTGTGAACAAAAGGTTGACGGTATATTTAGTCGATAACACAGCATGGTGGCGACATAGTGACCAAGTTCCATAACGTATCTGGTGAAACACCCGAAAAATGAGCCTGACACAGCTCGTTTGATAAGGGGACGACATTTGGAGGCAGCCATGGAGAGGACTTCCATGATTAAGAGCGACAGTATGGGGCATCCATATTGCGCTTCTATGATTGCAACTGCAGGTCTCCAGCATGGCGGCGACAGAAGCGCTGAGTTCCACTATGTATCTGGAGAAACACCTGAAAATTCTGCCTGACACAGCTCGTTTGATAAGGGGATGATGTGCTGCATATCCTCTCGTGCTCCAGCGTCTGGGGTATAGACAGCTGAAAGTTGCGCATGGAGACATTGGTGGACGCTGTGGAGGCGAAATGGACGGGAAACAGCAGGGGCAGCATGCATGGATGCCTCTGAGGCTGCCTAATCTTGGGATGGAGCTGGCGGTCCGCTGCCAGGCGAGCTTTCGCCTGTCCAAGCCCCTGTCTCTCGGCTCCTCCCCACCCAAAATGGGCCTGGGGGCCAGAAGCGTTTACTTTGAAAAAATTATAATTTTCAAAGCAGGCGGGGTCGTTTGAATATTTCACCTAGGAATAATGGAATAGCATAGTGGTTCTATTTTTAATAGTTTTTACGGAAATGGTTCCATGATTAAGAGCGACAGTATGGGGCATCCATATTGCGCTGCTATGATTGCAACTTCAGGTCTCCAGCATGGCGGCGACAGATGGGCCGCGTTCCACTATGTATCTGGTGAAACACCTGAAAATTCTGCCTGACACAGCTCGTTTGATAAGGGGACCATATATGGAGGCAGTGAACTAGTAGTAGATTAAAGGTGCTGCAGTTAAAACTATGTTAGTTGGATCTTGGGATGGAGCTGGCGCTCCGCTGCCAGGCGAGCTTTCGCCAATCCAAGCCCCTGTCTCTAGGCTACTCCCCAAACAGCACTTCTAAAAACCTTTTGTATAAGATCAAGTGTAGTAGCGTTCTTATAAGTTTGGGATATGGCGGGTGAGGGGAATGTAAACAGATGCGCAAGAAGCGCTGAAATAATATCGGTAAATGATAAAAGTTTGCCAGTATATTTTGTGGATTACACAGCAGGGTGGCGACAAAGTTAACAAGTTTGATGTGGAATGCCCTGTAATAGCTCTTGGGCGGTGTGCCTTTTATCGCCTAGGCTCAGCAGTTTGAGCACCGCCTGCTGTCGCTTAGCGACGGCACTGCTGCTGTGCCTAGAGCTACCGACTGATGGCGCCATGCCCACGGATGGTAATTCGGAGGAGGAGGAGGTGGAGGAGGGGCGGGAGGAGGAGGAGTTATAGTAGGCCTTTGAGACCTGGACCGAGGTAGGCCCCGCAATCCTCGGTGTCGGCAGTTTATGACCAGCCCCAGGGTCAGACTCGGTCCCAGCCTCCACCAAGTTAAGTGTAGTAGCGTTCTTATAAGTTTGGGATATGGCGGGTGAGGGGAATGTAAACAGATGCGCAAGAAGCGCTGAAATAATATCGGTAAATGGTAAAAGTTTGGCAGTATATTTTGTGGATTACACAGCAGGGTGGCGACAAAGTTAACAAGTTTGATGTGGAATCCATGAAAACAACCCAAAATTCTGCCTGACACAGCTCGTTTGATAAGGGGACCATGTATGGAGGCAGTGAACTAGTAGTAGATTAAAGGTGCTGCAGTTAAAACTATGTTAGTTGGATCTTGGGATGGAGCTGGCGGTCCGCTGCCAGGCGAGCTTTCGCCTGTCCAAGCCCGTCTCTCTGCTCCTCCCCAAACAGCACCTCTAAGAGCCTTTTGTCTAAGATCAAGTGTAGTAGCGTTCCTATAAGTTTGGGTTATGGCGGGTGAGGGGAATGTCAACAGATGCGCAAGAAGCGCTGAAATAATATCAGTTAATCATAAAAGTTTGCCAGTATATTTTGTGGATAACACAGCAGGGTGGCGAAAAAGTTAACAACTTTGATGTGGAATCCATGAAAACAACCCAAATTTCTGCCTGACACACCTCGTTTGATAAGGGGACGATGTATGGAGGCAGCTATATGGATGACTTTTGGAGGTAGCAATGGAGACAACGTGTGGAGGCTGCTATGGAGACAATTTAATTTGGATAGTGCCTGTATGAGGCAGTCCAAAAAAGTTTTCAAACCAGAGGAGCAGGTAGGTGGCCCTCCAGAAAAATGAAATAGATTGAGTGCCTGTATGTGGCAGTCCAAAAAAGTTTTCAAACCAGAGGAGCAGGTAGGTGGCCCTCCAGAAAAATTTAATAGATTGAGTGCCTGTATGTGGCAGTCCCAAAAATTGTTTAAAACAGAGGACCGGGTCGGTGGCCCTCCAGAAAAATTAAATGCATAGAGTACTATAGCTAGAGCCAGTGGGCCCTGTCAAAAAATAGCCAGTTTCCTCTGCTTTAGTGTACAAAGAGGAGGAGAAGGAGGAAAATGAGGAGGAGGAGTGCATAAATTATTCAGGTTGAGCTTCCTTCACCTGGTGGAGATTGGAAATTATGAGAAATCCAGGCTTTATTCATCTTAATAAGCGTCAGCCTGTCAGCGCTGTCAGTCGACAGGTGTGTACGCTTATCGGTGATGATGCCACCAGCTGCACTGAAAACCCGCTCGGACAACACGCTAGCGGCAGGGCAGGCAAGAACCTCCAAGGCGTACAGCGCCAGTTCGTGCCACATGTCCAGCTTTGAAACCCAGTAGTTGTAGGGAGCTGTGTGATCATTTAGGACGATGGTATGGTCAGCTACGTACTCCCTCACCATCTTTCTGTAAAGATCAGCCCTACTCTGCCGAGACTGGGGACAGGTGACAGTGTCTTGCTGGGGTGACATAAATCTGGCAAAAGCCTTGTAAAGCGTACCCTTGCCAGTGCTGGACAAGCTGCCTGCTCGCCTACTCTCCCTCGCTACTTGTCCCGAAGAACTACGCACTCTGCCGCTAGCGCTGTCAGAAGGGAAATACTGTTTCAGCTTGTGCACCAGGGCCTGCTGGTATTCATGCATTCTCACACTCCTTTCCTCTCCAGGGATGAGAGTGGAAAGATTTTGCTTGTACCGTGGGTCCAGGAGAGTGAATACCCAGTAATCGGTGCTGGAATAAATTCTTTGAACGCAAGGGTCACGGGATAGGCAGCCTAGCATGAAATCTGCCATATGCGCCAGAGTACCAACGCGCAAGAATTCATTCCCCTCACTGGCCTGACTGTCCATTTCCTCCTCCTCCAACTCCTCCAACTCCTCTTCTTCTTCCCATACATGCTGAATAGTGAAGGACTGAACAATGGTCCCCTCTTGTGTCTCGCCAACATTCTCCTCCTCTTCCTCCTCATCCTCCTCCACCTCCTCCGATATGCGCTGAGAAACAGACCTGAGGGTGCTTTGGCTATCAACAAGGGAATCTTCTTCCCCCGTCTCTTGTGACGAGCGCAAAGCTTCCGACTTCATGCTGATCAGAGAGTTTTTCAACAGGCCAAGCAGCGGGATGGTGAGGCTGATGATGGCGGCATCGCCACTGACCATCTGTGTTGACTCCTCAAAGTTACTCAGCACCTGACAGATATCAGACATCCACGTCCACTCCTCATTGTAGACTTGAGGAAGCTGACTGACCTGACTACCAGTTCTGGTGGAAGTTGACATCTGGCAGTCTACAATCGCTCTGCGCTGCTGGTAAACTCTGGATAACATGGTTAATGTTGAATTCCACCTCGTGGGCACGTCGCACAACAGTCTGTGAGCGGGCAGTTGGAGGCGGCGCTGCGCTGCCCTGAGAGTGGCAGCATCTGTGCTGGACTTCCTGAAATGCGCACAGATGCGGCGCACCTTCGTGAGCAAATCAGACAGATTGGGGTATGTCTTGAGGAACCGCTGAACTATCAGATTTAACAAATGGGCCAGGCATGGCACATGGGTCAGTCTGCCGAGTTGCAGAGCCGCCACCAGGTTACGGCCGTTGTCACACACAACCATGCCTGGCTCCAGGTTCAGCGGTGCCAGCCACAGATCAGTCTGCGCCGTGTAAAACCTGGGCATCGGAAAAGAGCTCAGCAGCAACTGGACAAGTGGTTTGTTACTCTGGGAAGGGTCCAGAAAACAGTTCCTCAGAGTATGCCGGTTCAAATGCCAAATTTTCCTGGGAGGGGGCAGACTGGGGGGGAGGAGGCTGAGGTGCAGGAGCTGGAGGAGTGCCGATTTCGGTGACATGGGTGGACTGCGTGGAAGACTCACTGGTGGACAAATTGCTCGAAGCATTGTCGGCAATCCACGACATCACCTGTTTGCACTGTCCTGACCTCAACAGTGCTCTACCACGAGTCCCAGTAACTTCAGACATGAACCTAGGGAGTGTAGCTCTGCGGCGTTCCCCTGCTCCCTCATCAGCAGGTGGTGTCTCACCCCGCCCAGGACCACGGCCTCTGACCCCTGCAGTAGTTGGACGCCCACGTCCCCGCCTTCGTCCTCTACCCCTAGCCCTCGGGTTAAACATTTTGAAAATGAAAGTTATAACTTTAATTTTTTTTTTACTTTTTTTTTTTGTTTTTTTTTTGTGTTTTTTGTGTTTTTTAGTTTTTAAAACCATACGATGCTATCCTATTGCTATGGCTATTTTCTAGCCAACTATGAAAGCACACTGCTATGCCAGATGAGATGACGCTGAGTTATGAAAAAATAAACGTAAAATAAAAAGTAAATGGCAGACTGTGCCTAATTTCAATCAAACCCCTAATAAATTGTCCCACTTCGGTCTTTGCAATGGATATGTGCGTCACTAAGCGCTAAACACAACGGTCGCAAGTCTCACTGCAAATTCCTCACAATATGGTAGTAGATGCACTACAGCAAGGCCAGCCACCAGCAGATCAACCAGAAATAAAATAAATAACGCTATTGTAGGCCTAAGTAAGCCGTTTGGATTCTCCTATGGCTATTTTCTAGCCAACTATGAAAGCACACTGCTATGCCAGATGAGATGACGCTGAGTTATCAAAAAATAAACGTTAAATAAAAAGAAACTGGCAGACTGTGCCTAATTGAAATCAAACCCCTAATAAATTGTCCCACTTTGGTGTTTGAGGTGGATATGTGTGTCACTAAGAGCTAAACACAACGGTAGCAAGTCTCACTGCAAATTCCTCACAATATGGTACTAGCTGCACTACTAGTGGCAGCAATCATCAGAATATGTATAGCTTACGAAAAAACTATAAAAAGTAGGAATGTGTAAGCAGGTGGAAACGCACCTATATCTGTATACAACAATACACCAGGAGAAATTTACTTAACCCCCGTATATAACACTCAGATACAATTAAATCATGAAAAAAAGTGCAAATGTTTATTAATAACAATGTATTAGATAAAAACATGTGTGGAACAATAAAAGGAACACTGGCTGCAGGAGACAGAAGATCATATAGACCAGGCACTATGGAATACAGAGAGTAGGTACTGCAAAGTAAGGGGCATATAGAAAAACGTACTGAATACAAAGCGTTATAGCAATAAATATGCCTAGCAAGTTAGCAGTAGTAGGATGTGATTGGCATATGCATCATCAAATGACTGAACTAGTCGTTAGTTCTTAGCAATAAGCATAGCTAGAAAATGCCAAAATCTGTATCCATAATTACCTGGTCGCTGGAAATACCCCAACGCGTGTTTCAACCCGCCGGTCTTTCTCAAGGGGTGATGTTGAATACAACTAGCCCAGAATTTAAGTGCTGACTTGCCAATGAAATTCGATGATAATAGAGATCACCTGTAAAGTTGGCGCATGGCTGTCGGCATGTGTCCGCGTCACCGGCCGGATCGGGCGCTGACGTCATCGAGGCGGATCACATGACCGCATCACATGACCACAGCACCACGCCTCCAAGCACGGAAGATACGGACCAGCGGCCGGCTGACATGCGCACTAGGTGAGTAATGCAGAATACAAAGGCATATATGCCGAGAAGTAGAATTGAGCCATAAAATGAACATATTTACTTAGTGAATAAAAACGCCCGATGTGATGCACAATGAGGGGTCTTATGAGTACTCCACATAGGTGATACAGGGAACAGTCATATAATGCATGATCTGATTTCAAAATTGAATAACCGCAAAAGATGTCGGTGAGTACAGCGGCATGAGTGACACATATATGTGAAAAATGATGTGAAAATAATCAAGAAAAATATATATGGGTAATATAGCCAATATGCACAAAAGGCTCACTGTGTGGATGCAATAACAGCACTGGAGGGTGAGTGAGAAATCATTAGGGGTACTGTGTGGTAGTGCACATACACCCATTAGTAGTACGAATGCGTGGTGTAGTTATTATATGAATATAAATGTGGGATAGTGTGGCCCGAAGGGGTGTGTGTGGTGTGGAGTGACTGGGATGGTGTGAGAAGGAATGTGAAGTGAAATATGAGATGGGTAAGATGTTGCGTGAATGAATGCACGGAATGTGGTGTGAAAATGAGGGAGAATGGGTAAGTGGTGAGTGTAAGGTGTTCATATATGTGAATGGGTGGAGAACTGGGATAAAGAGTGTATAGGTAATGGCGGGCTGCCGTGGCATGTCACGGTTGTATCGAGCGACAGTGCGGCGTGCAGAATAAATATGATGAGTGTACGGTGGCGTGGTATGGTGTGAAGTGGAGCCAAAAGTGATGGACGAGAGGTGCATGGGTGTGAATGGAAGGGCGTATGGCAAGGTCGCATGCCCAAAGTGAATAGGACCGTATAGAAGGGTGAGGGTCCATGAAGAGTGAGAAGTGAGTGGTGAAGTGAAGTGATGAAAGCCTGTGAGAAATAGGTGAGTGGTGAGTGAAACCAAACAAGCAGGTGCAAAACTGGTGAAAGTGGTGACAGGTGCCTTGATACTTACTTAGTTCAAAAAAATGGAGAATAAGTTGATGTAGATCAATCCACCTATATTTAACTAGGAGTTATGTGCATATGTCAACATCACGTAGTCTTAGCGTAAATCTACAAATGTTAAGACTCAAAAGTTACTATCAAAACATGTTAATCAACGAACATCTCATATGGTACTTGTTGGGGTCAGACACCTGAACCGGGCTAGGTCGTCTACAGAGCAGGGAGTTGCAAATCACATATAATTTACACAACCTAGAACATACATCTAAAATGAGGAGTTAAAAATATTAAAAGCAAAATTAGGTCATGAACATTCTGAACGGGGTGAAATGGGCCGGTACGAGAATTACTCTTATCATGCAGATCGTATTGGTGTGTTATAAGAACGCAGAAAAGCCGAAATTTTCATTTAAGCCTGCTGGATGCACTGTATTCAGAGTCCAAATCCATTTGGACTCTGTCTGTAATAGTTTCTGTTTTAGTGCCCCTCCACGCATGTCGAGGTTAATGTGATCAATACCCCGAATCTGCAAAAGATTTGGATTGCAGGAATGATGTTTTTTAAAATGGCGGGGAATTGGTTTCAATTTGTCAATCTGAGAGAAATCCGCAGTTGCTGCTTTGGAAATATCATTGACATGTTCCCTAATTCTGACTCTCAACTCCCGAGTCGTCATACCGATGTAAATTTGGGGACATGGGCAGTGTGCAAAATAAATCACGCCTCTTGTGTCACATGTTATTTTGTGCCTGATCTTGAACTCACGGCCACCTTTCAAATTAGAAAAGACCATTGTTGTTTCCATGTTGGGACAGGCTAAACACCGCCCACATGGTTTACTGCCCGGTTTAGGCATAGTAGCCCCGAATATCCGTGGTTGAGGTTGAGTAGGGGTCAGGTAACTCCTGACCATCAGATCTCGGAGATTCGGAGCTCTTTTCGGAGCGGTCGCTGGGTATTTGGGCACGATTTGTCTAAGAATTGGGTCGGATCTCAGGACAGGCCAGAATTTCTCTAAGGCATTAGTCATCATTTTCCACTGATCATGGTACGGGGTTGTAAACCGTGGTGGTTGGGCAACAGATTTTTGTTGAGGTGGTTGTGGGTGAAGTAGAGTTGAACGATCGGTGTGTCTTGCCCGTCTGTAGGCTCTTTTGATGGAACGTCTACTGTACCCTCGGTCCAGGAATCTACGTTGTAGGTCAAGTGCTTGTTGTTCAAATTGGGAGTCCGTGGAGCACAGCCTCCTAATCCTCAGAAACCGTCCGATTGGGATGGCGTTCAGGACACGTCTCGGATGGGATGATGAGAAGTGAAGGTAGGTATTCACTGAAGTTGCTTTTCTGTAGATATTCGTGTGAATGAATCCTTGATGATCTCTGGTTATTGACACATCTAAGAAATTAACTGAGTTAGTATTATACTCATAGGTCAATCTGATATTGCGAGAATTAACATTTAGACCATCAATAAAAGTCTTCAAATCCGTAGGGTCCCCCCTCCATATGAACAATATGTCATCGATGTACCGGATCTATAAAGGGATCCGGCACATCGATGCATCGTCAGATAGAAAAAGCTCCCTCTCCCACAGCCCCAGGAACAGGTTGGCATATGAGGGGGCACAAGCTGCCCCCATGGCTGTTCCCTGGAGCTGCAGGTAGAAGGAGCCGTTGAATGTGAAGAAGTTGTGACCAAGGACAAACTCAAGTAATGACAGGATGAACTGCTGTTCAGGTTCTGTATAGTTAGTCATTCTTAGAAAATAAGCGATTGCT